>NC_090937.1:1264168884-1264471914 GCF_040938575.1 Ambystoma mexicanum | reverse complement strand
ATACTTTATCTCCGACTTGATAGTGCGGGGCCTCCCTCGTATGTCTGTCTGCAAACCTTTTCTGTTGTTCCTTGGCTCTGATCAGGTTCTCAGTTGCTTCTTTAAGGGTTTGAGTGATGGTCTTATGTAATGAGATAATTGCTGGCATTTCCAGTTCTTCAAGTGGATCAAAGGAGGACGTTCGAGGATGCCGACTGTGAATTGTGTAGAATGGGGTTTGTCCAGTGCTAGTGTGGATAGAGTTATTATAGGCAAATTCGGTTAACCAGAGAATGCTTTTCAAGGATCCTTCCGTTTGCTGCAACATACACCTCAGGTATTGCTCCAGAGTCTGATTGCTCCTTTCAGTTTGACTATCGGTTTGGGGATGGTGACTTGTGGATAATCGAAGATCAATTTGGGCTATCTTACAACACCTCCTCCAGAGAGCTGAGACGAATTGAGTTCCACGGTCTGAAATCAATACAGATGGGAAACCATGTAACTTTACAATTTGCTCCAAAAATACACTGGCCAGAGCGGAGGCAGTGGGAAGCCCCTTTAACGGAATAAAATGTGCCATCTTTGAGATTAAGTCTACTTTGACCAGGATTGTGTTAAACCTGTCGCAGCGTGGCAGATCAGTAATAAAGTCCATAGACAGCATATGCCATGGTGCTGGTGGTACAGTTAATGGCTGCAGCAACCCTGCAGGACTTAACTTCTGGGATTTGTGTTGCGCACAAACATCGCAAGTCGCAATAAATTGGGCAACGTCTTTTCTCCAGGTTGGCCACCAATAGTTCTTTTGAATTTGGGCCCGAGTTTTAGCAATCCCAGGATGTCCTTCCACTAATGACTTGTGGTAGTTTGCTATTATTGTGTTTTGCATTTCCTTGTCCTGAACATATAGTCTTCCTTGAAAATAGGGTAAGTTATCTTTGATGGAGTATTGGTCTCCCTTAACCAACCACTCCTGTTGGGCTCTTTGGTACATCCGAGATTGGAGATCGGTCTTCAGGTCTTCCCAGCAGGCGTTTGCAGCGATCTGATTTTGAATCAGTTCTTCAGGAATAATGGCCACTGGCTCAGATTGTGTGAAAGCTTCTTTGTCCTCACCCATGCGTGACATAGCGTCTGCTTTTCCATTACGCACTCCTAGTCTGACAAAATCGTATTCTGCAAAGAAGAGAGCCCAACAAAGCTGATGCGAAGATTGGGCCTTAGCAGTTTTCAAGTATTGCAGATTACGGTGATCTGTGATAACTGTGGCCGTGTGTCTTGCCCCTAGAAGGTAGTGTCTCCAGGTTCTGAAGGCTCCTTTGATTGCTAGTAGTTCCTTGTCAGTGATTGCATAGTTCATTTCCGGCGCAGAAAGCTTATGGGACCAAAATGTTATGGGATGTAACTGCCCCGTGTCTGGGTCCTTTTGTGATAATACTGCTCCCATGGCCACGCTGGGGGCGTCTGTTTCAACCGCATAAGGCAGGTCAGGTCTGGGATGCCGAAGAACAGGTGCTGAGGTGAAGGCCCGTTTTAATTCCTGGAAGGCGTCTTCCGCTTCGGGGGACCAGAAGAACTTTTTATTCTTTCTCAGTAAAGATATGATTGGATGGACTATCTGTGAAACTTTGGGATAAACCGTCTATAAAAAGTGGCAAATCTGAGCACACTTTGCACTCCTTTGGTAGTTGTTGGGGATGGCCACTGAAGGATGGCATCCACTTTGCGTGTGTCCATGTGAACTCCTCGTGGGGTAAGCATGAAGTCCAAAATTCAACTTCCGTGACATGAAAGAAACATTTTTCCAATTTAGCAAACAGCCAATGCTGACAAAGCTTTTCCAGAACTGCCCTTACATGGCCAACATGGTCTTCCTTGGGCGTTGAGTAGATAAGAATGTCGTTGATGTAAACGAGGACGCAGACATCCAACAATTTGTGAAGCACATTGTTCATGAAGAATTGGAAGGCCGCCGGTGCATTACATAACCCAAAGGGCATGACCTGATACTCAAAAAGCTCATATTTGGTTCGGAATGCAGTCTTCCACTCGTCTCCTTTTTTAACTCTCACAAGGTGATAGGCTCCTCTTAGGTCCAGTTTTGTGTAGATTTGAGCATTCTTCACCTGATCAAGCAGCTCTGGGATGAGTGGCAGAGGATATCTATTCTTAACTGGGATTTAGTTCAGTGCTCTATAATCTATACAAGTTCTGAGGTCGCCCTCCTTCTTGGGTCGAAAAAGAGAGCCGAGGAGGCAGGAGACTTAGACGGGTGGATGAATCCGTTAGCTAGGTACTGATCTAGGTAAGTCTTCAGATGCTGATTTTCTTGCTCAGTTAGAGCGTAAATTCGACTGCAGGGAATTTGTGCTCCGGGGACCAGATCAATCTGGCAGTCGTAAGGTCTATGTGGAGGCACAGTGTTTGCTTGCTCCTTTTGGAACACATCCAGATAATTCAGATATTCAGGTGGTAGGGAACCAGAGAGTCCTAGGATAGGTTTCGTCTTGAGTTTCAGCTCTTCACGCCTTTGTGGTAGCAACTTTTGGCACATTCTTGAGGAAAGGTCAGCACTCGTGTTTGCCAGTCAATCCTGGGGTTATGGGCTTCTAGCCACGGCATTCCTAAGATCATCTGGAACTGGGGAGCCCCGATAAGATCGAAAGAAATGTCTTCCTGATGACGATCCTGACACATCAGCATGACTTTGTCAGTATGTTGTGTCACTGGGCCGGATGACAGCTGAGAATCATCCACTGCTATGACATTTTCCGATTGTAGCTTTTGCTGGAAGGGAAGGCCTATTTGTGCAGCCAGATCTTGATCAATATAATTTCCCACCGCTCCACTATTATTGTATGCTTCCAAGGCATGTACCTTTGATGGTTGTTGGTGGTGGACCAAGAATCCCGGGATGGCCAGGTGTGAGGTCTGTACAGCTTTCTTTATTTCGCTCGACAAGTGGACCTCTACGCTTGTCAGGCGTTGGAGTTTTCCGGGTTTTGTTCTTTCTCTTCGTTGCCATTGTCCGTTGCCCCTACTATTTTCTTGGGGGGTTTTATCGGGCATTCCTGGAGGAAATGCCCTGCTCTTCCGCAGTATAAAAAGAGTTGTTGTTGTCTCCTTTTTTTCTCTCTCCGCCTTGGAGATAGGGGCCCGTAATCCGCCAATCTGCATGGGCTTGGTTGGCTTATGGGCTTTGACTTGGTTGTCCCCGGGTCGCATATAGACCAACCTCCCTTCCGTTCTTGTGCGGTCCATTTTTTGGTCCTGCAACCTATGGTCCAGTTGTACCGTCAGGTGGATGTACTCCGCACAACACTCAGGAGGGTTGACCACTTGGGCTAGCCCATCCTTTATTTCACCATGCAATCCCTGGTAAAATAGTGTGGTCCTCTTCTCTTCTGGCCAATTTGTCTGTGCTATGAGACGATTAAAGGTGGCAATATAAGTCAGCAGGTCATGGTTTCCCTCTCTGAGGGACAATAGTTTGTTATCCAGGGCTTGTCCTTGGGTGTGCCTAGCAAACAATTTTTCCAATCCCCGTTGGAATTCTCCAAAGTTTTGGAGTAGTGGATCATCCTGATTTACTAATGGTATAGACCAGTCCGCTGCGCTGCCTCCCAAGTACGAAAGTACAAAGGCGACTCTTGTGCTATCGTTTGGGAAAACCCCAGGACGGCACAAAAAGAGAAGGCGACATTGGTACAAGAATATGGCATACTTGTTAGGATCGCCGGTAAAACATTTTGGGCAGGGCCAGTGGCACTGCCCCAGGGCGCACCACTTGAACTGGTGGTGATGGCTGCGGCATAGGAGTTGGTGCAATTCCGGGTAATCGAACCTGTCCTGCGTGTGTCTGAAGCATCTGTCTCGCCAGATCATCCATTCGTTCTCTGGCTACAATAAGGTCTCTTTTTAAGGCATTGGTCTCTTGTCTGGAGGCATGTACTTCGGCCCGCAGTTCCCCCAGCAATTGGGCCAACTGGTCAGTTTCCGAGATGTCCATAACGGCCAGGCAGAGATTCAGAGAGGCTTTGCGTTCTGTTACGCTCACCTGGTCTCTGCGGGGATGTTGGGGCACGGTTGTATCCCTCCCTGGACTTGGCTCCCCTGGATCAGACTTCTTCCCCTTCTTCCATAGTATGGGCTACTCTGGTTGCTGGCACTGCCCCTGAGAGAATACGAGAGGCAGTGAGAATGCTGTGGTTGGACTGTGATTTCCCTCGAACCCTTTGTTCTAGAATGAGGTGAGCATGCATTTACCCACATCGTCTCACCTTTTTTCTTATGAGGATGAGCTCTCCGTCCTGTTTCTCAACTGCAGGGGCGCCTTTGATGGAGCTAGTTGCTTCACTGGTCCGTGTGCATGGAAACCCAGACTGGCTCTGGCTAAACCACTTTGAAGGTAAGTGTTCTTAACAATGATTATTGTCCGTATCCTTTTGCAATGTCTTTTTTCCGTGATTATTGTCCGTAACCATTGTAATGTCTTTCCTCTCCCCAATGGGTGTGAAGGAGGCCACGCGGAGTCGTGGTGTTTGGAGCGAATCCAAATGGGTGCCAGAGGGGTTTACGACATTCCCAAATAGAAGGTAAATTGGGTTTCAAGGTCGAGCGCAAGGATTATGTGTTGCGCGACCAAGCGTAAGATATTTATGTAGTCTCTAACCTTGTGTGTCCTTTTCTCTTGCAGGGATGGCCTGGCGGCGTCAGACGGGAGGCGGCTATACGAAGACCTGCCAGTGGTTACGGGATGGATGGATCCGTGAGGATGCTGGGTGAGAAGAAGAGCTCCTGCATAGTTAGATGCCCGGAACAGGTGAGGATGCGTCTCGACTCCGATGACAATGGGAATCAGGTAAGATGCGATGCACTGCAGGCGATGGATTTGCAGAAGTCAGATAAGATGCGCTTCCGGCAATGGTGTTGCTGGAGTCAGGTAAGCTGCGCTTCGAGCGATGGTATTGCTGGAAGCACGTAAGGTGCGCGCTGAAGATGAACTGGAATCGTAAGAGAGCTTCAGGCGGCAGTGAGCGTTACTCTGCAAGAAGCAGACTAACGCGAAGCGCTTGCATGCGGTTGGAGCAGGCTTAAATAGCCTGGTCCCAGCCAGGCCCCTTTGGCTCCGCCTTGTGGCCCCACCTTGCCACTCCCAGAGACTGCTGCACGTACACCCCAGTGTTTCCCAATGGCCAAGCCCAGCCTGTATGCACGTGGGGAGCCTGATGGGGAGGAAGTAACATGTGCTCCAGACACAAAGTGTGCAGAGCACACTTTCTCATGAGCCTGGCACCAAAGGCGCCAGGACTAGGTCCATTTGGACCCTTTAGATGATAAAGATAGTGGCCCTTGCCCTGTGACCATGACACATATTTACACAGGGATGCTCTCAATGTTTCACCCACATAGTGTATCTGCCCTTTTGAGGTGGGGTGACAATTTTGGTGATACATGGGGTTAAAGTTCTAACAGTTTGTTGGTTAGGGATTTCCAGTAAGGAATTATGGATGGCAATTGGAACAATAGTAGTGATATTTATGTTGAATATGTCCATATGCAATTAACGTGAGCCACCTTTTTCATGAATCTCAGCATTATCATTCGATTTCAAGAGACACCTTGTTAGGATGACGGTCATATCAAGGCACTAGGACATGGGTAGTGGTGCAGAGGAGAAGATTAAGAGAGTATATATTGCCTAAAAAGTGGGGCTTTGTGGTTAGGTTTATTCATTCATTCATCACAGCCAAGGCTGTTCATGATGAGTGTGAAATTCTTGGTAATTGTATTAGAGGCGGTTTCAATGCACAGGTTGATGTGCTCCCGGAATACAAATCCCCTGCAGGACAGTAATGCGATCTGACCATTCCTGACAAAAATTAGGGGGATAGAATGGTGTCCGTTATGCCACCAGGCATTTGACTGAGGTATTCTGGTCACAGAGTCAATGCCATGTGATTTTTTTCAAAAGACTTATGCTTTGTTGGAAAGGGTGTGGTTTGTGCCCTCAATGTTCTCAGTTGCTTGGGAGGAGGGAAAAGGCTTCTATTGTGCGAGTTTTCAGTGTTAGCTGTCCATTCATCTGATTAGGCAGTTTGGTCAAACTCCTCGAGTTGTTTAAATGAAAAGGCTGGCTGTTTCCAATTAAAGTCAAATCTCTATCCGGGCGCCTGGGTGCTGTTGCGCACTGCTAAGATGGCTGCCTGATCTGAGTGCTCCTGCTCCGTCTCAGAATCCTGTACTTAATCCGTTTCGGAGCCGCCATCAGACCCCAAAACCGAGGTACAGAAGCACTACTACCCCGACCTGCGCACCTGTAAATCCTGGAATGCTGTGTTGTGGGACACCGGCGCTGTGGAGACCAGAAGTTTTGCCGACCTCAGGCACAGGCGCGATCCGCCTAAGGGCTCTGTAGAGAAGCAGCTGGAGGCCGCGGTTTCAAACTAATGCCAGGCCGTGAGGGGGGCAGGGCCTGTGGAGGTGCCCTGCGGCCGAATACAGTGTCCTAAGAGGCGCCGCGACCGTGTGGGAGAGGAGGTGTCGATATCACACAGGCGCTGCTGCAAACGAAGCCCCGGAGACCCTGCTTTCCCTGCGACGCCCCGCTGGTGATTGGCAGTGCGGCGGTATCGTGTACAACACCGATACTGAGCGGAGCGGGGGCACGGCCTGTGTCTCACCCAGGGAAGGGGGGCTGTGACGCCAGCAGTGGGTAAGGACACCCTGCGGTTCGCCGCTCGTAAATACTTAAATCACCTGAGCCGTTGTGGGCCGGCAATTGCTGTGCTCCCTGTTGGGGGTGTGCCCCTGCCCGCCTGCAGGCACCGGTGGTGCAGGCCTGCTGCTGCCCTCGCCCTCCCCTGACGTGGGTGTGGTGACACGGGCGGAGATCAATGTCCACAGCCAAACGCAGCTCGATTGACAATCCTGCTTCCCGTGACACCTTACATCTGTGTACTCTTCGGCAGAGACTGAGCTTGTTCCTAGCCCACATCTAGAACTTTTCTTGCGACCCACGCCTGGCCTCCATACACCGGGGACGGGGTTTGGCGTGGTGGGCTGCGCGGGGGCGGGGGGCTGGTGCTCCCGCTCCACCAGATAGTAGCCCACGGACCTGGTCCACGACTACGGTGAAGGCTGTACCAGTCCTCCCCGGTTTTCACGCCCGACACCGGTCCTTCATTGGCCTCCCAGGAGCTGCTTGCTATCCATGACACGGCCTTGAGGACAGGGGCAGTGCGGGCTGAGACCCCTTTCTGTTGAGCTGGCTGCTCCAGACGCTGGTAGTGGACCTTCAGAGCCATTCTACTGAGCGAGTTGTGGGGCAATACGTGGGAGGACACAGTCCACCAAGGTTGACATGCCAGTAGCCCTGCACCATAGACGGAACGCTGTGCTAGTGCTTGGGCAGGGTGAACATAGACCACAGCCAGAAAAAAGTGACTTTGCCACAGCACAGTGTGACCAGCGACATGGGTGAACCCCAAAAATCGGGAAGGGGGTCCAAAACTCCCAGCAGCAAGAAGAAAGGCCCTATGGATATATACGCAGCCAGCCAAACACAATTTATCGTTGTAGATACACCTACCAATAATCAGGAAGCTCTGAACCCGGAGAATGGCGATAAAGAAGAGAGACTAACAACAATTGTGCAAGACGTATTCCGAGCAGTCAATACGAAGCTGGATGATATAGTGTCCACCATTGGCTCCCTAAAGGCCAGGGTGGACAAAGAGAGTGCACGTGTGACTGAAGCAGAACATAGAATAAGCACCAATGAAGATGCGATCGCACACCACGGTCACGATATCTCTCAACTTAAAGTGGCCATGTCCAAAATGCAAAACAAATGTGAGGATCTCGAATCCAGATCGAGACGCAACAATATCCGTCTGGTGGGCGTTGCGGAAACATTTGGAAAGGGTCAAATGGAAAAACAACTCAAACAGCTTCTTAAGACAATATTTGGTCAGGACGCATTTTCCGAACATTTCCTGGTTGAGAGGGCGCACCGCACGCTTGCCCCGGTCCCCAAACCAGGTGCACCGCCACGCACAATAATTGCCAGGCTCCTAAATTAAAGGGACAGAGACTCCATCCTGTGTATGGCTAGAGAGGCTGGAACACTACAACATGAAGGAAACCGGATACACATATATATTTTTTTAAACAGTTTTTATTAATTTTTAAAACAAACAAACAATACAAACCAAACTGGCAGCGCTTCTTGTAACAATCACATGAACATCAATTAGTCAAGACCACTGCTCCCCCAAACCCTTCCCCCCTCAAGAGCTTGTTTGTCCTTCACTTTCCGTATCTGCTACGTGTGGCAGGGTATCACCTCCTTCTGAGTCTGCAGAATCCGTTATTGTTCCAAACAGTCCTGCTATTAATACTCTCCATGCCATCAGGGTACCCACTACTTCTTCCCCACACATGCTACATGCCTCCTGCCATACCACCATTTCAGCCTCCGCCCATTTCTGCAATTCCCGCCACCATACCTCCACCCGTGGCTTATGACACTGCTTCCATCCCATGGCAATCCTTTGTTTTGCGAGCACATATGCCAAGTCCTTCAATTTCCCAAGATGTTTAAGTTTCCGTGGTCTGGGAAACCCTCCCAACAGGCAGGCCCAGGCCGTATCTATACTGAGCGTGACCCCTTTGTCTGCTAGTTTTTGCGCCACTTCTCCCCAGAAACTCTCACTCACTGGGCAAGACCAAAACATGTGTGTCATATCAGCATTTTCCTTATCGCATTTTGGGCACGCTTGTCGTCCCGCATTTCCGAACTTCGATATTCTCATCGGGGTCATGTAAGCTCTGTGCGTTATATACAACTGTATTTGTTGTAATCTAGCATTTCTTGACACCTTCTTGTGGTATCCCATAGCACGCTCCCACATCCCATCCTCCATCTGTGCTCCCACCTCTGTTTCCCAGTCCAACCTCAAATGCGTCAACTCCTTCCCAACCCGGGTCATCACCATCTCATACAATCTAGAGATCTCATGCCCCCCTTCTGATATGTCATATATTGTCCCCATAGTGGCGTCTGGTTCCTCCGCCAATACAGTCTCAGGCCAGATTTTACGAATATTCTGCACCAGCCTTAGGTACGTGGCATACTGGCCCCTATGCAAGCCCACCTCTTCCCCTAGTCCTTCAAAATCCCTAATGGTCCCCTCCTGCCAAACATCCGCCAATGTAACCAGCCCGACCGACTCCCAGTAGGTCCTGATTATCTTCCTTAGTTGCTTGTCTTCCCCTGCCAAAGCAACCAACGGCACCTGCGGGGAACACGGGTACGGGTCCTCCATCATTCGACATACTCTATGCCACATCTTCCACCCCAGCAACATCATTCCCGGGCGCTCCTTCATTTCTGAACTAGGCAACCAAATAATTTCCTTCAGGTAAAACGGAGTGCAGTCCTGTTCAAACAGCCTAAATTCGGGAGTTACCTCATCAGAGAGCCATTTGACCACATATTGCAACTGACAGGCCTCAAAATTAGGCAGCTTAATACCCCCCTCTCATAAAAATTCTGCAACTTCTATAGCGCCACTCTATTCCGGGTGCCATGCCATAGGAAGTCTCTGCACATACTATTCAGCTTGGCAAAAAACTTCTTAGGTATCATATACGGAATATTACTGAAAAAATGTAAGAGCCTAGGCAGGACCACCATTTTAAGCATCGCCCCCCTTCCCATCATCGCCAACGGCAACTTCTCCCAAAACTTCATGCTTATACGGATTTTTCTCACAGCCTCCTCAGTGTTATGCAAATGTTCCTCCTCTACCGTGTGATACACATCTATTCCGAGGTAGCGGAAGGAACCAACCGCCCATGGTATCGGCAACACTGGCAACCGCTCCGGAGGGGTTCCTTTGTAGCTACCCAATGGGAATATGCTTGATTTTTGGGGGTTCACCGCTATGCCAGACAGTTCCGCATACCTTTCCATTACCTCCAGAATATATTGAAGATTTTCCTCCGGATATTTCAAGTATAATAGCAAATCGTCAGCATAAAAGGATATTAGGTGTTTCTCTCCCCCTACCTTGATGCCTATTATATCATATTGTTGCCAAAGGTACACTGCTAGGGGCTCCAGGGCCAAAATATATAACATCGGGGACCAGGGGCACCCTTGTCTGGTGCCTCTGCTAAGTTGCCACCTCTCGGATATCACCGCTCCTGTACGTACCCTAGCTAGCGGCTCACTGTACAGCAACTTCGCTCACCTAATGTAGCCCGGCCCCATCCCGTATTCCCTCAGGGCCTCCAGCAACCACGACCACCTGACTGAATCGAAAGCTTTGACTACATCTAAGGACACAACCGCCATTTCACCCTCGCTCTTGCTCCCCCATTCAACCACCCGGTGGAGTCGCCTATGGTTGTGGGTTATATTCCTGTTGGGGACATAACCTGTTTGGTCCGGATGTATCAATTTACTAATAACTCTCCGCAATCTATTAGCCAGGACCGCCGTCAATATCTTGCCGTCCTGGTTCAGCATTGACAAGGGCCTGTATTAGCCGCAGCTATGCCCTGGTTTGTTGAGTTTAGGGAGCGGTATTATAATCACCTCTCTAAGCGATTCCGGCAACCGGCCCACCTCAAACGATTCATTAAGCATTTCTAGCATGTGGGGGGGCGTACCTCCTCTCTATATGCTTTATAAAATTCGCTAGGAAGTCCGTCCGCTCCCGGGGTGTTACTGGTGGGCAGCTGCCTCACCACCTCCTCCAATTCCTCCAAAGCAATCGGTGCATCCAAGCCCTTCTCTTTCTTCAGCACTAATCTTAGGTAATCCAATTTCTCTTAAAGTTTCCCTTATCTCCTCTCAGCTGCCCCCCCCCTTTGTCCTCATATAGCGCCCTGTAATAATCCAAAAATGCCTCATTGACTCCTTCTTGGGTGCCCGCTACCTCTCCATCCTCTCTGGTTATCGTCCTAATCAGGGGCCTAGGGGTTTCACTCTTGTATAGACACGCCAAGAGGCGGCCCGTTTTAGCCCCACCTGCATGCTGCCTCTCAACATACTTCTTATAGTTAAAGTTGCAGAGCCTTTCCCAAAGTTCCGCACACTGCTGCTGTAGTTTAAGTACTAGCTCTGCATCCCCCCCCCCTCCACTATTGAGTTCCCTTTCCAGTTCATCCTCAGCTCCCCCTAACTCCGTCAGGACCCCACCCTGCAGGCCCTTTGCTTTAGCGATGGCAGCACCCCGCAACACCACCTTAAAGGCTTCCCAGAGCGTGCCCGCCGAATCCACACTGCCAGTGTTCTCTTCGAAATAATGTATAATCTTGTCTCTGATATCCTCTCTGAAAACCGGATCCTTGAGCGCCTCAGCCCGGAGGCGCCACGTCGGTATCCGCGCCCTGGGGCGGCAGTACTGCCACCCCAGGACCAGAGGCGAGTGGTCCGACAGGACCCTCGCTTTGTATTCTATTTGGGTGGTCTCTACCACCACATCTGGCTTGGCAAAAAAATAATCAAGTCTCGTATGCAGTTGTTGCGGGGCTGAGTAATGCGAATACTGCTCCCCATTAGGATGTTTCAGTCTCCAAATATCTGCCAGCCCGAATAAGTTGAGCAGTGTCTGCAATGCCCTGGCTGCTGGGGTGAGCCTATCAATCTTATCATCAGATCTGTCTACCCTGGGGTTCAGCACACAATTAAAATCCCCTCCCCAAATAACCGCCCCACCCACACACTTACCCAGGTTGGTACACAGAGTCCTAAAATATGCCGCCGTGTTTTGATTGGGGGCATACGTGTTTACAATGCACACCTCTTTATTCTCCACCAGCGCCTTCAATATAACCATCCTCCCCTCTGTATCCACCACCTCCTGCGTAAGTTGGAGTGGAACGTGCGCTGCCACCCAGACCAACACTCCCCTAGCGTAGGCAGAATACGGAGAACCCACTACAATACCTCTCCACTTCTTCCCCACCAGCTCCAACTTTTCCCACGTCAGATGCGTCTTCTGCAACAGTGCAATATCAATCTTCTGTCTTTTCAAATATATTATGACCTTGTTCCTCTTTAGGTAACTATTGAGTCCCCTGACATTCCACGTTACGATCTTAAGATCCCCCATAGCCCATAAGTATCCTCCCCCCCTTCCGTGCAGCCAATCCCACCTGCCCATGCGATACAGATACAGCCCTCTAGCTCTTTCTTGTAGCCTCATGTACAAACTCGAACTCCCCATAACTATGTACACCCCAAACTCCCCACTTCCCTCCCCACCCTCTACCCATCCCTTCCCCAACACCACACTCCCCAAATGCTGCCCAGCTCCATCCATGGAACTCAGGCCCCCCCACATCTAGCCCTGCAAGCACCAACCAATGCCCAGAGCTCAGTAGGGTAAAGTTGCCCTAATGGCTACTTAACTAAGGTTACTAAGTGGGGTAAAGGGATCCGCTCTGCAAGGCTCCCCTAAAAACAGCAATAGTCACAGTGCTCATAACATATTGTTTAACAGTCTGACCTTCTCTGCATAAGGCCGCTCAAATGACTATAATCAAGTCCCAGAGTCCTATTCCGCGCCATCTTGTAGCGCCCTCCTCGTGCACTACTCATCTCCTTCATCTCCTCTTCCTGTCCGAACGTCAGGCTCCTGGGGGCATCCCTGCGTGTCGAGCCATCCCATGGCGTCCACCGGAGTCTCAAAAAACAAAGTCCTGTGTTTGTGAAAAACTTTCAATTTCGCCGGATACAGCAACATGTATTTATGGCCCGCCTCTCTCAATCTCCGCTTTACCGTCCCAAAGTTTATACGGCTACACTGCACAGTCAGGGTACAGTCCAGGTAGGCCGTTATGTTTGCCGCCCCTCGTGTAATCGTTCCACCCTTACGGAAGTGTTCTAGTATCCTCTCCCGTTCCCGATGATTAAGGATTTTGGCAATTACTGGCCTAGGTGGGTTTCCCGGGGCGGCTTCCTTGTCAGAGCTCTATGCACACGTTCCACCGCGAATCCCTGAGATAAAGCTCCTACGGGTATCTCCTGCAACAGCATAGATTCGATGAACTCTGTGGGATCGTGGCCCTCTGATCCTTCTGGCAGGCCTACAATGCGAATGTTATTCCGTCGGGCGTGTCCTTCCGCCTCCTCCGCCCTGTTCTCCAAGTTGCCCACTCTCTGCACCAGGGCATGCAATTCGGCCTTATGGGAGGCACAATCCGCGGTGTTCGGGCTCACCTTTCTCGAGGGTCTCAGTGCGCTCCGCCAGAGACCTGACGTCCTGTCGAAGTAAATTCACCTCTTCCTGCACCTCACCGACCTTAAGGTCCAATGCCGTTTTCAGCTCAGTAACGACCAGTTCAAGTTTAGCCTCCCAGGCCGCCTTCAGGTCCGCAATTGCAGCCAGGACCTCTTGGTTAGTGCCCGTCACAGGCATGCCGCCTGCAGGCGACTTATCCTTGCTCTTGGAGCTTTCCGGACCAGGGGACGTCTTGGCGAAATCGTCCAACGTGGGCTGCTTTGCCTTCGGTCTCACGGTTCTATTAGACATGATTCTGCAGCCATACAGGCCGATTCGCGTTAGTATCCCGACATAGGAGACCTGCGTTCCGTGCAAGTTACAAGTGCACACACAGTCCGCTCCTATCGCCCGACCACCGTGCGGCTTGCTCCTTCCTTTGTTCCGGTCGTTGATCGGCCATTTTGTTTCGTCTTCCGTCTCCGGCGCTCCTTATCTTTTTTTCGCACAAAACTCCACCGCCATTCCTCCCACGCCTTCCAAAGGTTCACCAAGCACAGTCAGTCCGTTCACACACCATCATGTGTGTTTTCAGCAGTCATAGGCACGTTGTTATGCACTATTTCGCCAGGACCATTTCAGGATCTTGGGAGCTCCTCCAGATCGCGTCCTCCTACATGGCCCTCGTAGCCACGCCCCTAACCGGATACACATATATCTCTGCCGGTGTCCAAGCAAGTAGAAGATCCTATGAACCAGTTAAACGTCTCCCGAGAGAACGGCAAATAGTGTACGCTTTAATGTTCCCCGCCAAGATGAGGATCCATCACGCGGGCAGGGCGCATTTTTTTGAGCGCCCCAACTGAGGCCACGCAATACATAGAGGCTTCTATACCCCTCCGACCCAGCGGAGACAGACCGGCTCCAAATAACAGACCTAGACCAGAAGATTGAGGTACTTTTCTTGCTTAGCCGGGTGCTGTCTGCTCTGCTACACCATTAGGGTTACGGACCTAGCGGTGCCTCGATTATGGCGGCTCCACTCCATATGTTTGACGGAGATGTGGACACGATTAGGCGGCCACGTGACGCAACATGGCTACCCCTGGAATGATCCATGAGTTATTTTGGTTACATCGTCGAGTTGGGGTTGATGATTTGGGTGGGATTGCAAGGGATGGAAGGGGGAGTTGGCTGATCTTCAGTGGAAAAGTGTCAGCTGAAGGCAGAAGTTCTGGTCACTTGGAGACTAGTGACCCAGGTTATAGTTTGTCTTTGATTTGCAGTTTGTTATATGTTAAAAAAGTGGCTACATTAGGAACGGCACCGGTCATATGGTACATACGGCACAACTATTATGGTGAAGGATTTGGAAAGATCTGTTATTGCACGGCACTGGTGATGGGATGAGAATAAAACAACTTACTTGGAATGTAAGGGGTGAAGGTCAAGAAAATTGCTAATTATGTCACTAGACATGGCCCTTTTATACTAATGCTGCAAGAGACGCACGCAATGGGAAGCAGCAACTTACATATAATGCCCAAATGGGGAACGCAGCGCTTCTATACGGACTACTCCACACAGGCCAGAGGGGTAATTACTCTTATTCATCCAAAAGTGGGGTTTGGTCTGGAGGGGCATAAGGTGGATCAACAGGGTAGATATGTGGTCGTGTGGGGCATGCTTGCTGGGCGACAGATGCTTCTAGTTAACACATATGGGCTGAATATCGATGACCCTTCGTTTTATGTGAATATATATCAATTGATCCTTGCCTATGGTATGTCAAATGTGATATGGGGCGGGGACTTCAATGTGGCGCTTGACCCTGTACTCGACAGGTCCCCCAGGGTTACTAGAGCCCCTAGCAAAACTGCCTCCACCCTGAGTAGCATCCTTTCACAGCTATCAATGATAGATACCGGGCGTGTGCTACACCCTAGAGAAAGGAGGTATACTTATTACTCCTCGGTCCATGACTCTGAGTCCAGGATCGACTACTGGTTTGTCGCATCGAGCTTGTCCCCCGCGCTGCAGAGTTGTGCAATATTGCCCCGAACTCTCTCTGACCACTCCCCGGTGCTGATGGAATTACAGATTCAGGACACCCCTTGTCCCGCTAAAAGATGGAGAATGCCGGGTGGAATGCTGGGGGACCCCAGGGTGGTGGAAACACTACATATTGAGATAGCAGAATACTTCACTAACAATGTGGGCACGGTAAGCAAATACTCCACTGTGTGGGAATCATTTAAAGTCTGGATCAGGGGGATTCTGCTGTCCAAATCAGTTGGTATGCTGAAGAACGTGCAAGCTGAACTTGCAGATATTGAATGTAAACTGGAGTCATTGGAGGGGAAATATACCCAAACTCAGAATAGGGAACTACTAGCGGATATACATACACACTTACAGAAATTCGATAAACTGGCCGCTAGGGAGGTGCAGTACATGACTGCTCCTATACGTGCGCATGGATATGGGCAGGGCAGCAAGGCCGGCAGGACACTCTCTCATCTTCTCAAACACGATAAGAAACCACACCAAATAACGAGTATACAGACGACACGGGGGGAGGTAGTTATGAGGGAAGAGGAGATAAACCAAGAATTTGTCAAGTTTTATACCAAACTATACTCAAACCAAGATAAAAAATCGCCCGCTGACATCCAAAACTATCTTGCAACCCTCAACCTTCCCCAACTTGCAGAGGCAGATAGTTTAGCGCTAGATCAGCCGATATCGGCGGATGAGGTTACAGAAGCTGTTAAAGCATTAACATCGGGTAAGGCACTTACCGACTTAGACTTAGTCTGATGGGATAGGGGCGGAATTTTATAAAGAATTCTATGAAGAACTTGTCCCGATACTTCTCCGGGTGTGGGAGGAATCCCTTGAATGCAATATACTTCCCCCAACTATGAGGGAGGCAGTGATCACAGTGCTCCCTAAGCCGAGACGACCACCGCAAGATGTGTCTTCTTACAGGCCTCTATCAGTTATAAATACGGATGCTAAAATATTCGCTAAAGTGATGGCCAATAGACTCTTACTGGCGGTCCCCGTCCTGGTCCACCCTGATCAAAGTGGGTTTATTCCCGGCAGATCCACCTCCCTGAATCTCCGCAGACTCTTCGGGCTAATGGCACAGATAGACCCCCAGAGACACGCTGCCGCTATATCCTTAGATGCTGAGAAAGCTTTTGATTCGGTCTCTTGGGTCTATCTTCTAGAGGTGCTGAGGGCATTTGGAACTCTTTTTATTGGGCAGAGGCACCAGTCAGGGCTGTCCGTTTTCGCCTCTGTTGTTTGCATTAACTATAGAGCCTATGGCAGCGGCGGTGAGGTTGAAACACTTTGATATAGGCATAAATATAAAGGGGTCCATCCAACTGATTTCACTATACGCCGATGACACCCTACTGTATATTTGTGAGCCTAACACAAATATAGCACCCATAATGGCGGAAATACAAAATTTTGCTGACTACTCGGGTTACACGGTCAACAGAACCAAGTCTGAAATATTTCCACTCACGCCATCCACTAAGTGCCCTGAAGAGCTGCACGAGCTTAAATGGTCGGATCTGCATATCAGATATCTGGGAATCCTGGTGTCTAGGGATAGGAACACACTGTATCTGAACAATCATGATGCCACTCTGCAGTCTATCACCACAAAGCTTCAGTTATGGGGCGCCTGCCGATATCTCTACATGGCAGAGTAGCGGTTCTTAAAATGATAATCCTTCCCAAGCTGCTCTATCTGTTTGTCAATATTCCCATATGGCCGGGTAGGACCTTCTTCGCCAAGCTCCGTTCCATAGTAGTAACGTTCCTTTGGAATGGGAAAACCACCAGGATAAGTAGGGAAAAAATGACTGAGCCATACTCCACGGGCGGTATAGCGGCTCCGGATTTTGAGCTTTACTACCATGTGGCCCAAGCACAGTTTGCAAGGTATTGGTATGATACCGCGCAGGAGACACCTCATGCCTTAAAAGAGGAATTTACCACACACCCCACGAATATTCAATCGGTCATATTTGATACACAGTACAAGGATAAGTGCGAATATAACCCAGTTAGCTGTACGGTTAAAGCTTGGGAAGCCATATATAGAAGATTGCAGATAGAAATACCGTATAATCCAGAGATACCTCTTTGAAACTACCCTGGTATACCCTCCACACATGACAGCGCGATACAAGAGTCCTGTGACCCCAATAGGGAAATGAAAATATGTGACATGTTTATAAATGGCAAATTTGCGACCCTGGGGGAAATAACAAGACCGTTTGGAGATGGGCCACTCGCGACATTGCAATATTACCGCGTGCGGTCTGCATTTAAAAAAAAATGGCAGCTATTCCCGGACGAACCCCAGCCACATCCTTGTGTACAGATGGTGACTTCTGTGGGAGGCCTGGGAATATCTAAACTATACGCGCAGGTACAAGCCCAAACCCCCACAATAAACCATGTAAAAGAAAATTGGAAAAAGACCTGCAGATACCCATTGAAGACGAGAAGTGGCATAGATATTGTTCCTTGACTAGGAGGGTCTCCCTGAATGCTGGCCTGCGGTTAATCCAATTTAAAATACTGAACAGGCTGCATTACACCCCAACTAAAATAGCGAAATTCACCCCCAATGCATCGGATGCATGCCACAAGCAGGTGACTTTCATATGTATTGGGAGTGTCGGGTGGTGATGAAGTTTTGGAAAGATGTCGCTGTGATGCTTGAGGAAATCACACAGATCCCACCAGATCTGAAGCCCCAAAAATACTTATTTGGAGACATAGGCAAATGTTCAAAGAAAACTAGAAGACTGTTTAATGTCGCATGCGCGATTGCTAAAAAATGTATCCTGCTGAAATGGAAAACTGCGAGTCCACCCAATATTAACCAATTTCTTCGTGAACTGACATATACAAATGAATCAGAAGAACAGTATGTAATGACCCGACCCACAGCTTGTAGACCTAAGGACATATGGGGCCCTTTCACAACTTATTTATGTACCCTGGCCTCTGATGATGACGAATCTACTTAATTTTGTGTATATGTTGTGACCATGATGCTTATACTTTGCTTTGGAAATGTATGTTGTTGACGATGAGGTGCTTGTATTCCTATGTTGCCGCTAATAAAAAGAGTTAAAAAAAATAATAAAATCTCTATCCGGGCGCTAGAGAGATATGCAATAAATTATACTACATAGCTGTCCTTGTTAGTAGGGGCATAATTTGTACTGTGATGAGTAATTTAGGGAGAGTATAGGCAAGGGGCCCCAGAGATCTCTATATTTAGCCTGATAAAGGAATGTACTATTGTTATATAGGTTAATCGTCAATTTCATAGTCTTGAGATAAGTGATAATAAACTCCAAGTGTAGACCCTTATTCATTCCTGTCGATGATATAATGATGCAAAATGCTTTCATGGCTGTTCCTCTGGATGTCAATATGATTGGTGAAGTAAAGAATGTCTTTAATCGATTCTTAGGTGTTGGTAGCCTAATGCCTCCCTGCCAAAGGCGTGTCTGGATTTGACATCATGAATCATTTATTTAAGGATTTATCTTCCATTCTCTGAGGTCATAGTGGCCATCAGGACTATCTGGAATCAATTGTAGAATAAAGAGGTCAAGAAGCCAAGACCATAGTTTCAAGAGAGGGGGAAATGTAAGAGGAACACAGCTCAGGCAGTGGGAGAGAGCTGATTCAGTTGAAGCCTTAAATGATTTCATTCCTGGGACATTCAAATGAGATGGTTGAAGGCAAGATCCTTGTCTTGCCATGACCAGAAACAAGCTACTGGTATGCATAGTAAATGTATCCAACTGCTCTTGTGAACAGATACACCTCAGATTCCCCTCATTACAACCTAACACATTAATTAGTAATCTCCTGGTCGCACTATTATGCAGAGGCAAAAAGGGTGAGGCACTATGGCTCAGCAAAGGTCAGATTACGTAGTGACTCTCTTCTTTGAATGAAAGTCTCTGACTTATAACTGGTGATTTATCATGTTTATGACACAGAAAATTGTAAAGAACCCAGAGTTGGAGCTCCCTAAATTATGTGGGTATTGTACAAGAAGTAGTTAATTGTGTTGAAGACCACTCTGTGACAGCTAAAATGAAAGATATAGACGTATTCCCAAACTTAATGTATATAATGTTGCTGTGTTCTGCTGCGAATGCCTGATGTAGCGGCTAACCTTACCTCGTACCCAATTCATGTAAATATAATCTAAAGGTGAGAAACCTTCTAGGCACTAACGTGTAAATCCAGCACCACTGCCTTTCAGACATACACCACTTCTGCACTGTTATATTTGCATCATGATTCGACCATGGCTGGTGGGAGGAACACATATGCGTAGATGTTGGCTGCATGTTGAAAAGGATGATGTTCGCCTGCCGTATAACTTTTCCATGCAGTGTGTGTGGCCAACCAGCACCACTTGTCTACGTGCCTATCAAAGCTGCACCATGCTGAATGGGGCTGGACAGGGGTTTTAGAGCTGCTAGTGCTATAGGCCTCTCTGCAGATTGTGTAGAACAACTAATCCTAAAAGTGAAGGAGCAGCATATACCAGAAGACTATGGCAAGACACTAGCGCTTGCATTAGCACTAGACAGGATGCTTGCATTAGCACTAGAACAGGATGCTCAGGGGCAGCACACCTCAGACTCGGAGGTTAGCCTGTTTCAGGAGAGGGCCGGATAGCCAGAGCAGATACTCAGTGGCTGTCAGCCACTGCTGTATGCAAGCATGCTGAAAGCTATGGCGCTGGCAACCGAATCATACTGTTGTGATGGTGAGGCAGTACACACTTTTGATAATGAACCGTAGCCGTAAACTCCTGCATATGTTCAGTTTTGCGTATCCGTGACGGGAGTGTAAACACATAGCGTGAGGGCGTGAGCAATTTTTCTGGCATCTGTCAGTGAGTTCGGTGTCGACCATTTCAAAAGATATTCGATGCACTCCCGCAGGGGCCAGGGCTGAGCCATAAACATGCACGCCTAAATTCTCGCAGGCGATGGATGCGCTGCCACTTAACAGTTTTTAGCCTCACTCCCAAAGGACACAGCGCCATCTGGGGACGGCAACAATGGCAAGACATTAGGCAAATTAGTAATGTCAGCTGCACTGCCACAGAAGAGAAGGGGTTACAGCTGCGCACTGCCACAGAAGAGGAGGGGTTACAGCTGCACACCGAGAAGCTGCAGCCCCACTCACGCAGGGGAATGCATCACCATTTTAGGAAAAACTACCTGCAGGAAAGGGTGTACAGATTCACATGAGCGATATTTAGCCAGAACACTGATACCTACACTCCTACAGGAGTTAGATGTGCACACCATAAAATGCATATCTGCATTCCTGCAAGTGAAATAGCCATACGCCAACAGTGTTTAGCCACACTGGCATTTGTTAGCCATGCAGCCAACGAAGAACCCGGGTGCAGAAGGCACCCACATTCTTTGGTTTTCTGATGCACACAACTGAATCTCCTATCGACTAGGACTTTGTTGATTGTGGTCATTGCCTTTCTAGGTGGATGCCTTGTAACCATGCACACTGTCAGGCTTCAATATGTACTGCTAGATCCTGATATTGCACCTGCTGAGTGTCCCCAGAGTGGGTCTGCCCACTGGTGGATGTTGTAATGCAGGGCTAGCACTTAAAGAGGGTTCCCTGCATTTTCCCATGTCTCATGTTTGACATTTGGTTGCTCGTGTGTTATTGAGTCCCTACCGAGATTCATATGGTCAGGAGGGCATCCCTATTATTAATAGATCTGCATCATACCGTCTCAGTGACCTATAAAGATTACTGTGCGCAACACTGGTTAAAACGAAATGACTGAATCTTAATTGCATGACAAGGATTGGTCCAAAATCCCATTGAGTAGCAAAACCTGTGATCACCGGTGCAAATGAGAGTGTTGTCTTATCATGCTGTGATATGCAGGCTTGGACTGATTCTTCATTTAGAGCATAGTTCAATTTTCTAGAGGGGGGTAGTGAGCACTGGGAAGGTGTGGCTATGGTGCTGGAGCTTACTTCTTTGAGGTTAATACGTACTTGCAGCCTGTTGTAAGAACCCAGTGGGGCAGTGCTCGAAGCCCCTGGTGAAACATTGCAGAGGGGTTGGAGATTCTTACAGAGTTGGCGCTGTACACGAAGTTCACATATTACAGAAGACTTCAATTGCGTTTGTCATGTTTCGCTTTAAAAAAAATCACGAGAACTTGTATCTTGCATTGTGCCATGGTTCTTTAATGTTACTAAGGTGCCAACACGTGTTTCGACCACTTGGGGGTCTTTATCAAGGTGGGTGGACTATTTTCCTATACACTGATCTGGGGTAGCTGTAATGCTTGGCAATATGGGGCACTGGGTAGTGCTTCTGTTAGCAGCGGTTGATCCGAATAGCTTCTGCTTGTCTAGGGGGATTTCTGTTATTGAGAGTGAATGAATGGCGGGAATAGATACGATACCAATGAAATTCTGCAAATTGATGTTTTTTGAACTAATTCATTTTTTAACTATGTGTAACAATTAAAGTTGATATTGTATTGAAACATTGTTTATCGATATTTATGAAAAGATCAACTTGGTATGAGTTGTCATCCCTCATCCACTGGTCCACAGTATTGCTTCTATATACACTGTATAGCCCTAAGGACCAGGTTTGGAATCTGGCATTTCCTTTTTTGTTTGATATCCTCCTTATATAGGCCGGATGACATCAGATGATTTTTACTATGTGGGGAGAACTAAGCTGGACATACCTCTAAAATCAGATAAGTCAAGCTGTAAATGTCGCTGCCTCCCTGTAAGCAGATTGGACTGAAGGAAGAGACTCAGTTTTAGTGTGTGTGTTTTTATGAGGTGCTTTGTTATACCACAGTTACTTTTGCCAAAATCAGTTATGAAACAAAACCCTCATATTTATAAACGCCACCCTTTATAAAAATTACATATTTCATATGGAGCATACTATTCCAAACCCCAAGTTTGTACGATACTGTTTAGTACTTTTGGCAATCTTTTGCAATTTCTATGTCAAATATTTCCCCTAAAAATCTACAAATGGGTACACTGAAGCTTATCAATGTCGGACATATTTGGATTTAAGTTTCATCACTGTACCATGTACGCTTCCCCGGCAATGTTACTTTAATGCCGTTCGAATCCCCCACATGCTAGGAATATCCACATTGTCTTATTTTAATAGCACAAAAATTACATTCAAGCTGTCAAAATTTTACTTTACTGCTTCTTTTGATGGCTGACATAAATGTCTTTATATAAAAAGTCTTTTCAATCACATGGGCCGGCTTTGTTCCCAAAAGTGGGCAGTCCTTTCTACCCCCCAACCAAATGTCCTGCTCTGGTCAGCTTTGCCCAGGGGTTGCTATGACTCCCCTTTGATCCTAGGCAGTTGAAGCTGAGGAGATGTGCCAAAGGAATTCACACTTCAGTGACAGGGCTGTCCATTGTACCATGCTGCAGCAATGCCGGTCAATCTGACGAAGTCGCCACTTCCCACACCTTGGGGCCTTTCATGTGGTAAAGGAACTTCCTTTCCCTTGGGGCTGGCACATTAGAAGTGCATGCCTTTGCAAAGACTGGGTTGACAGCAATTCTGGGCCTAGCCATGATGTTGAAGTTCTTTTTGTGAGGAAAAATAAACTGCACAGTGTACAATTTACTTATATTTTGGCAGATTCTCTTACCGGCATATATAGTTTTGTTTCACGGCATGTTACAATATTATTTCCATTGAGCTTGTACAATATCAACTCACTGTTTTGCAGAACAGTTCAACACGCGTCCATTTTACTTTCCCTGGTCATTTACAAATGCAATTTCCTTGCATCTTTATTCTGAACATTTCCATAGCTCTGGTCAATTTCTAATACACAGGAATCTGTTCAAAACAAGGGTTCATTGAAACTGACATAAGCAAAGGGAGAGAGAGAGCTTCTTGTGAAGAGTTTTGCCTGTGTTACTTTGTTGCAAGAGTAAACGTTTGCCGTACGGCCTGAAATGAATTTCTCTGCTCGTTCACAGATTTTACTTGACACACAATGCCTTTCAGGGAGGAATGGCCCTCCTTTGATGGTGTTCATCCTGAAGATAGATGGGCATGAATGTGTTTTACTGGAACCAAACTGTGTAATGTTGAAAATATGGAAACAGCACCAGTGCAAAATCATTTTAAACACAGAACATTTTCTCTTTCAGTTGGAAGTCTTAAACTGGCAGCATAGCAGCGCTGAGTCAGGCTGCTTTAGAATTCTTCTTTTTGGTGCACATGAAGAAAATACTGCAGCCATTCTCGGGTGTTCTATGTTTCATCTCGCCCAATATGCGCTCAGCAGAGCCAGCTTAGCCATTACTTTTGCAACTGCTAAAACGCACTTTTGGTGATACAGGGGAATATGTGCTCAGCAGAGCCAGCACAGCCATTCTTCTTCTAACTGCTGAAAATGCAGTTTGGTGGTGCAGGGGAGTTCTGCTGGGCTGTTAAATGTACCCCACATCTTTCATACCTTCATCCCTTCTTGCATCCTCCTTTGAAACATTGCACCCTCCTCATTGCACTTTGGTGCCTATAAATGCAAAATGCAAAGAACAGTAGTGAACTCTGGAACTATTGGCTTTGTCAATGCTTGTCTTTAACAGGACTTCAGTGCAAAGAGCAGATCTAAATCAAGTGGCAGGCAGTACACTTCGTTAAGACATTTGTATTCAGTAGCACCTTTACAGCAATTAAGCTGACTGCTTAGAAATAACATTGATATGCCAAAGTTTAATGTTACTGCTTGAAAAAGATAACACAAGGAGATCGGGTAGGGATGTGTTTGTGAGGAGAATGGAGGGTAATGGGTGTGAATGGCTATAGGATTTAGTATGGCCATGGACAGATAGTGGGTGAGTAAATAACCAACAAAAAACACAAGCTGTTTATCCCTCCACAATGTTATATCCGTCCTAGTTCTACTCCAGTGCAATTGTTTCTACTTATAGTTGGCACTTTAGTGCAACCATACAGCCAAAACTAAAATAGGCAGGACTTGTTCCCACTCGAGTCAGGTTAGTGTGGGATATATTTACCCACTCAGCAGTACTTCCCCACATCACCAAGCTGCACTTCAGCAGAAACTAGCAAAATGGCTGCGCTGGCTCCTGTGAGCACCATAGCCTCACACCAAAATTGCATTTTGCAATGACAAAAATATAGCTGCACCACCTTGCCAAGCACATATTGGGCAGGATGGAACAAGGGGGCAACAGTCTGTTCTTACATCTACAAAAGAAGGGGGTGTGAGACGGGTCGGGTATCGGCTCAATTTGAATTCATTGAAAGTAAAGAAAAAGCATTCCTATCGAGTGTCACATCACAGGATAAGACCAAGTGTCCTGGTCCGGTGTGTGACGTCCGATTGGGATCCTTAACAGTAGCAAACCAGAGATGGAGGAGAAGGGCAGTAGAAGATCCCTCTAAATACGAAGGTAGCCCGATACAACTGCTGGCTGCTCTAATATCATAGTCGAGAGTCTATCATCTGGACATTACTGTAGTTAAAAAAGGGCAAGCAGTTTGACACCTAGTGAGTTCCACATACCAATGGATTGGGAAAACCATGCAGAATGTTTGAAGCCCGCGGCAGTTTCATCCCACACCAGGGAAACCCAGTGTCCTATGGGAAGTGTTGTACAATTTGCTCCATGTTTACCTGAAATCAACAGGTGAGCACAGATAAGGGGATGATGAAAGGGTGCATCCTTATGCCATGAGGGTCTAGGAATGTTCTGTAGTTTACCTGATCCAGCGGAGGGTGCTGACAACAGAGAGGAGATAGCTATCAGTTCCTGTAAGCATTAGAGGGTTATGCATAAATGAAAGGATCTTTATGGCAATATGAGCAGCATTGCCTTTTCTTTTGTAGGCGTTTTAAAGGTTAGATGGTGGACCATTATTTGGCCTTCATGAGAAGACTGACTACCACATGCAATTTCATTGGCACAAATATTATTTAAGGGATAAACTCATGGTTCACACTTGTTGCAAGAGCATACATCAGAAGTTTTGGCAGGAAAGTAACCATACATTACAGGAGACTCTGGCAATTGCAGGCAGTATAGACTTAAAGCACAAGTATTTGAAGACAGTGGACAAGAAGGGCGGGTAGAGAGCAGACGGATGTTAAAGTGTGGGGGCCCCAGAATCTGAAGCCACAGGGAGTGGGGCAGTTTCAAGCAGAGTAAGGGGTATAGAAAATTCCAGAGTACAGGGAACAGCAATTAGCTGGAGTAAAAAGACAATGGGAATAAGCAGTGCTGACTGCTAGTGATGAATGTCTGAAATACGGATGGCCCAGTCATGGATCCAATGATGTGAACTGGTAAGCAGTGAATGTGGAGTGCATGAAGGACATTTCACAGAGGGAACAGGTTCTGCAGCCCCAGCATAAGAGAACTCCATCCCCTGTGAGAAGATATGAGGGTAGTGTTGGGTTTGGGTGACCAGGTCACAGGAGCCCCCTGCTGAATGATTAGACTTGAAGGCAAGAATGTGAGAATGCTCTTGGGCACAGGTTCCCCAGGCAGCATATGATCAAAGGAGTTGCTACATCTCTTGACCCATGCAGAACAGCTACATTACATGTGCCAGAGGTTCACCCGCTGGCATCTGAGGAAAGCCCATTAAGGTCATAGGGTATATGTGGGGACATAGAAGTGGGCACTCAGTGGTATGCAAGGTATATGTCACGGAGAAGTGTTTAGCCCTATTAGGATGGTGTGATAAAGGTACGTTAAAAATTGAGTTGCACGTTGGCAAGCTGGGGTCTCTGTTGAGTGTGTCCTGTACCAACCTCAGTGATTCCTTGATCCAGGATTTCCCTGCAGTATTCATGGATAAGATTGGTTTAGTAAAGGAATGTCATTACTGCATCATCCTCAAAAAAGGGCTCTAGCCCAGACTACACAATCCTCGCCCAATACCAGTGGGTCTCACGGATGAATTGGCCCGGGAGTTTCAGAGGTTATGCCAAAAAAAGGTAATATGGTCCAAAGAGCTCAGAGTGGCTGGCCCCGGTGGTCATATTAAGGAAGCCTAATAACAGTACCTGCAGAATCCTTACCCCAGCATCTGGGTAGACAGGCATGCACTTACGAATGTCAATCAAATGCTCACCACAATGCTTCCAAGTTGGTTTGACGTCACTCTGCATCTGTCCTCGGCGTATCATCAGATATCCCTTTCTGACACTGTTGAGGGCATTCTGTTATTGATGCATTCAGTTTGGCCTCAGCAGTGGCAGTTTCCCAGTGGGTAACACAGGGGTTGTTTGGTAGAATGCCAGGAATATACGTTTTCCAGAATGATATCCTGATCAAGGGACAGACTGAACAAGAACATTGTGAAAGACTTCATGGTGTGTTAAGCATACTCTGATATCACTCTTAATTTAGAGAAATGATTAATTAAAGTGGTATTAGTATCCTATTTGGGAATCACCATCAATGCCCATGAGAAAAACAGAAATAAAGCCTGGAGGACAGCATTTTCCCTTTGCTGGTGCCGGAAACAAAAGATGAAGTATGGACCCTGTTTGGCATCTTAGCATAGTATTCCGAATGTTTATAGAATTTTAAACAACGATTGGCTCATGTAATGTAACTCTTGTAGAGGGGAACGGTGTTCACGTGGTCAAAGGATTGTCAATGGGAATTTGATGATCTAAAGGAAGCTCTCAAAAAGGCAGTATGCTTGGGATTTTTTATGTCAAATAAAAAGACCTTTCCGATGGTGAATGCTACTGAATAAGACTACAGGGCAGTTTTGACTCAAAGTCAAAAGGAAACCTTTGTGACCAATGCAATCGCCTGGAGGCATTTGAGGGGTTCAGAACTCAAGTATTCAAGATAGCGGCATTTGTGACATTTTGGACAGTCAAGCACCTTGTGGTTTTTATTTGGTGCGTGCCTGCTTTTACATTTGTGCAGAGACCATAAACCACTGATGCATGGGTTTACCACAAACGATTTGAGCCCTGTGTCTTCTTCTCTCCTACAAAATTACCATCAATATGTTCTGTGAGATAAGAGTATGGTGGCCTATGGCTTTTCTATACTGATGGGAAGGTGTGAACACATGACTCAAGAGGATGAGCAGGCAGAAGGCACTTTGGACAAACTACTGTTTGTCTTTGCCAACAGAGCCATTAGTAGAGAGAAGTGGATGGTGGAGAGCCGGAAAGATCAACAAGAACAATGGCTTAAGAAGGGTTAGGAAGCCATCTTGTGTGGTTACACCAGCATGGACACAAGGAGAAAGGCAGGGACACATGAATATGGAAACCTTCAGGGAAGAGGAAGGACAAGAATAGTGAGTACCACTACAATGAGGACTACTGTACCAAGAATGTTCAGATAGGTGTGGTAAGTGGATGTGTGTCAAGGATCCCAGACACATGAGAAAGGACCTTTCTCGTATTCTCCACACAGCGACGCAGCAAATTCTTTCAAACATGTTTCCCATGGCTAGCATTCGCTTGCATTATTATTTACATTGCACAGGGAGGTCTGAAGCTTCCAGTAGTGTATTTCACTATATCCACTACTGCTGTGGTCTGCAGCAGAATCTATGTAAACCCTTGTTTACAGATTTCAGGATGCTTCACACTCTCTGTACGTCCTTGCAGCAAAAGAGTATGTCCTCTGCCGATGCCGCAATCAACATATATTTATTTTTATTTTATTTTATGGGGTATGTGTAACACGCCTAAACAGCAAATGGTGTTTCAAGGCGCCACAAGTCAAAAAAGGGTTGGGGGGGGAACAGGGATGAAGAATTACAAAAAACGGTCCTACTAGGCCTTGTGTCATTCGTATCCTGCAAGTGCAGTAACAAGAAGTGCAGGGCAGTGTGGCGGGTGGAGGGGTTTGCCGGTCCGAGTGGAAGGCATTAATGCTAAAATTGGATGGGAAGAGTGAAGAGCATGCAAGTGCAGGCGGGAGGGAGGGTGAGGCGTGGGCCCCTGGGCTAGGTGCTACGAGGAGGCCAGGTGGCCAAGTGCCTGGGGAAAGCAGGGAATGAGGGTCCACATGCTAAGTGCGAGGATGAGACTGGATCAAGCTCAGTAGGGGTGCAGGGCTCGCCAGGCTAGTACAGGGGGAGGTAGCCCGGTAGGTCATGTGCAGGTTTGGCGGGGTTGAGGGGAGAACAAAGTGCTGGGGCGAGGTGCCTGGTGCCCAGTATGACTCAAAAGGAACCAGGCAGCCAGTCCAAATGCGGCAGATGGGGACATTAGCAGGGGACGGGGAGAGGGAAGGATGAAGAGAAAAGGAGGGTCTTGAGAAGCATACTAAACTTAAGGAGATCCGGATCAAGCATGAGAGAGGCAGGGAGGCAATTCCAGAGGGAGGCTCCTGTGGGAGAGAGAGATTGTCCCCAACTCTCTTCTTGGAAAAGTGTCTGATCTGCAGAGAGTTGGAGCTAGAAGACCAAAGGGCTCTAGCAGATAGGTATTTAGGGAGAGAGAGTTGAGGTAGCGGGGTCCCAGGCCCCTAGTGGATGATGCAGATGGTCTTGAACTTGATCCTCGCAGCAACTGGAAGCCACTGGAGAGATTTTAGGCCTGGCAAGATGCTGTCCCTGGCCTTGATGCCAAGGATAAGTCTTGCAGTCTTATTCTAGATTAGTTGAAGAGAGCAAAGGGAGGATTTAGGCAGATTGAGGATGGGACTGTTGCAGTAGTCCAGCCCAGAGAGGACCAGAGCTCTGGAGACAACCGTTTCTGGGGGAAGGTGAGGAAAGGGCGAATGCCTCTGAGGAGGCGCAGTTGAAAGTGGGCCTTCTGGGTAAGATTTGTGATGTGAGGAGAGAAGGAGAGAGAGGAGTCCACGATGACACCAAGGTTTTGTGCCTCACAAGAGTGAGGGGGCCAATGTTGGGCAGCCAGAGAGTTGGAGTGAAGGTGTGAGATGGGTCCCAATGAGAAGGATCTCAGTCTTACTGGCATTAAGGCAGATATTGTTAGTAACACATCATGCCTGAGTAGCAGTCAGACAGTCAGGAATGAGAGAATAAGTAGAGGAGGAAGTGGAAGTAGAGGGAAGCTTGCAGGAAAGCTGCATGCTATCTGTATAACACTGGAAGTGAGGAGAGAAGGCAGAGATCAAATGGGCTAGAGGGGCAAGGTTGATGTTCAAAAGCCACGGCAAGAGGAAAGAGCCCTGAGGGACGCCACAGGTGGAGAGTGTGATGGAGGAGAGAAAAGGTCCCAGTTGAAGGTCGGACAGAGAGGAAGAAGGTCACCCAGTCCAGTGCCAGGTCCGTAATGCCAAGGGAAACACAGAGCCGATTTATAAGGGTGGCATAATCGACCGAATCAAAGGCAGAGGAAGGTCAAGAAGGATGAGAACGGAAGGAGAGCTGGAATCGAGATTTGATAGCAAGTCTTCATGGGTGTTCAGGGGTACAGTTTCCGTGCCTCTGGCTGCTCTGATGCCAAACTGGTGGTCGTGGAGGCAACGACCAGATTCAGTGTGGTGAATCAGCTTTGAGATGACCAGGTTCTCCAAGAGTTTGCCCAGGAAGGGGGTAATGGAGATAGGACAGCAGTTAGCTAGGCAGGAGGGGTCAGCAGAAGGCATTTTCAGGGGAGGGTTCACAAGGGAGTGCTTAAGGGGTAGCAGGAAGGAGCCAGTGGCAAAGGAGTGATTGCAGAAATCAGCCAAGGCGGGCGCAAGTGATGCAATGTTGCCCTTGATAGTTCTGGAGGAGCAGGGGAGCACCTGTTTGGGGGAGAGTTTCATATAGATGACTTGTCTACAAATATAATCCTGTGGTATGGGTGAGAAAGAGGAGGTGAGGAAGAGGGGAGGGGTGAATAGGAGAGTGAGGACAGGATATCCTGAGTTTTGGTTATGAAGTGAGAGGCCAAGGCAGCGCAGAGGCTCTGGAATGGCAGAGGAGAGGTGGAGACTGCAGAAGGATTGGCGAGTTCCTTGCAGATTTTGAACAATTCAGTTGTGTTGTTAGTGGCCCCCGAGATGTGGGATTGTATATAGGTGTACTTCTTTGAGCGAATGGAGAGTCTGTAATGCCTTTGGAGCAGGCAGCAGGCCTGTCTGTCAGAGGATGTGCTCGAGGAATGCCACCTCCGCTCAGCAATTCTGCACTTGCGTTTCAGAGAGGATAGGTCGGAATCATACCAGGTGTTGCGTTATGAGGCAGGCTACATGCAGATCCTCATGGCAGGGGCAAAGATGTCCAGAGGAGGTTAGCCATGGCTGTGTCAGTGTAAGAGTTAGTGGCCGGAGTGGGAGGGGGGGCGAAAGTGGTGGCGAAAGCAGCTGCAGACACTTGCTTCATCAGTTGAATGACAGAGAAGGAGACTGGCTGTGCGGGCAGAGGCTTAGCCAGGGGACCCAAGAGATCCCGGTGAGAGGACAGGAGGGTATGTCAGACCAGGAGAGGGATGTAGTGAGAGGGTTGGAGATGGGTATGTCTGCTGAGATGAGAGCATCCAAGTTGTGTCAGACAGAGTGCGTCGGACCAGAGAGAAGAATGGTGAGGGAGAGAGAGTCACAGAGGCTGCGGAAGAGTACAGAAGCCGCATCAGGAGTTAAGGTGAAAATCGAAGTCTCTGAGGAAGGGAAGCTTGGAGGTGGAGGCCAGGAGAGAATAGGTGAGGTCAGACCATTCCGAAAGAAAGAGGGAGACTGGACCAGGACTCCTGTAGATGGTGGCAAGAGACAGCAAGAGGTTTGGAGAGACACCAAGCCTGCAGACAAGGCATTCAAAGGAAGAGTAGGTTTGAGTGGGTATGATAGTAGCAGGGACCCGTTCAGGGAAGATCAGGGCCACTCTGTCCCAAGCCGGTTAGGCCTCAGCTAAGAGAGGCTCTTGTAGCCCTCCAGGCGGAGTGTATCAAAAATAGTGACAGAGCTGGCAGTGAACCATGTCTCGGTGAGAGCGAGGACGTCAAGGTCAAAGTCCTCAAGGAGGTGGCATATGTCAGAAGAAGGTATAACAGCGAGAGTTGGGGATAGCTAAGTGGAGCTGGTTGCCACCTTTGAAGGTCTTCCGAGGAGGGGTACAGGAATGTGGTACTCCCGTCGGTGGCGAAAGGCACTGGAGGGGTGACAGAAGGAGGGATGGCAGGAGAAGGGCGAGGGGGGGCAGTTGATGGGAGATGGAAGACACCTATCAAGAAGGAGGAGAGCCCTGCACCATGACAGTGCCATTCTGGTAGACAATTGATGATGCCCCAGAGGATGAAAATTGGGCCAAGAGTACTTCCCATCAGGTTCCACCGTTAAAGGGCACAGACCAGAAAGGGTAGAGGACTGAGACCATATGGGGAATCCAAAGGTCCAGGGAGGGAACGACAACGAGGATGTCAGTGACAATATGCCTGGAATAAGCGTTGATGTAGCTCTTAGCGATGGGCAGGCCTGGATTGGAGACCAGATCTTTGCTGAATCCTTTCCTCCCAGGCTTCGAAAGAGATATATGATAGGTGATAGAGTAGCAGTTAGAGTAGATAGGGGAGATGGAGAGCACCATGGAGGGGGGAACAGAGAGATGCAAAGGGGGAGAAAGAGAGGGACGGAGAGACTGCAAAATGCACGACAAACTCACCAGGCGGCCGAGCAGCAAGACAGGCGCAGATGAATCAGCTGCACAAGCAAGGAAGTCCAGACCATCTAACAGCCTCTTTCTGTTTATTTGAGCACTTTAGTACTTTTGGCTTCTTTTGCAAGATCAGTTTAGACTACCAAAGTATTTGAGAAGAGTAAGTCTTCTTTCTTTTGGGGGTTAGCTGAGAACAGCTTTGTATAGTGTGACAAGGACAGAAGCCTGTCTCAAGCCATGCCTTCATTATAAGATGCTTGCCGGTGTTTATCTGTTTCATGTAGAGACTCATCATTCCAGTCTGAAACCAAGTAGAAGTATCTAACTCTGAATCCTGAACCAGCACTCCACATTTGTTAAAAGAAGGCATACGCTCGACCTTCACCCATCTGCTGCATTGATTATCTGTGAGACTGTGGCAAGGCTAGTACCCTGGTCTTGATATGATATAGCATTTATAACGTGCCTATACACAAGTGTTTCGAGGCGCTACAAGGCAAGGGAGGGGGAACAGAGGGAAGACAGACAGCGATCTTACTAGGCCAGGTGTCATTCAGATCGCGCAAGTGCATGGGAAAGGGGAAGGGGAAAAGTGTAATACATGGGAGAGGGGAAAGTGCAGTACATGGGATAGTAGAATATTAAGATAAATAACGGCCGGATGGTGGCAAGTCCAAGGTAGGAGCAGACATAAGTGCTGGTGGGGGACTGTAGGGATACAGAATACAGTCCCCAGGTGCGGGTTTGCCAGGGAGGCAGGGCAGGTGTGCAAATGGCGGGGCCTGGGCCCAGGGTCACAAAGGGTGGCCAGGTAGCCAGTGCAGTTTCAGCCAGGAATTCAGCAGGGGTGAGGGGCAGAGAAAGCAGAAGCAAAGAGGAAGGTTTTGAGGTGCTTCCGGAACCGGAGATGGCTCTCCTCGAGTTTCAGGGAGGCAGGAAGGCTGTTCCAGAGGGAGGCCCCTGCTGAGGAGAGAGATCTACCACCAACTTGTTGCTTGTAGAAGCGACGGACCCTGAGGGAGTTGGAGGCGGATGAGCGAAGAGCTTGAGAAGGAAGATATTTGGGAAGGGCGAGTTGAAGGTATTGCGGCCCCAGGCCAATGAAGGCCTTGTGGACAATGCAAAGTGTTTTGAACTTAATCCTTGCAGCCACTGGGAGCCAGTACAGAGATTTCAGTCCTGGAGCGATACGATCCCTGGGCTTGAGGCCAAGAACAAGTCTCGCAGTCCTGTTCAGGATAAGTTGCAGAGGGCGGGGAGTAGAGGCAGGCAGATTTAGATAAAGGCTGTTGCACTAGTCCAGCCTAGAGGAGAGCCAGGGCTCTGGAGACTGTGAGCTTCTGTGGGAAGGAGAGGAAAGGAAAAATACCTCTGAGGAGGTGCAGCTGGTAGTGTGACTTCTTAGAGACATCAGAGATGTGAGGAGAGAAGGAGAGTGTGGAGTCGAAGAGGACCCTGAGGTTTTTAGCCTTGCAGGTGGGAGCTGGAAGAGAAGGGGCAGGAAGGGTCAAGAAGGGGCACGAACTCCTCTCACCCGTTGATGGGAGGCCTACCATTTAGAGATCCAGAGCCAATCCTACACCTTCGGTGGACTGTGGTAGTTGAGATTGCCCCAATTCCCTGTCCCCCCCTTGTGCAGTCCACCTTTGAATGAAGCCATGCCTCCTTTACAAGATGCTTGCCAGTGTTCCTCTATTTCTTTTAGAGACAAGTCATCAGAACAAGAAACCTAAAAGCATCACAAATTGGATCCAGATCCAGTGCCTTGCATTGATAATAGGAAAGTTGACACTTCACCACCATCAATCAATATGGATCAGCCCTATAAACAGAGAAGCCCAAAAAGAAGTAGAGAAGCTGTTCAGTCTTATGCTACAGCATTAGGTGAACCAGGAGAAGCAAAAGAGAACTGCAGAGAGAACCGACTTACATTTGCGGACAGCAAAAGAACCATGCAGGGCTGCTGGGGGGATTTCAACAAGCTTGCGCAAAACTCAGGCAGTCCCTAGACAACCAGGTAGAAAAAGGGGAACTCCAGGAACCCCTCTGTGTACTTGCCACAAGGGCACACAGAGTATGCCCACCGAATATGGACACAATCGCTTTCTCGGGCCACCATTGTTGGTCTGAGGGGGACTTGCGCAGAAAAAAGTGGACAGGTTTTTGCCTACTACTTCTGTAGACTTTCTAACACACCTTGGGAGGAAGAGAGAAGGCCAAATTGGCCAGGGAAAGTAGGCCAATACCAGGAAAAAGGGCAGATATAAGGAGGCAACTGAAAGCAAGAAGTGTGGGTTATTCAGTGAGGTCAGAGGAGACAGAGGTGAACAACCAAGAGACCAGAGAAGGAAGGAGCGGTGGAGTGTGGTGGTGATTTCTGGAGGTATTGGTTAAGGAGTGGAAGTGATACTGCAGTGTGAGAGTGTGTGGTAGTGTATGGGTAGTGTAGTTAGATTAGTTAAATGTATGGAGTGATTGTGAAGTATATGATACTGAGTGAAAGTAGTGTGGAAGAGGGATTAGTAGTGAGGAGGAGGGAGTAGTGGTGTGATGGAGGGAGTTGTAGTGTGAAGGAGGGAGTAGTAGAGTGGGGAGGGGGCAATAGAGGAGAGAGTAGTGTGGAATAGTAGTGAGTAGGATGGAAAAGTAACATCAAAGGATGGAGGTGAGGCCTAGAAGGAGTGAATGATATCGGAGGTGCGTTAGGGGCGAGGGAGGAGAGAAATAAGGTGGATGGAGTTGGAGGCGGAGAATAGTAAGAGGTACAAAGTGGAGAAAAGGAGAGGAGAGGTGTGCGTGATTGCGTCAAAAGTGAATCAACAAGGGTATCTCAAAGGCCCATTCCTTACTCTTGTAGAACACTAATCACTAGATAAAGTAGATACAATCTTATGAAGTCACTGAGGGAGTCTAGTTAGCCAAGGCACATTACCTTTAGGTACGTGCTTCCAGTACAATTAAGAGGTTAGACAGTAAGGGGTTAACATTCGCTGTCTACTAACCCAGGGTGAGGAACGCCTGGGTTAGGGAGGAGGTACTTTCAAGAAAAGAGGGATGACCATAAGACCCAGGGAAAAATCAATAAAAACCTTTGAGCCATGTCTGACTCTTGGAGTGAGTCCTGTGCCATTACAAAATAATTAGATCTCTGTGAGAGATCCATTTAATTAGGTCTCTGTTTGGAACGTTGTTAGACCTCTGTGGGTGAGAAATCAATTTAGAGACTAATTGATGTAGGACTTAGGCAGATCCCCTTTAGAGGTCCAGTTTTTCTAGCAATAAAGGATTAATTATGCTCTTCTTTCGAAGAGTGAATGGAACAGTAGGCGACTCTCATTACAGGGCAGGCATTTCTTTTCTGTGAACCACATTTTTGAGTGGATAAATGGGGCCTGATTTGTAGGGCTTTTATGACCTACTTCTCCTATCTCTTTTGGAATATTGGCTTCAAGGATGTTGCCATTTCCAGTCTGAACAGTTTATGTCCCCTAAAGCGTTCTATAGTTAGACCCCAGTCCAGGGGAGTTGCTATGTCTGGAAAAGACCCGGGGCTAAATTGATGTCAGAACTGTCGGGGCTGGGGGCTTTTTGGTTGTAGCTCCTGAGATTCTATCCGGGGCTACAGCCAAAAGACCAGGCCCCTTAACCACCCCCCTCCACCCCCCCAGCAACGCCTCTGCCCCAGTCACTCATTTTCTCTCTCTGGCTGGCTTCTATAGGCCTGATCCTGCATGGTGGGGCACCTTTCCCTGCACCAGCAGAGAAGAGGCTCTGAGGGTGCCCAAGAAACGAGGACCCCCATAGTGGTTGAGTAGTGTGCCCCTTACCTTAAATCCGGAAAATCTGCAGCTTTTCTGTTAGCCATTCAGGAATCAAATTTCTCCCACCCTTATCCATTCTGTTCTGTAATCTTTATGTCTCACTCAGTGCAGTCAGCCCCTCCCAGCTTCTAGCATGGTCGCTGAAATGACTGCCATCAATCTGTTGCAGGCTCTCACCACAGTCTCCCTATTTAATGCAGGGGTATGCTGTCATTACAATAATACTCAGTCATTTGCCTGGAGAAACCTTGTTTTCCTCAAACAGCAAGTTTGATTCTTTTTGTAGGTTTTGACCAGCTGTTATCAGTTGAGGGATCAGAATCTCATAGAAACAGGACGTAAACCTAATTAGTAGCCCAACAGGTTGGGTAGACTTAATTAACTGCTGAGGCCTGGGCAAGTATTGGACCCTAATCGAGAGATGCAGGGTAAACACCCCTTCATTTCCTTGTATTCGCTTGAAGAGTAACAACAATTTCTGCAAATGTGTAGTGGGGTCTTTCTGCATGACTTGTAATTTTCTTAACACAGTCTTGGGGGGGAAAACTATATTACCAGAAGTGATTAAAGTGGTAGTTTGCTCAGAAATGTTATTGCCCCAATCGATAAGTGATGTATTTTCGATCATATATCGATCCATCTTAAGAAAAATTCCTATGCATCTTACCTTAGTTCTCCTCACTTTTATATATGCAAAAACGCCTAACTGGGCCTCGCCATTTTATGGAAATCTTATCCATTGATCTATCGCCCTAAATTCAAGTGCCTTCGTGGCAGTAATACAGATCACCTGCCCTTAAAGCTGACATCACTAGATGCTTATGCCCATGTTCACAACGGCAATTTACGTCTCCTGTGAATGTCTTCTGTGCACAATCTATTGACGTGACTCCATGGAAATACCAAGACGCCACTTTCCTCGACAAATATAAACAAACCATTTCTGATCACGTAATGTTTGAGTTTCTTTTTTCCTTCACGTTAGTGCATTTCTTTTCGAGTCTCCCTGACTTTTTTCTGCTCTGTTCAGCTATCTGCCAAGTACAACACACTGAGAACAGGTAATTGTCCTGCTGATAATTAATTAAATCATTAGTCGCTTTTTATTGAATCATTTCTCATATCATGTGCAAATGTCTTTACCAAACTATATTTAAATTCTACTTTAACCTGTCATGTTCTTTACATGTGTAATTTCGAATTTTTAAAGTGTGTCTCTATTAATCTTGTCTTGCACGATTGGTTTTTCTAACATGGTTGTTTTTCTGCTTCTTTTTTGGGAACATTGAATTTTAATGTGAAACCTCAATTCAATACTCTATACAAATAAAAACATTTCTGTTTATCTCACTGTTGATTCTGTACTTCTTCAATTTTCAGTAACTATGGCCACTATTCAGCCCTACATGTACGAGCCAGAATATTCAGAATAGGAAATCTGTGAAAGAGGAAAAAGTCAAGACCATGGGGAATCTGATGCTAGTCGTGACAATCAATCACTGGAGCCTGAACCCAGTTGCATGGAAGACCTTTCCACCTGGCGTATCTGCTATCATTGTGTGGTTTTGCCAGCTTTGTTGGAAAACTGCTGTTGCAGAGAAAACTCTGGCTGTTTGTCCTACATTACCGAAGAAGACACACCACTGATATGCATTACTGAGCTACATGACTTCAGGGCCGCCTGCCCTACAAGATCCGTATTGCGAATGATGATGGTCCTTATGCACAAACTTCGATCTACAGTTTGCCTTCGTATTCCAAGTAACAAGTAAGTTAACTCACTATATGTTGTGTGTTTGACAACCGAGATGGTTTACATTTCATATTGTTCACCTGTAATATTGTAACTTCTATGAGTCACTGACAAATGCATTTTTCTGTAAATTGAATACATTTATTTTTCTAATCTCAAACCCTAATATTCATCTTTAGAATCAACATCCGTACAATTACCTTTCTTTCACTTGGAAGTTCAAAACAATATTTCCCCCATCTCCCAAGCCATTTTGATTGAATGGGAGTTCACATTTTCAATTGATCCCCACTTGATATCCCAAGCACTGTCAGTACTTTCCACGAAAAGGTACTTTATAAAGCATCACAATGCCTTACATTTGAAACAGTATTTCAAACATAAAACATGCAATTATTGGGTTCATTCAAATAAACTATTTCTGTTTCTCTTACACAGGTGGTACAGGCGTGTGACCTATTGCACGTTTACATGGTGGATTCATGGAAGACTGGGATTCCATGCTCAACAAGTGATATCTGCCTGTGTGGTTTGCACCATTAGTGAGAAATTCCCCAGTGACTGCAGACAATACAGCAGATTTATGAAAACAGGACCTCGACTGCAGCAGTACAATTTGTCGTTTGTCATTGCCATCCACTTTACAAAACTAAATAAAAAAAATAAAAAACTGAGTCGATATGAAAAGCTGTTCAAAAGTATTTATAAATCCACAACACATACAAACATCAGCAAGGTTACTGGCCTATTGCGCTGGCCTCATCAACATCCATCCCCCCTCAGCCATCAATGACAGTTCACACCAGTGGCCGCATGCTGACAAGGGGGCTGGCTGGGTGGGAAGGCTCAAGGTGCCAAACAACATGTACAACCAAATGGGCTCTTTGGCACAGGGACCATTGACCACATGGCCACCCCAGACCCGCTGTCTCAAGACTCCCCTTTGAAGACCCCGTCCCAGCATTCAACATATCTCTGTGTCCCTTGACTGTGTTTCGGGCCTATTGTGCTTGCCTCATCCACCTACGGTATCCATGGCAGTTCGGCCCTGTGGCCGTGCATTCGCAAGGGGGCTGTATTAGGCAGAATCATATGCAGCACCCTTTGGGAACACTACACACAATTAAGACTACAAGTGTATGTACAATTTCACCTTTGGTACAAGCCTGTACTACACAGTAACGAGGTAGTGATGGCTGAGCAGCCAGACTTATCTCAAGAGTAGAGTGAGCAGTAGAATAAGTTACACAAAGGACCAACAAATACAGTGATTCAAACAAACACTTATTCAAGGTTTCTTGGTAAAAGAATATAGATTTATTTACACAGTCAATTTGAAAACATTACACTGGCAAGAACAGCTCAATATAACACACTAATAAACCACAAATACACAACCAATAAGTAAATGAACAAGTTTGGCTCCACTGAAGTGAGAGCAAAATGGCACTTCAGATACTTTCAAAAGGGGTAAAACGACATGGTTATAAGAATTAGCAGCACAAATACTTGTATAGGCAGGGCAATGGGTTCAGTAAACTACAACCAGCAATTCATCTGGGGCCAAAGTCAATGGTTCAGAGTCTTTGTATTGGATAGCACAGTTCTGGTAGTAAACGGTTAAGTCTTTGCCATGGTTTTTAGAAGAGTTTGGCTAGGTGAAAAGTTAGACGAATGTTTAGCGAAGGACAAGCCTTCGAAGTCCGGAAAGTTTCACAAACGTTCTCGGTGGCCGAAAAGATTTCCAGACCGCGTTTGCACAGTAACTTTTTAGTGAAGAAAAGCTGTAGCTGAGGCAGTTGTTCCTGGCAGTTCGAACAGATCTCGCTGTTCCTGAGCTTCAGTCGTGGGGACAAGAAGGAGGATGTCGGGAGGTTCCTACACTGCCCAGGGCTGAGGCCAAAAGCTTTAGCAAGACGTCGGTTTAAGGTGTGAGTGCCTTAAAGTCCACAAGCTGGTATCCTTCCCTCTGGCTATCTGGTTTTCAACAGCACTCTGAAGAAAATTCGACCAGATGGGGACGGTGTCCAGGTGGCTTGCTAGTTGGTTGTTCCCACTAAACTCAAGGGAAGAAGTTAACCTTGAAGGGCTTCTCTGTCGATTGGAGTTTCAGGCACTTTGGACCTGCAGCAGGGCTTCACCGGTCGTCCAGGAGTTGCAGCAGTCGTCTTCCTTCAGCTCATCTTCGGTTCTTTCGTTCCAGTGGTCGACTCTGCTTTCCAAGTCCCAGAGACCTGCTTTTAAATAGTTTTCCCTCATTCATTCCAGCCTGGCTGTCACTCACACAGCAGGGTGGCTGTCCTTGCCGGACAGTCAGCCGGCCAATCACACCAGAGTGCATCCAAGTCTCCTAGGAGACTAAGCAAAGGGCGTTTCTGGGCACCTCCCTTGCATCCTGTCCACCCCAGACACTCAGGCGCCATAGGAGGGCTTCAGCACTGAAGCCCGCCAAAGGCCAATGAACAAAGGGACCAAACATGGTTTGGCGTGCAGAGACAAACACAAAAAGGACCTTTCCTAAAAGAAATAGCGAAAAAAGATGACCAGAGTCTGTTTTTACAGATAGGTCTGGGGCACCATATTGGAAAACATGGCTGACCCGATTTTTAGCTACTGTTGTTTGCGGTCGGGAAAAATCACGGTAGTTTGATCTAAACCACTGCCACCAGCCATTTAAAGTAGGAAAGGGTAACATTTGACTGTTAAATGAGTGCTTATGCTCAGTGGAAGGTAGGCAACCCCTCCAGCACTCTATAGTAAGATAGTGTGTGCTGGGTCTGTACATTTAAAAAGACTAGTAAAGCCAATTTAACTTTACATGCTCTGACAGACGTTAGTCAGTCCCACAGAAGGTATTTAAACCTTTGGGAGTCTCAAAGACACCCCTCTGCCACTGCACTGATGGTGCTGTGTGACACACAGAAAAAGATGATGCCAATGGAGTTCCTTTAAAACTCCATAACCAGAGAACACAAAACTAAAACACACATCAAAATACATGGAAGAGTGGGGAAAAAAGGCTTCCCAGGTAAAACAATAAAATCCTAGAAATCCAGCAAAGTTGCTGGAGGTCTCAAAAGGTAAGGGAAATTAGCACATTTTGAGAATTCTCCCTAACACTCGAGGATCAGAAGGCTCAAGGGGCCAAACACCATCTACAACGAAAGGGGCTCTTTGGCACAGGGACCATTGACCACCTGGCCAGCCCAGACCTGGTGTCTCCAGACTCCCCTTTGAAGACCCCGTCCCTGCAATCAACATATCTCTGTGTCCCTTGACTGTGTTTGGGCCTATTGCACTCGCCTCATCTAGATCTATCCATCCTCCCTTTGCCACCAATGAGAATTTGCACCTCTGGGCGCAGGCTTGTGACGGGGCATCACTAGTGGGATGGAGGAGGTCCAAATTCGTCATAGAGGTCTGGTGGGTGTGAACGAAAACGTCAGACATTCACATGCACACCTGCTTCTGAAAGCCTTTAAAAACAATGTGGAAGTTACCAAGAAAAAACATCTCTGGAATTGACTTGGGATATCAGCATCTATCCACTTTTTTCTTTGCTTGCTCTTCTAACTAACTAACGGTTAGTCGACTTTTACTATTATTTTCTTTAGTGTCAATGTTATATGCTCTGCCACTTTCTATTGCTTTATACTCAATGCGCACCCTATTCTCAATTTAATATATTCAAAAGGTCTGCACCATTATCAACTGCCCTATGTACTTTTATCTCTGTAACTAGCACATGGCCCACTTGATCTACACCTTCTATTCTAACTTTCAGTGTTATCCGGAGGACACTCAGCTCTCTTTTAGACTCCCCTCAGACTTGTTTGTTTGTTTATTTATTTGTAGGGCGCCCAAACCCTTGGGTAGCTGGGCGCACAGCGTGTCAAGATTACTTGCAGCCTGGTTACAATAGACATATATGAGGCATATACATAAGTACAAATGTGCTTGCGGTTACAAGATCGATGTAGCCTGAGAAGAAGGAGGTGGGAGTGAAGAGGAGCGGCAGTGAGTTATCGATCATTGAGTCGTATCCAAGAGCGGGTGTGGCGCCTGAAGCTGTTTTAGGAGTGCTCACTTCTTAACTCAACTGGTAAAGCGTTCCAGTGCTGAAATGCTTTTACAGGGAAACTGTTTCCACCTGTTTTTTGTAGGCAGAATCTGGGAATTTGGAGACGGAAGGAGTTAGCTATTCTGATAGGTTGTGAGGATGATTTCCTAGCTATTCTTTTCTCCTCCTTCTCTCATTCCGTAGTGTTTATCCATGATTCAGGATTGGTGCAGCTCAAATGATATCTGCCTTAGTGCCAGTAAGACTGAGATCTTTCTCATTGGCACCCATGCTCCCACTTTCTATCTCTCACTCTGGCCGCCTCCTTGGGCCCTCTAACTTCACCTTCCTGTGAGACAAAAAACCTTGGTGTCATCTTCAACTCCACTCTCTCCTCACATCACGGAGCGTGCCAAGAAGGACCACTTCGAGCAGCACCTCCTCAGAAGTATTCTACGTTTTCTCACTTTACCCAAGAACGTCACTGGCTTCAGAGCCCTGGTTCTCTCCAGGCTGGACTACTGCAACAGCCTCTTTGTCAATCTGCCTACCTCTAATCTTTGCCCTCGGCAACTAATCCAGAACAGGACTGTGAGACTTATCCCTGGCCTCAAGCCTAGGGACCGTATTTCTTCAGCCCTGAAATCTCTCTACTGGCTCCCGGTGACTGCTAGAATGAAGTTCAAGACTCTCTGCATCGTCCACAAGCACACAGATTTCCAATGTCTGAGATTGAAGGCAGAGTCAACGATGTCTTGGCTGGCGTGAGGGGCAATCGATTCTGCATCTGCAGCATGCGCTTCTGTGAAGATATGTACGAACAGTCAATGTTCACTACAAAGCATCACCCCAGACTCCATCACAAATTACTTCCCAATGCAGTACCTACTGTATTTCACCACACGCTGACCCAGGTGAGTAGTGTAGTGGAGGCAGAATTTTGTAATCTATTTGACTTTTTTAAATTTGTTCAAAATGTTTTCCAAATGATCATTCAATACATTGAAATACTCTGTGAATAGGTTAACATAATACACGGTTTGGAGTTGTATTGATATTTTACTGCACAAGTTGCCTCTGTGGCGCAATGTACTGTGGTTTTTATACAATAATAACTTTAGATTACTTTGTGTTTGCTTAGTTTAGGGGTACACTAATAGTTCAGTGCAATGGGAGCCTTCCTGAAAAACATACATTGTGGCTTTTACAGATATGTCAATCTGTTAAATGTGTTGATTACCATCTCTGTGTTTACGTAGACCCCACTGATGGAAGTACAGACCATTACCATGAAGGAAACCACAGACACGTCCAACATCTACCTGGTGAGGCCGAGTGACTTGCACATAAACTTACTTTATCGCTTTTGATGTGGTCTAATTTATAGTACTAAAGTACATTTTCTATTTCACACTGGTATGAATATATGCAACAATTAAAGGACCAACATTGTACAATCTTCCAGAGTCAACTGCAACCTCGCTCACCTCTCAAGTAATAATTGTATACTAATCCTTCAGATGCGACTATACAAAATATCTATTTGTTTAAGTTCAACTTAAAAAGTATGTATTACTGTTATGTACAATTGTAGCTTTTGAAACAAAGTAAACACACAACGATGACACTTGTGTGGTCTCCAGGCCATCAGGCAGATCTGTAATGCAAAGAGGGACGCTCAGTGGTTAGTAGGGTTGAGCGGGAAAAGAGCAAGAGAGCGGACTGTAGTGCTGTTGAGTTAGTTTGAGAGGTGTATGCAGAGGAGTGAGTTCATTAGTAAGGATTGTTGGTGATATTTTTGGAAGTGCATCTCTACCCAGACATCTGTCTAAGTTGCATTTAGCCTTCTATGTAAATATTGACCAGCTTTTGCGTTTAAATTCCGTTTTTGATTTTGCTGCTACATCTTTATTATTAAAATTACTTTGATATAGGGGTGGATGGAGCTTCAACAATGTATAATCCTTGTACTGCAACCGTTCTGGAGGGTGAGGTATTACAACTGAGAATGTATTTAATTATATTAATAGTTTTTTTATTATTTGCAATAATGTCATTAAATTGCAAAGCATTAGATCATTTAGATCAGCCCCGCCCACCTGGCGCCTTCCAGATTGCCGCTCTTTTTCCCCACTTAGCAAGCCTCGCCCACCTGATGCCTTCCTGGTTGCCGCTTTTTTTCCCTACTTAAGGAGCCATCCAGACTCTTTTCCTTTGCAGATGGGGAGAATGTGCATTTGGATCTAGGTCATCTGGCCAAAGCCCACCCACCTGGCGCTTTCCAGGTTGCCGCTCTTTTTCCCCACTTAGCAAGCGCCGCCTACCTGGTGCCTTCCTGGTTGCTGCTCTTTTTCCCTACTTAAGGAGCCCTCCAGCCTCTTTCCCTTTGCAGATGGGGAGCAGGTTCAAGTGGATCTAGGTCACCTGGCCTAAGCCTAGTCCACCTGGCGCCTTCCAAGTTGCCGCTCTTTTTCCCCACTTAGCAAGCACCGCCCATCTGGTGCCTTCCTGGTTGCTGCTCTTTTTCCCTACTTAAGGAGCCCTCCAGTCTCTTTTCCTTTGCCGATGGGGAGAAGATGCAAGTGGATCTAGGCCACCTGACCTATGTCCCACCCACCTTGCGCCTTCCATGTTGCTGCTCTTTTTCCCCACTTAGCAAGCCCCGCCTGTCACGATACCAAAAGGGGTGACAGTATCAACACTCTCTCCCGAACCACAGACGCCAAATAGGTTCGACCCTCCCACCGTGGTTGGCATGGGTACCTGATGTCAGAAATAACAGGAAACCACGTGGCAGGCAATGGGGGGAAGAGGGATTAAGGAGAGGTTGTGGATAGGGAGGGGGAGATTAGGAAAACCGGGAAGAGGTTTAGGGTAACTATGTTTGGATAGGTATGGGGAACATTAGGAGAAAACATACATAAACATGAACCTTAATTCCTACCTCCTGACCTGTCTAAATCCTCACTTTTACCACACCCTGTAACCCAACACATCATACTATAACATTGTGTACCCATAGCAATGTTCAGCAGAATGAAAACATGAATGCACAAACTAACATGGAGCATAGCAGATGAAACAAACAAGGGTGTCCCCCTTGATGCAGAAAACATAAGCATGGTCCTTGGGGCAAGCAAAACCACACACAGTGAAAATTAAGATGTTACCTTAAGTAGAACCCCATTAGGGATAGTCTCTCAAGCAGTTCTGAAATTATACATGCTAGAGGATTTCTGGCATGCCTCTGCCACTTACTTAATGTTCATAACTAAACTCAAAAGCTTGAACTTAAATGCATCCATATTCCCATGTCTTTTAATCAGCACAAATGGCCTTGGCACCCTTAATGACTTGTACATATATTCCTAGTAGTTTTAGGAACCCTTAGCATGCTCTGTAATCAATTGGGCATATAATAACATCAACTCGGAGCATATTCCTGTGCTTATCTGGCTGTCCGGGCGCCCGGCTGGGCCTCCCGGACCTGAAGAAATGACGCAGTGAAAATTGCACAGACGCGTCTTCTCACCGCCGCAAACAAGGCTGCAGTTGCACTGATTTCATGATTGAAGCCTCACACTCATGTGTGAGGCTGTGCAGCTCAATGAGCCTTTGTCTCTTAGATCACCGCCACAGCCCGGGGGAGGTAACCAGCAGCCCCCCGTGTCCGAGGAATTAAGAGAAGAACTCCTGCATGCCGCCGTGACCGCCCTTGCCTCACGCTTTCAATAATCCGCAGCAGGGAACGGGCAGCCAGCGTGTAAATAGACACTGCAATTAGAAACAGCTGGGGAAGTGCGCGCAAGGAAGGACTACAATATCCTCCCAATTCTGCTAGGAATTGTAGTTCCTTCACTCAATAAATGTATTTCAACACTTCCTTAGTCCCACCCCGCCTCTCCTGCCTCTCCTGGCCCAAACATTGAACCTGACACCGCCCACCTGGTGCCTTCCTGGTTGCCGCTCTTTTTCCCTACTTAAGGAGCCCTCCAGCCTCTTTTCCTTTGCAGATGGGGAACAGGTGCAAGTGGATCTAGGTCACCTGGCCTAAGCCCCGTCCACGTGGTGCCTTCCAGGTTGCCGCTCTTTTTCCCACTTAGCAAGCCCCGCTCACCTGGTGCCTTCCTGGTTGCGCTCTTTTTCCCTACTTAAGGAGCCCTCCAGCCTCTTTTCCATTGCAGATGGCGAGAAGGTGCAAGTGGATCTAGGTCACTTGGCCTAAGTCTGGCCCACCTGGTGCCTTCCTGGTTGCCGCTCTTTTTCCCTACTTAAGAAGCCCTGCAGCCTCTTTTACTTTGCCGATGGGGAGAAGATGCAAGCGGATCTAGGTCACATTGCTTAAGCCCCACCCACCTTCTTAGCCCTGCCTCTTCCTTCCTGCTCTTAACCTTACATCAAGGACGTCTCTCGCCCAGGCCTTTGAAGAGAAAGGCTGACGGAGAAAAGGTAAATTCCTGTTTAGACCTGTTCAGACCGGTAAGCATGCACCAACATGTGTTTATTCCCTCTGTCCCCCTGTGATGTTCCCTTGTGCCCCCCTCCCTTCTCGCACAAAGGTGTTGACTGTTTTGCTTGATTCTTCTACCCTGCCCCAGCCCAACCCCCCTCCAGCTACTTCTGCAGTAGTCTGTCCTGAAACATTCTGGTTTCACCATCACCGTCTTGTGGCCAATGCTGGATTTGACTCTTATGAATTTCATTGATTCACAGTACGTCACCCTTTCTCAACTCTCATGCTGGACTTCCTTCACATCTTGTACTCATGGTGGCCCTGAATCATGCTGTTCCCATCTTCATCTTGTATCCTGGCTTGCAACATTATGTGTTACTACTGACTTCTGCAATTGTATTCCCTCTCCCCTCTTGCTTCTCCACTCTTTTTGGCTGTTTAATCTCTGTTCTCTCCTCCTCTCCCTTTTCCTATCTCCTCCCCTCCTCCCCTTACTTTCTTCTATGCACTTACTCTATCAGAATTGTCCCTGGACCTAGTATAATAGCAACCTCGTCTGTCTCCCCTCAAACCCTTTAATTGTTCCCCCACCCCAAGCACTATCTGAAATGTCATCAGGCTTAGTACAATAGTTGTTTGTTTTGTTCCTCCCCTCCCTTTCTGCACCCCTATCCCTCACTTTTTGTTTTTCTCCGGCTCTACCAGAAATTTCATCAGGCCTAGTACGATAGTCACCTGTATGTTTCCATTTCCTTCCCACACTCCCCCTCCCTTCCCTATATATGGCTTAGCTCTTGCACTATCTGAAATGTCCTCAGGCCGAGTACAATAGTTAATTTCACATCCTTACTGTTCATGGCCTGTAAGAATGTCATTGTATTTTCCCTTGTTCCCTTCCTTCCCTTGAAGCGCTTTGAAACACATTGTGTATAGGTGCTATATAAATAAACTATCATGTCATATATCATACCTTGATGTATTTCTCGCTGAAACAAATGCCAAAATGAAAGTTTATACAAGTATATCTGTAGATTACTCTGTGTATCCCTAGCTTAGGGATACACTAATAGTATGATGCTATGTGAGTCTTCACAAAAAACTTACATTGCATAATTTATAAATAGGTAATTTTGTTAAATGTGTTGATTACCATCTCTGCGTTTACGTAGACCGCACTGATGGAAGTAGCGACCGATATAACGGAGGAAACCACAGACACATCCAACATCTACATGGTGAGGCTGGGTGACTTGCACATAAACCTACTTCATCACTTTTGATGTGGACTAATTTATGACATTAATGTACATTTTCTATTTAAAAGCCCACTTGTGTTATGATTGTTGTTAATGTCTGTTAACCGCATTTCTAAGACTCACCAAATCAGAATTGAATGTTCCAAGGAAAAGTATGAAAAAAGGGTAAATAACAAAAATGTTTGGTTTAAAATAAGTTGTTTGGTCTTGTTTAAGATGCATTGTATTGATTTGACATTTTGAGGTTGCCATTCACATATTATGTGTGTGGATACAACAAATTAAGCATGTTCCGTTTTCTCCATTAGAGACCTAGGAAGACCTAGGAAGAAGAGGAGCATGAAGACGCAGACAACAACATAAACTAATGATATGGCTTGCCAAACCAATGTCAATGGGGAGTGTTGTAGTGGACCTCCTTTGAAGAGGAGATCTCTCTAGTGAGGAGAGAATACATTATGATGTAATGGAATGTTGATGCAGGTTTCTTGTTTGGTTCTAAATTGGACAGTTGGAGGAGAGAGCTGAAGGGAAGGGAGCCCATGAGATGTGGGGTCTTCTTTTCTGATTTATTAACCTAAATAAATCCACATATCTAACTTACCTGTGTCCGCCTCATCTTCATAACAATGGCGACGAGGATGGGATGTGAGGCCATGGAATACAAGTGAAGAGAAGACCCCAGCTGAGACAAGCCGCTCCAGAGAGCCCAGTCGAGAGAGACGCCTGTGAACTGGGCCCCGCGCCTGTTGCAGCAGTACCCTTCAGGGCCTTCCCGTGTGTGCCAGCACGGCGCGAAGAGGCCAACTCCCTTTGCCCCATGTGCGGCCTCTGAGGTAGAACGCTGCCCAAACGACTGCCGTCTGAGAGGAGCCAGCTCGCGGTTCGTAGCTGCCTGCTCCGGCTAGTGGGACCGGCTGACGCGATCCGCTGTTGTGATCTGAGCTGCGCAGATCGGCTCGCCACGCAAACTTTTCAGCTGAGCAGCCGCTGTCGATGAGGAGTGGTTGCCGGCGTCCGAAGAACTTCTGGGAGGGCCGCTCCGCTTTCCCGTAGCGTTGAGCGGCCACTGTGCGGAGGTCTGCGGGTCGGCTGCTCCGCTTCCCTTGTAGCGTTGAGTGGCCGCCGCGCGCAGGCCTGTGTGTGTACGCACCTCCCCAACACACCGAAAAGTAAGTGCCTTACAAATTACCCCGGCGCAGCGTTCACAGTGTTGCCTGCTCAGACGGCTGAGGGAAGGCGCGGGGAGCGGACACTGAAGAGAGTACCGTATGTCTCCTAATGCAGGGACATTTGAGAGAGAATTACCGTGGACCATATAATAGAGGGGCATTCCCAGGTATGTGAGGAGCCCGATAAAGAGTCATTCGTTGTATCAAGCAACAAAGAAGAGTTGGAAAAAAAAAAAACAAGATTAGTGACTATTAAGGAAGGTGAGCGGGACGTTGCTCTCAGGCAGGTAGACATCTGCCATAGACAGTGTAACAAGATGTTGTGCAGTGGGGTTGTGGAGTATCGGCTCTGACTGTGTGGACAAGCAAACTCACAGAGAAATATTATAGTAGACAACTGAGGCGGCAATTCAACTGTGCAAAAGTAGTTCCCAGAAGAGGGAGGACATAAAAGCACATTCTAAGTGACATTGTACAGTCAGTTGAGATGGCAGCTTTGCCGGGAATATCGGGTCCCCCCGTTTTTATGCCTGCCCCAGGCGCGGCAAGAATTATGTGGCCACAATGGCGCAAAGGTTTCCTGCACTACATGAAAGCAGCTGGCGGGACAGCTTATTCCAGCGAGAGGAAGTTGGCGTTGTTGTTGCATTTTTTGGGTTTCGAGGGTCAAAGAATTTTTGAAACTCTACCACAACTTGTGAGTGACGGAAGCGGGGATGAATTAAATGAGTTCGAATCCGCATTAGTGAAGTTAGATAGACATTTTAACCCAAAAAGAAGCACAATTTTGGAAAGGTACAATTTCCGGATACGCACACAAGCTCAAAATGAATCTGTCGAAGATTATGTGACTGCATTGGACATCTGGCTCTTACATGCAAATTTCAAGGAAGTTTCGACAAACATATTCGTGATCAATTCATGACACATTGTCGATCCAACAGGATACGAGAGGAGTTGTGGCTAAAGGATGAGCCAAGTTTAGACGAGGTATTGGACTTGGCGAAACGTGTGGAGCATTCCCTGGCATGTGTTGCCAAACTTTCCAAAACTGAAGGAGGGGAGCCCAAGGAAAATAAATCAGAGGTGTTATCCGTGGCCGAGGGAAAGAACAAAAGGAAAGGAAGAAACAGACAGTCAGGGACGAACAATCCAGAAGAAAGGAAGGGTCAAGATTACATGCAGAGATGTGAGAAGAAAGAGGATAGGAAGGACGAAAGGTTGTGTTATCGGTGTGCCAGTGCAACACACTTTGCATCCTCTGTGGTGTGCCCAGGGCGGAAAAGTACATGCTCAAAATGCAAAAGGAGAGGACATTTAGCATCGTGCTGCAAAAAACTACTAATTTGGTCAGACAGGCCAACGGAGAGTCTTGTATGTAAATGAAGAAGAAGATGGAAGATCGTCAGAAGACGAAGTTGTGGTGCCATTACAAAATGTTATCGTGAATACAGTAAATGTTGTTGCAAATGGTGGGGATCTTGAGGATTGTGAAAGACCGTATGCTGTGGTGACGGTGAATGGGCGTAAGGTGTCAATGATGGCTGACTCTGGGTCGAAAATAACTTTAATATCCAGGGATGCCTTTGAGTGCGAGATGAAAGGGGTAGTATCTGAGTTATCAGAGCCTGACATAAGTCCAGGAGGATACAACCAAGATCGTATTGATTTACTGGGTTATGTATGGAGGAGATTCGAATTCAAGGGACGCAGTTGTGATGGCAAAGTGTATGTCACCAAGAAGGGACAAACTTTATTAGGGTGGAGAGAACAAAAGAATTTGGGGATCAGACTTGATCCCAATCACCCAGAGCAAGTCCTGCAAATTTCCGAAGTATCTGCAAACCATGATAGGTACATGTCGGAGTTTAGGAAAGTGTTCAGTGAGAAGTTGGGAAAGGTGAGAGGGTTTCAGCACCAGATAACATTGAAAAAGAATAGTATGCCTACTGTGGCGAAACTCAGGCCGGTGCCTCTAGCTTTGAGGGAAAAAGTGCAAAGGGAATTACAGAAGCTGTTGGAGTCAGGTGTGATTGAGAGAGCTGGGGGGGTTGAATGGGTATCCCCAGTGGTGATCGTGAAGAAAAGTTCAGGTGACATAAGGCTATGTGTTGACATGCGAGAGTTAAATAAGTGCGTGTTGGTGGACAGACATCCCCTGCCCAACATGGGTGAACTGTTGACCATGGTGGGTGGGGGAAGATTTTTCTCTAAGTTAGATATGACATCAGCTTATCATCAAGTCGAATTGGTGGAGGCGTGTAGGAAAGTTACGGCTTTTGTAACGCATGAAGGTGTTTTTCAATTTAGGAGAATGCCATTTGGGCTGGCGTCCGCTTCGTCAGTATTTCAGAAGATCATGGATCGGTTGTTGAAGGGACTGAAGGGGGTGTTCTGTTTTCAGGATGATGTGTTGGTGAGTGGTGTAACGATGGAAGAACATGACAGGAATCTACGCAAGGTTTTGAGGATATTTGAGGAAAGAGGTATTACTTTGAGAGGTGAGAAATGTAAGTTTGCAGTGACGAAAGTGGACTACCTAGGACACGAAGTGTCAGGGGATGGAGTTAAACCCAAGGAAGATATGATTAATACCATTAAGAGTGTTGAGAAACCTAAAAGCAAGAATGAGCTGCGCTCTTTTCTAGGAATGACAGAATTTTATCACAAATTTGTAATAAATTATGCTGATAAAGTACAGGAGATGAGAAAGATTCTTAGGAAGGGTGCCGATTTTGTGTGGAATAGCCAGTGTGACAGGGAGTTTAACAGGATAAAGGAAGAAATAAATATGGCTGGTCCATTAGGGTATTTTGACACGAGGAAGCTAACCATGATCACAGTTGACGCTAGTGAGAGCAGATTGGGAGCTGTGCTATCTCAAAAGCAGGAACATGGTTCTGAAGAGGTAATCGCCCATGCATCGAGGGGTCTCAAGGGAGCAGAGTTAAGATATTCGGTACTTGAGAAGGAGGCATTGGCATGTTTTTGGGCTGTGGAACGTTTCAGAAATTTTGTGTGGGGAGTAGAGTTTGTGTTGCGAACGGATCATAAGCCCTTAAAAGCCATTTTTGAGAATAAGGGCCTTGACAAAGTATCTCTGAGAGTGGCAGGGTGGGTTACCAGGATGCAGACACATTGTTTTAGAATGGAGGTCATTCCCGGGAAGGAAAATGTTTTAGCCGACAGTCTATCAAGGATAAAGGTGGCAGCACCTGAGAGTATGGGAAGTGAAGAAATGGAATTAGTGTTTGTCAACACTGATGGCATTGTATCCAAGCAGGAGTGGTTGGACGAATTGGAAAGAGATAACATCATAAGGAGGGTAATCACATATGTAGAATCTACGGTATGGCAAAATAAGGTAGAATTGACGGAAGAAGTAAAGCCGTTTTGGGAGGTGAAAGGTGAGTTGTCCGTAAATGATGATATTTTGTTCAGATGGGGTAGAGCAGTGGTCCTGATAGGTTTAAGGAAGAAAGTGGTAGATTTAGCACATAGTGGTCATATTGGAGTTACCAAGACCAAAGGAGTATTAAGAGAAGATTATTGGTGGCCGGGTTTTGATAAGGAGGTGGAAGATCGTTTGGCAAATTGTCAGTTTTGTGTTAAGAGTGGAAAGGGAATAGCGGCCAGAAAGCAACCTGTGGTGGACGTCGGTCTCTTTCCAGGGTATGGTGTGATATTGCCATGGACATACTGGGTCCCGTGGAACTGGGTTATGCCCGGGGAAAGTATATTGTTTTGGTGGTGGATTTGTTTTCCAGATGGGTGGATTTTAAGGTTGTGAGGGAGATCACGAGTGAAAGTATGATAAAGGTTCTGCAAGAAATCTTTGCAAGTGAAGGTTTACCTGAGACCGTATTGACGGACAATGGTCCCCAGTTTATTGGAGAAAAATTTTCTAACTATTTGAGGAAGTGTGGGGTTGGTCACAAAAGAACCGCATTGTACCATCCCGAGTCAAATGGTGTGGTTGAGAGAATGAATAGGTGTGTGATGGAAAGTGTACGTATAGGAGAGGAGTGTGGTTTAGACAAGCTAGCCCTAATACAAAATAGAATGTGGGCCCTGACGATGGCGCCGCATTCTACAACAGGTCTATGCCCATTTGAGCTCATGAGGGGAAGAAAGCCATATTCCATGGCTTGTCCGCCATGGCTGGGAAGATGTAGGGAGACCGATCTTGTTGTGGATGAAGTGAGAAGATCGTTAGTGGGAAAAAAATCAAATTGGGTCAAGCGTGAAAACTTGAAGAGAGGAAAGAAGGAATTGCGTGTGGAATGTGGTGACTGGATTAGAATAAAGAGAGCAGTGATAAGGAGGAAGGGGGAGTCTCTTTATTCGGATCCTGTCAGAGTGGTGGCAGTCATGAAAGGGGCTGTGCGAGTTGCTGGAGGGCAAGTATGGAATAAAAATAGGGTTGCCTCTGTGAGGAGAGGAAATATGTGAAAGCCATAAGCGGGGATGTGCCCAGGAGAAGGAAGAAGGAAATGGCAACTGAGCCGCTTATGGCGTTTTGTTCTAAATCGTTTTTTTTGTGAATTAGTAAGTGTGTCTTGTTTGAGTTAAATCTATTGTATGAAATGAGACGTAGTTAGTGTAACATGCCGAAAACTAAAAGGCGATCATATATATATAAAAAAAAAATATAAAAATAATGAAGGGAGATGTGTTGTAGTGGACCTCCTTTGAAGAGGAGATCTCTCTAGTGAGGAGAGAATACATTATGATGTAATGGAATGTTGATGCAGGTTTCTTGTTTGGTTCTAAATTGGACAGTTGGAGGAGAGAGCTGAAGGGAAGGGAGCCCATGAGATGTGGGGTCTTCTTTTCTGATTTATTAACCTAAATAAATCCACATATCTAAGTTACCTGTGTCCGCCTCATCTTCATAACAGGGAGCAGCTACTTTTTGAAGCTCAGCATGGTCCAGTCAAGATTCATAGCCACGTTGCAGATGTCCAGTCTCCAGAGTTTGAATGGAATGCCACCAGTGACCCATGAAAAGTAAGCATTGATCATTTTTACAGCACTAAAAATCACCCTGAAGATACAGAAATAACAGACAATGTTTCCAAATTGCTTGTGGAGCCACACACACAATCCACACCCACTAAAAAATGACCATCTAAGAAAGAGAAAATGTTCACTCTTTCCCCAATACCTTTGGAAAATCTGGTAATGTCACAAATAGAAATAAGTGAAGCAAATTCGCAAGTGATCGACGATTGTACTTGTGATCAGGACTTCACTCTTCTGAGTTTTGAGGACTTATCCACCACCATGGAATCGCAAACCATTGTACTGCAGGACAATTGGCTGTTACAGGAGCCAGAATACATTATATTCAACTGCTGCCTCATTCAGATTATGAATATGAAAAGATGTGATCATAAATTACATAAATTACCTAGGAGGATTTGTGGGCAGCCATTGGTGTACTTTACCTGTATAGTTAAAGGCACAAACTTGAAGATGAAGGGTAGCTGTGTAAACAACAACACATTTTCATGGTCTGCTCAACCCATACTTAAAAGCGCCTGCTGGAAATTTACTTTGTTCATTTGCTTTGCTGTTTAGCGGATCAGCATTCAGTCAAATTTCAAGTTTCTGTACATTTGTGGGAGTTGAGTTCCTTGCAAAAATCCAATACTACAGCTATCAGTAAAAAATATTGTTCCAAGCCATTAGCCAGGCATGGACACTCGAACAAATCTCTTTGGACAATGCTTTTGATGGAAAAATGGTTAGGCTTGCGGGTGATAGACAGTGTGACAGTCCAGGTCTTTCTGCTAAATACTGCACATACCACTTCCAAGACATAGAAACTAAATAAATAGTGAGTTCAGTCGTCATGCAAGTGTCTGAATGTCGACCTTGGTTGCAATGGAAAAATAGGGGTTTGTTAAATCCATTCAACTTCTGCAGTCCAGAGGAATGCAAATAGGCCTGATAGCAACTGACAGGGACGTGGGAATAGCCAAGGTCATGCAAGAGCATTTCCCACACATAGAGCATCAGTATGATGTATGGCACATTGCAAAATCAATTTCTAAAAAAAGTTACAGCTGCTTGTAAAAAAACGGCTACAGAAAATATTTTAAGTTGGTCACATTCTATCAGCAACCATCTTTGGTGGAGCTCAAAAACTTGTGATGGATCTGTAGATATGCTGCTTGTAAAATTGCGTTAATTGATGCACAATTGTTCAAACAAACACTCATGGGAATTACACGAACATTTCCACAAATGTGCACATGGACCATTGAGCTAGGAGCATGAGCGTAAGAAAAGATGGTTGGTGTCAGGTTCCCCTCCTCACACAGCTCTCGTGAAAGATTATGTATGACAAAACGCTTTCAAGAGACATGAAGGGACTCACCGAATTCTGCCAGACTCGAGATTTGGAGGTGTTCCATGATATGTGCCTAAAGCACAGGCCTAAAAGGTTGCATTTTGCCATAGATGATATGGAGGCCAGAACAAAACTGGCTGTACTTGCACATAATGAGAACGTTGGCAGAGAACAATCAAAAACTGCAGGAACATTTGCAACTCTCCGTTACAACAAGGAGTTAACCTAAAGAAGCAAATAGTGGGTGGCAAAGCCAATCTTCCAGCCGATGGATTTAGATTTCGTAAACGATCTAACATTGAACGTGCTAGCCATACAAACACATGGAATAGCTCCAGAATTCTTCCTAGGGCCCAGTCTACGTCACAGAACATTGTGATAGAGGTTTGCCCTCCCAAACTTGAACTTGTTGAAATGTTAACTTAGATTCAAATTATGTGTGTTTCTCATCACAATTTACTTTTTTCTGTTTTTTTTAAAATAAAGCCAGTTTGAACCATATACACAGTGATTGCAAAATGTTTTAATTGTACAAAGCTGAAGAGAGTTGGGGGTAGCTCTCTCTCCTCGGCTGGTGCCTCTCGTTGGAACAGCCTCCATGCCCCCCTCAGACCTGAGCAGGATCTCCTTAAATTCCAGGAACTGCTCAAAGCGAAGCTGTTCTATAGCTCTTTCACTCTTGCCTTTCCCTGATAATCACTGAACTGCTGCTGTGACTGGTGGCCTGACCCTCATGAATCTTACATGAAACCCGGCCCTTCCTCCCAGTTGAATTCCAGCATCCCCCCACTGAAATGCCTTGTGGGCCCTTGCTTGGTGGCTCAACATCCCACCCTTGTGAGTCGCCTGTACTTGCACTTAGCCTGAGGTTCTCCTCCTTGGCTCCCCTTAGCAATTCCATCCCGGACTCTTCTGCAGCACTTGCCCACTCCGCTGCTCCTTTTTCCATCCCCATCCCCTGCACTTCGGCTCAATTGCACTTGCATGTCCGAATACAAGGCCTAGTAGGACCATGACTGTATAGTTACTGTTTTTGCCATTGTTGTTATTATTCTCCCTGTTTCCCTACTTGGGCCCTCTACCCTCACAATCTAGTGAGGCCACAAACCTTGGGGTGATGTAAGACTCCTCTCTCTCATTCACCACACACAGCTTGGACGTTTGCAAAAAGGTACACTTTCAACTTCACCTCCTTGAAGCCATTATCCCTTTTCTCACCTTCACCCAGAAGCCCAATGTCTTCAGAGCTCTGGTACTTTCCAGACTGGACTACTACAAGAGCCTCTTCTTCAATCTGCCTCTTTCCTCCCTTCGTCCCCTTCAACTAATACAGAATAGGGCTCCAAGACGTATCCTTGGCCTGAAGCCCAGGGACTGCATCTCTCCAGCCACTGGCTCCTGGTGGTCGCCCACAGTCGCTGTGACTGGCAGCCTGGTCATGCGTTTTACAGGCTACCAAGCCCTCTGCCAAGTCGACACCGGTACCCAGCCCCATCAGCATTGCACTCTAGACCCCCGCCTGGCTTCCGGGCAGCTGGGCATCCACCCCTTGAGACACCTCCGCCCAAGCACTTAGACAGTAGCCTCCTTCCCTGGCACTTCCCGTCCTGGGTTCCCAGTAACACCTGCTCATATCTTGGTTCACCACTCTTCCCCACCCCTTCCCTCTACCCTTCACTTATAACTACACTTGCATGATACAAATGTGACAAAGCCTAGTAGGACTACTATTGTTTATTTATTTTTTTTGTTTATTTACTGCCCTTTAATCACTACCCAATTTATGTCTTGTGGCACCTGGTGACACTATTTGTTGTATATGACCCTTACAAATACTCATCAAATCAAAGTCTAATCGATGCTGAAATGAAGATGATTGCTGTAATAAATCTACACATAAGCCAGTACTCCTTTCAAAACTGAACTCACACTAGACATGCTGGTAGTGATGTCATTTTTTTAATTTCTCATTGCACGTGTGACCCTGGGTGCAACAGGGCACGCATCCGGGTTTCGAAATAGACACTTTGTCCAAACTTTCACCCCCCTGTCGCCCCTTTCCCGGTCCACATGTATCGCCTTTATATATTAACCCACCACTTTTCATCCTTCTAAATACATGCATCTGTATTCCACTCTGTAACCACCACTCTATGTCGAGTAAAATTACCGAAATAAGTTTGTGAGTTTATAAACCGCAGTGAAGGTGGGGAGCGATTAGCTACTTAGCGAACAGCAATACATACTTATCAGGGGTTGGAAACTAGGTGCACTGATTAATGTTGAAACACGTTGCATAGTCATAAAAGTAAAATTATTTAAGCAATGGACAAAATGGTGAATGCGTTGGTGTCCCGGCAGTGGCACTCTCACTTTAAAGTTGTACCCATGCTCGCCCCCATTTTGATGAAAGACTCCCATTTCTTGTTTTCAACATTTGTTCTAAATACCACTCGCTCCTGAAATAACGGACATCTCTATGTATTGTACTACTGATGTTCAGATCACATAATTGTTTCACACAAGCATCTTGTAAATAAAATCTGCAAGTGTGCATGCATTACACTGTTTTAGGCTTATGTGATGCAGGCATTTACTGTGGAGAGTACAGACAATCATGGTCTTCGGAATGTAAATGGTCATTTTCCAGTGAGCTGTGGGTTGTCAGGGAAAGGGGCCATTCATTAGAACTCTTGATTTCACATTTGTCTCTGTCCCAGCACAATAATAAAATTGAAGACATCACAGAACCAGACTTGTAGAATGGCCTGGGACCCGTGAAGCCCAGCATTGGCTTTTAGCATCACGGTACTTGAAAGCCCTGGTTAGTGTAAACCTACAATATGTCAAAAAATAAAAAAGAAACCCTTTTGTTTGGTTTTCAAGGAGACAGTGCTCAGTATTTCCAAAAATCACAGGTTTCCGCATGTTTAAACACAAGGATGCGTTTTCCCGATTTGTATTCTAATCCAGTTTTTTGCCATAAAATGTTGCACCACTTTCACCTAAAAAACTGCCCTAAACTATGGTTTTTCTTTTTTTTATAGCATTGCCCTATTGCCATACAGGGCAGTCCGAGCCTGCCTGCACCTCAACTAGCCGCATCTGTGAAATAATCTCTAAATGTGTCACCAGACACGTTATTCCCGTTGCAATGCGAGTAAATATTTTGCTATGCTGAATACTTTAAATATTTAATTGTATTTCACTACATATTGTTCATTTTTGTGGCAGGTGCCTCCTCAGGAACTAAACTCATTGTGGCTCGCTCGGAACACTGGATAAAGGGTCTCATTGTTATTTGGCCTTCAATCCACCACACAAACAATGTGTCTAACATCCACAAAGAATTGATAAAATTCACTATATTTAAAGCGGACATAGGAAAGGTAGGTTTCTATTACTGAGAGCTGTCTTTCGAAGCGGTTGGACGTCTGTCGCATAGAGACAGACTCAATGGAAACTCAATGCACAATGTAAACAAAGTTTTAATTAATGTTTAGGCAAGTGAGGAGCGCAGGTCTGCTGCATGCTACAGGTTTAATTATGTCACGGACGAATGTTCAATTTGACGCAAAGAATAGACATGGTACATGTTCATTATAACTTGAATTCATAGTTAATATATTGATGTAATGTGTATATTAGATTAATAAGTGGGTACTGAAATGTATTTTTTTATTCTCGATTTTACAGTTACATTGTAACAATGTCTGCCTGTCATGGGGTGAGTCCACCAGTTGACGGCTTCTTCAACCAAAATTGGACACTACTAGTGAACAATGCATCTGTGATAACCATTATCTGGGACGATCTCCAGGCACCAATCTGACCTTTTGCAGTTGCAGTTACAAGGAGCAACATGGCAGCCTGTAGATTATGAAAAGGTGCAGATGTGAAAGTGTTGCATTTAAAACTGACACCACTCCATTCTTCTCACTAACGGATCGCAATGTCTGCGGATCCAAAATCGATGATGGAAAAGAAGAACTTTCTGTGAACAATACAAAGAATGTGATTAATCGATCGCTGAACGGAATCGCCATTATAAGATGTTTTTGTGAACATAATCTCCTCTTTTCAGCGTTATGTCAAAAATAAAAGTAATTGCTAGCATTCCGATTATCGGTGATGCCAGGGAATGTTTGGCTACGTGCCCACCAACGTCATTAAAGTAGGTGGAGCATATCATTTTGACTAGTGATGTCAGCTTTAGGGACAGGTGATCTGTATTACTGCTGCAAGGGCACTTGAACTTAGGGCGATAGATCCACGGATAAGATTTCCACAAGATGGCGGTGCCCAAGTAGGCGTTTTGCGCATGTATAAAAGTGAGGAAAACTAAGGTAAGATGCATTGGATTTTTTTAAAAGATGGTTTGATGCATGATCGAAACTACATCACTGATCGATTGGCACAATAACATTTCTGAACAAACTACCCCTTTAAAGGATGTTGCCAGGTGCACAGTATACACGTGCAAAGCAAGGGTTCCCCTGAAGGGGTGCATGTAGCGTTGAGAAATGCCAGAAGAGGCCCGAAGACAAAGACGCTGGAAATCCCAGTTCACTCATATGTGCCACATGTGTATCTTAACATGTGGCATGACGCTTCTGGAAAATGTTTAGACTGTTTAATACTTTTGTACCTAGTCATGGGTGGTGAATAATTTTGTCGGAAAATCTGTGTTTTTTTTTAAATGATCCAAGGGAACTCGTAATCAGACCAATTTACTTCATCTAGTATTTTTATAAAAACATGTTATTTTACCCCCGATCACCAAATGAGGGTAAGCGGTCAAATGTGCTGGTTAGGTATTACCGCATTTTTTACCACTTACCGATGATGCAGAACGGGTACACTCCCCATGAAAATCTATACACCACACAGCTCTCAAGAGACCATAATCACCTCGTAACCAAACAGCCCCTGTGTAACTTCCGATAACGAGAGCAACATCTCAGAAGGATATCATGCTCCATAGCCATCCGGAAAAGCCCCATTTTAAGACCGTACCCCAGTGAAAGCAATGCATGTTGAATGGTCGCCATCCTTTCACGGTCGATGGTAACAGCTGTTATTTAAAGAAAAAGAAAGCAAGTGCTACGTAAATATGAAATTAAGACAGTAATTATCACATTTTCACTCTATGGCGCAATAGCATCACATTTATGATGTGTTCTGCAACATACAGTCGTATAGAGCAGAAAATATTCTGTGCGTGTTTTATAATACCAATGCTTCTGCCTTGTCTCAGCACCAGGTCTGCATAGTAATGTCCGACCGCTCTAAATATAGAACCGTGGGCTGCAGGTAGAGAGGCCCCGTGCCATTCCTGGCAGGGATCCTGCCCTCTAACACATGCATGTGATGACTGCACACCATCTCTCAGCTGCCTACGCTCTGCCCGTCTGCTGGCATGGCCCCGTGCCCATCCTCAAAGCATATGCCAGCTCTACTTGAACAGAAGGGAAACACGCTCAAATGACAGACAAAATAATATGAAAATAGGATCTCTTCTACTGGAGGGGGGTCGCCCTCATTGCCATGAATTCCATTCGAAGTCTGCATTGTTTGTTGATTTCATTGCCAGCAGTGGTGCCTGCAGACATTTGCCGTTGGTGTGGTGGGGGGGCTGCGTTTTTATAAGGGTGGTTGTGGTCCCCCTTGGCTTCCCCTTGGCCGCACCACTGATTGCCAGCCCTGCTGTTGCTGAAAGGTGGGATCCGACATATGTTCGAAGCCACACATATGTTCGAAGCCACACAAATCCTAACGTTACAGAGACGCAAATTAGAAGACAAATAACCAAAGAAAGAAGACAGGAGAGGAAAATGGCTTCACCTATTGATAGAATAAGTAATCTCATGTGCAGATCATAGAGATCGCTAGCAAATACAAATCTAATAAATGCACTGACCTGGCAGTGTTGCTATACCACTAATCATGCCAGCAGGCTATTGCAGATTCCAAAAGCCTGCTGTGGCAAGTAGGGATGCCATTTGACAGCTGCTATGACAGCAAAATCACAAAGTCACTGCAGTGAAGAGGTTGCACTTAAATCTGCAACTCTTTTCCAAAAGAACATAATGATGGTGGCAGTTTAATCTATACACATAAGCTATACCTGAGTCGGTGTATGGTGGCAGGCAGGTAATTCAAATAATTATCAAAGTAAGCTTTGATTTGCATCATAGAAATGTCAACAGCCCAGGCCATCCATGGACAGACTTTGTGTATTCACCCTATACTGGCTATCTCTACTGTAACCAGAAGGACAATAGCCAATGTGAGCTGTCTCTCTTTTGATCCTTTGTGAGGTTGGGTAACACCTCTCTCCGGCAGGGCAACCCTCAGCAGGAGCTGTCTGGGAAACAGGAATCAAAGGCCACACCCTAAATGAAAGGGTTAGCCTCCCACCAGGGTATTGCATACCAAACACTCTTTAATGCTATGGGTCTGAGAATCTGAGAAGTGGCCAGTTTAGTGTAGCCTGAGGGGGCTCAGCACAGTTGGGGAACGATTGTGGATCTGACATTTCTCTATACCTTTCCTTTCTTCCTGTCTCTTCGTCCTTTAGCACAGAGCACTTTGGGTATGATGCAACCAGACAAGGACCACTTGTCTCAAGGACAGGAATTGAACCCCTTAACGCAGGTTTACTTTCCACCAATCCCATGGGGTTTTTTGCCTATAAAAAAGGGGGTCTACCACCTTTTCTTCGATTCACTTTAGGATCATCCAGGCTGTAAGAAATGATTCATATGGAGCTCTTTTGGGAGAGTGAACCTTTCCTAAACTCTCAGACATTGAAATGAAGAAGGAATGCTCCAAGGCAGAGGCAAGGTCTGCTCTCCGTACCCACTGCCAGGGAACATTGGGGGTGGACTGCTCCTGTGGGCCAGACTTGCCTTTCTCTGCCAACTGCACTGTTACCCAGGCCCCTCGCTGGAGGGAAATTACTCCCGCAGGTGTTAGCTAGAAACCCTAGAGTAGGAGTGAAGAAAACAAGGATCTATCTTATCTCTGAGATCCTGGATTGGGTCTCAGAGCATCCTAAAAGCCCGAACAGCCAGGATCCCTTTTGTTCATCATCAAACTGCATTGAGCCATTTTCGAACCACATTCTCCACCCTTCAAACCGGTGCTGCCTTTGGAAATCTATCGGCCTTCAAAGCACGGCTGTTGCACCTTTGAAGGTGCTCACTGCAGCATCGTACCACGTAGATTCGGCTCAAACAAACCACTCCTAGCTGCAGGCGTTTTTTTAAACCACTGCTGCTCGAACATCACATCGGACCATCAGGGTTACAGCTTCAAACTGTTGGACTACTACTCGAAATGCTGGAGTATCACATTACACTTCGACCCAAGCAATCTTTTTTGCACGTCTCGAACTGACTCTACCTTCGAACAAATCCTGGTGAGCTATCTGAACAGCACCGCTCGACTGCTGCCTTCGAACTGCACCAAACACCCATTTTGAACCGACTTGATGCCTGGTTTCACCTGCATCAGCACCACCTTGATGCCTGGTTCAAAACTGTCAAACCACCTATACATGAAATCTGTCCCCGTGGCCCACCTTTTGGCACCCACCCCACAGTCTAGTTACATCCCTTTTTGCCCCTTTTTCCCTACAAAACATATACTTTTAGAATTCCTTGTTGCATTTCTTACCTGCTTTTTTCTCCCTGCAAAGTATCCAGAGTGCTTGCATCATTACATTTCTATGTCTTCCTATAAAGGGGAGGTTTGTGCAATAAATATATATATATATTGTTATAGAACCTTCGTATGTCATTCTAGTACTTTTTTTTAATGAATTGCACATGACTGAAACATTCAACCTTTACTATAAAATACAGTACATTTTACAAATCCATAATTAAATATTTATCTGAAATACAAAAATATGAATTTATCAATAAAGTGTATTTTCCCACTAAAAAGGTAATATCTTAAAATGTGTAAAATGGAGGCGTGGCCTGGAGTGCCAACGATGCGGACACTCCTTTGATGGCCTCCGTGGGATGCCTGCTCCCTCGATGAAATGGGGCCAATATAACGCCAGCACGACGGACCTGAAAATGACCGAGGCTTTATGAAACCCTGAAGCAGAGGTGACCGCGCTCCTGGAGTCTCCGGGGGGACCAGCCGTGAAGATATCAAGCTTTAATCCCCCTCCCGCATCTCATGCCAAGATGGCGGACAGGCGCTCAGGGGACCTGGAAAATCATTGCTGCGATCCCCAGGCACGGCAGACCCTGCTCATAACACCTTCCACTGGGGGTTCCCCCCGCCTTGATCTTGTGAGCAGCAGCGAGTCCGCGAAACAACAGCCCCGCGCGGCCCATGCGGCCCTGCCGAAGCGCGCGTGCAGCCCCCCGGCTCCAGCTGCAGTGTGCCGGCAGCAGTGCACCGGTGGCCGGAAGGAGCGATCCTACCACACACATCCCAGCGGCCCTGCCCGCAGCCCCAGCCACACCCCAAACAGCCGGGGAGAAGCTCAAAGACTCCCGCTCCGGACACAGGCAGCCTTGCCTGCATCAATCGAAGAAGTACCAGCCTGGAGAGGAGGTGAGTCAGGGGTTGGGGGCATCGGCCGTGCTGCACTAGAGCCTCCCCCACAACAAACTACCATACCCAGCGGCCTACAGCAACCCCCGCCAGCAGCAGGGGGGGCCCTACATCATCACCGGGACCCACCCCACCCTCCGCCCAGGCTCACCAGAAAACAGGTTCTCTCGGTCTCCCCCTACCACAGCTCTGGTCAGCCATTCAAGCTCCCGGAGAGACAAGCCACACTGCCCTGGAAGCAGGTTATTAGCAACACGGTGGGATTCGGGCGGGCCTGGTAAGCCCCCGGTGGCAACCAGGAAGGGGAAGCCAGATACCAACTACTCTTCACCAACCTGACACACGAATAGACCTCCGGTCTTCCTGGGGTGCCCCAGCCCACCTTCTGCAACACCCTTCCTACCTACTGTGACCCTCTGGCCTCCAGCACCACTGTAATCACCCCTTCAACCTCCAGGGAACACAGAAGCCCCGTTTCATCCAGGGAAACAAGATGACCCAACAAGCCAAATCCGGCAAGAACGCAGACATTGCAACAATGCTGATATCAACGGACAAATCTAAAAAACAAGAACCCACTGGTTCCACCCTTCAGGAAGCCCCAGAAGACAAGAGTACCCTCTCAACGAAAAGTGATATTAAGGCTTTCATGGCGGACATTAAATTGGAATTCAGATCATGCATGTTGGAACTATCTACCAAACTGGAAAACACCAACCAGAGGGTAACAGACGCCGAACAGAGACGAAAGGAAGTCGAAGACCGAACCCAGGACCAAGCGTCTACCCTGATGGAGGTTCAGCGCTCAATCAAACTCCTCCAGGAAAAATGTGAAATATTAAAATTTAAACAAGAAGATTTAGAAAACAGGGCCCGACGCAACAACCTGTGCATCCGAGGGGTCCCGACCTCAGTCCCAGATAAAAACCTGGTGGAATATGTGGGGGACCTATTACAAGCCCTCCTACCGGACCTAGAAAAGTCACAACTCCTCCTGGACTGCACTCACAGGATGCGCCCACGTCGCGGAGTGGAATCGGGCTCCCCACCAGACCAGACATCATCACTAGAGTACATTTCTTCATGACAAAAGAAGCCATTTCTGCAATCAGCTGCTCTCGTGATGAGATAACCTTTCAGAGCACCCACATCCAAATTTACCAAGATTTATTCATCCTCACCCTCCAGAAAAGATGAGCTCTCCGACCCCTGGCTGTCTTTCTACAAGACCAACACATTCGCTATCGATGGCTCTTCCCCATGGCTCTACAATTCTTCTACAAAGGCACCCAGAGAAGAATCATCCATTTGGATGATGCTGAGAAGATCATGAACTCGACCCCCCTGAAGCGCGGTCACCCATGAATCCTGAGAAGGCTTCCGACTCGGAACTCCCGAGGTCGCCCATCGCTAAGACAAACTCCTGGTCCAGAGTCCCGAGGTTCAGAAGGAAGAAATAGCCTCACCCAAAGGAACTCCATCATCCATAATAAATGAAAGAATCCCTCGACGGTCGGGGCAGCGGGCCCCACCCCACGGCCTATGCCCGCTTCCGAGGTACAATCCATCTAAGTCCTTGGAAGGCGATACCTATAAGCTTAGCCATGTTGGCTATGAACAGTTACTTGGCCACGTTGGCCAAGGGGGGTGCTGGACCTACAAACCTGCCCACCCTCCAGTTAAATATCCGCCACCCTGTTGGAGGCCGGAGCAAAAACCTCAATGGCAGGGAAATACGCATCCACAGTACCCACGAGATGCTGGCTCACACAACTTCGTCCCCCGCTCCCCTCCAGACACAGCGATACCCTCGCTTTGCATCCCAGACCACTCCACCCTGAATTCCGTCTCACTGAATGTTAGAGGTCTAAACTCCCCAGCCAAATGCAAGTCAATATTGCAAAAACTCCAAAAACGAAAAAGGCTGCGGTGGTCATGCTGCAGGAAACGCACTTATTGCCAGCCGATTTTGGGCGTTTACGCTCCTGCCTCTTCCCGAAACAATTAATTGCATCTGGAAACTCCAAGAAAGGGGGCACTGCTATTTTCTTTGGGAAGGGGGTGGACCCCCAGATTCTGGACACGAAGCTCTGCCCGGAGGGCCGGTTCATTGCTGTGAAATGCCTGCTACTTGGGGAGCTATACTCCTTTGTGTCAATATATGCTCCTAACTCGGCTCAAGCCGCCTTCTATGATGCCTTATGCGCTACTCTCCCCTCCTTCCTTGAGGGCCAAGTTATCATTGGCGGCGACTTCAACGGAGTGCCGGACCCCACAAAAGACAAATCCCACCGCCTATCACCCAGAGACTTCCCCTCAGCATTGGCACTTCTACAGCTATTCAGGACTCTGGAAGTGGTAGACGCATGGAGGGTTCTTCACCCCTCGGAAAAAGACTTTTCATTCTATTCCCACATCCATAGAACATTCTCTAGGATTGATCTCCTTCTGGTCTCCCTCCAAATTCTTTCGTTCACCAATGACGTTACCATAGGCTCACGGATTTTGTCAGACCATGGTCCAGTATCCTTGGAAATCCGGATTCGGGACCCCCCCTACCCGGCCCAACGTAGATGGACGCTTTATGATCCAATCCTTAATGAAATGCTGCTTAGGGACTCGATCGCAACTACGATCAAGAATTTCTTCCTGGAAAATCCCATAGCAGACACTTCACCCGCCAACACCTGGGACGCCATGAAAGCGGTCGTGAGGGGGGAATTAATAGCACAGGGAGTAGCCTTCCATAAAGCCAGACGTCAAACCCGCCTAGCCCTCGAAGACGACCTCCGGAAAGCAGAGCAAACTCATAAAGAAAAAGGATGGTCCCCGAGAACCCAACGTGCCATTCGCACGGCACAGAAAAAGATCGAGGCTCACTACGTCGAACACACAGCACATCAAATGGCAAAGGCCAAACAATTTTATTACGCCAAAAATAATAAAGCAAACAAATTATTGTTAGTCAAACTAGCCAAAGCAAAATGAAACAACACGATCATTGGACTCCGGGACTTGCAAGTTCGCACCCAATACGCAGAGCAAGACAAACAACGCCTGGCAGCGGAGCATCTGGAACAGATAATGACTGCCCCGCCATGGGATGTGAGCAAACAAAGGGAAATCTATGCAAAGCAGCACTCCCGCGAATCCCGGACTCCACTCAAGACCTCCTGGACGCACCAATCTCTACTGAGGAGATAGATGAAGCCATAACATCGTTTAAATCTCGTGCGCCAGGCCCAGATGGCTACACAACTAGGTTCTACAGGGTTTTCAAGCGCCAGCTACTTGCCCCACTGGCACAACTGTTTAACTCCTTTAGAGAGACCAGCGTTATAACCCCCTCAATGCAAGAATCAATCACTATCCTTCTTCCCAAACCTGGAGGGGATCCGAGATGCCCAGCCTCATACAGACTCATCGCTCTCCTCAACATTGATGCCAATATCTACTCTAACATTCTGGCAACTCGCCTGGCTCACATTCTTCCAGATATAATCCAGCCTGATCAATGTGGCTTTTTGAAGAACAGATCTACGGCTGACAACATTCTCAGAGCTCTGAACCTGGTGGACCTAGCCCCACGTGATGCACGAGGGATGGCGCTCATGGCACTGGACACAACCAAGGTGTTTGACAAGGTGGATTGGACATTTATGAAGCTTACCCTAGAGACATTTGGATTCTAGCAAATTACAAAGCGCCCAAAACCCTACTTAGAATTAATGGCAATCTCTGGACCCCCATTACTCTGACCTGCGGACGAGACAGGGATGCCTGCTGTCCCCACTCTTATTCGCCTTGATCATGCAGCCCTTCGCCCAACGGATCAGGCTGAACCACCTAATTAAGGGGCTCCAAGTAGGCCCCTCGCACCATAAACAGGCCCTCTACGCGGACGATGTCCTTCTAACCATCACCGACCCCCGCAGCTCCTTGGCACACGCTTTGGCGGAACTAAACAACTATGAAAGGGTCACAGGTTTCACCATTAACTTCAATAAATCAGCAACGCTGGGAATAGGGATCTCATCAAGAGAGCGAGAAGACCTAATCCCAATGTGCCCGATCCAATGGAAAACGAAGGCCATCAATTACCTGGGGGTCCGGATCCCAGCTAAACGGACAGATGTCTATCGCATGAACGTCCCTCAGCTCTTCCAAGAATTGGAAACCGACCTGAAACGCTGGGCGTCCCAGGAGATTTCCCTGATGGGCAGGATCACAGCATGTAAAATGAACCTACTTCCAAGATTCCTGTACACATCCTCTGCCCTCCCAGTGATGATCTCGACCCCAGTACTTCAGAACCTACAGAGGAAAATGCTGCAATTCATCTGGAGGGGGAAAAAGCCAGAATCCCAAGAGACTCAATGATGGGGAATGCAAAGCTTGGCGGCCTGGGGGTCCCAGACCTCCAGAAATACCAGATAGCAGCCAAACTAGCGTGCACTCAAGCGTGGCAAACAATCACTAATCGCCCCAGATGGGTGGATATGGAACTATCGCGCTTAGCTCTTCCCCTACGCTTTCTCCCCCACATTCCACTGGCGACGAGGCGGCCATGGCAGGATCTACTACTAACTACCAGGCATACTGTCGCCATATGGGACAAAACGCGGAAGCAAAAGAAGATCCCAAGGGCAATCAACCCCTCATCCCCGGTCTTTTTGAACCCTGCCTTTTCACCTGGAACAGCTCCCCAAAATTTCAAAAACTGGATTGCCGGCGGATTGGAGACTGTGGGGCAACTCTTCGAGGGAGGACAACCACTTTCTTGCGAACAATGTAAAGAAACCTTCCACCTTCAACAATCGGACAGGTTTACTTACCTCCAATTGCGCCACTGGTGCTCCCACCCACAGACACTCCAAGCAGCAACCCGCCCCCTCCCACACCCATAGAACTAACTCTCAATGACCTACCACTCCGAGGTAAGATTTCAGTACTATATAAGCTTCTCCAAAAAGACTTTCTCACCTCCAAATCCCGGTCCATAGCACAATGGGAGGCAGACCTAGGACACCCCATAGAGGACCAATCCTGGGTGGACATGTGGACCCGCACCCAATCGGCATCCGCCGGCGTCACGAATAGGGAATGCGCCTACAAAATCCTACTGCGCTGGTACTTCCCTCCTCTAAGACTGCACCACATGAATCACTCGGTGGACCCAGCTTGCTGGAGACGATGCGGCCAAGTAGGATCCTTTTTCCACATGTGGTGGACTTGTTCCAACGCCCAGAGTTTCTGGAAGGAATGACTGGCGGTCATTGCAGAAATCACACACATTACACTCCCACTAGAGCCCGAACCTATTCTCCTGGGTGCCCCGGTTCTAGGGACATATCCACGCACAGGTCCTAAAACTAAACTGTTGTCCCAATGTCTGTTGGCGGGTAGAATAGTGGTGGCCCACACATGGAAATCGGTGGAGGGCCCTCTCCTGCCCCTCTGCTGGTTGAAGCTATGGGATGTGCTCAACGCGCAGAAGGTGACTGCGGCTAGAGCGGGTCTCCTCCACCGCTTCCAGAACATTTAGAACCAGGTCCTTGAATTCGATTGAGACTTCCCAGCATTAACATACAAACCCCAGCTGGCCAAGAGGGTCCTAGAGAGCTGGCCCGCCTCACAGGAACAGGAAAAAGAAGAAGGGGATCTGAATACGGGACGAACATAGGGAGGGTGGGGGAAGTAACACTCTCGTATAATAATGCATTCTAAATGTAGACATCAAGTGAATGTAATGTTTTCCTGCCTTGTTCAAAAATAAACATATTTAAAAAAGAAAATGTGTAAAATGCAGCATTGAATAGAAACATTGTGGGAGGTATGTCCTAAAGTCAAATGTAAAATTCATCTAGCTTGTAGGCCCGTGTGGTGAAAAAACTTGACAATAGCCAAAGTTAAGTTACATGCTGACTACTAAACAAAATAGGTCACACAACCTCCTCTGCTAACATCCTGTACTGACTGAAATATTTACCCCAAAAAAGTGCTCTTTTATTAGCCAAGCAAGGACAAAACAACAATACATTTCTCAGAGTTTGGGTTTTAGAGACAAGCTTGCAAAATAGACAACAACTTATCTCCTTGGTCCATTTTTGTCACGTTCCCTCCACCTCTTTAGTAGCCAATACATTTAGATGCACTCTAAGAAATAAGTTTCGATGAAAAGGGTAGGGAACTCACCCAAGTACCTTGGCACAGTGTTGAAAGTCTCTGTCTCATTTTTAAAATGTTCAAAAACCTTGTATTTGCTGCATTGGTGTTGCGAGTCGAGCCAATCGTATAGGCAACTTTTCTCCTTGGCTTTATCAGGGTTTTCAAACAGCCTATCCACAGTGATGTCCACGAAAGCCATTAGTTTCAAACACTCCCCTTCCCACTGGGTCAGAACTTGGTCAGACTCTGTACATAACATCCCCTTAAGGAGCAGAAATACAAAATTGGATTGTGCCAATAAACATTTCGTCAAAAAGGACTTCCATGCTACCATGATGGAGAGAGGGAGCAATACCAACTCATAGAGCACCATCTGGATGGGAACTCTTTGCGGTAAAGAGAGAACTCTTTTCTAAGGAATCTCCTCGATAACGTTCCAATGCAAGCTGTTGAGGTCCACTGGATTACTCTGCAATGCAGACTGCTGCCAGCAATCGGTCTTTAAGAGGTGCCAGATCTATGCAGAGTTCCTGGATGATAAGGCTGCCAACATCTGCTCAGTGCCATTTTCTGCCAATGTACTTCTGTAGCCCCGAAGCCAATTTTTGAACTTCTGCTTTGTTTGCCTGATTTTCATCATTACAGCTATATCCAAAGTAGAAATATTCCTAATATCAGCTCTTAACTTTCTTTTTTTGGTTTTGGACAGATAAGTCCGAAGCGTGTTTATGGGCAAAGAAAGGTCATCTAGTAAATGCATGCTAACAAATGTCATGGCTCGCGCACTTGTGTATAGGTGCGTTATAAATGCCATATCATACATCATACATCCTATAAGAGGTGAAAGCTTCAAGATGATGGTCATTTACATCAACCAGGGAATTTTCCTTCCATAGGAAGCACATTTCTGCCAGAATTAATAGCAATGAGAGGATTGTCAAATTTGACTTGCTGCAAAGATACTGGGATTTCCCAAGTAGTTTGCAACAACCCATGATTACTCCTAATGAAGGAATAACTTGGAGTTCCTCTCTAAGCGGAAACACCTTGCCAGGGACAAAAAAAGAATCAATTATTGCAGATTGAATACCTCGTCTCCATGTGAGAAGCGGAGGAATATCACCCCTGACATAGCGATCAACCATGTGCAGACCTCTTTTCTTCATCAGAGTAAGCTATTTGTTTGAGCACAAGATATTTAAATCTGCAGCAATCATAATAGCTGTAATATGTGGATAAAAAAAGCATGCATCCAACAAATCAGCGACCACATCTAAAAGTGTATCTGTATTGGTGCTGGCCGGATTGCAATAGATATTGATTAGAGCAAAAACCCCCAGATCCTTAAAACAGCTCTTACCCCACACTAATCTAGTGGCTTGCAAAAAATAATTGGGGGTCGTCTATTCCTGAAGAGTGAATCCACAACCATTGCAGATAGCTGTTAACAACCCAGAAGTTGGACGCTCCTTCAAACCTTTACATGCTCGAGACAAAATGATCGAATATCCATCCATGACTGGTGGAGTAATGCGACGAGTTTCTTGTAACAAGAACACATCCAAGTTTCCCAAGAGATTACCCTCCTGCTGCAGGAGTTGCTTATGACTGCAGTGTGTTCCTGGAGCCTATCTTGAGGCACCTATTATGACTCAAATGGTCTAGTTAATAACTCTTTGGCCCGTTGACTAATGCTCCCGCTAGCCAGGCCCAGTTTTCCATCTCTTTATCACAAACCGAGCGGTCAGTGAGTTCAATTGATCTAGTCTGGCCCAACACCGTTTGCATACATGTAACCCTCAGGGGTGAGAAACATATATGCTTGCATCATTACATTCTGCATTTCTCTGTCTTCCTTTAAATGGGTGGGTTTTTACAGTGTTTTTGATAGTTGAGTGTAGTACATAAGATTTGTGTAATAAAAGTATATATTTTTATAAAAACTTGGTTGGACATTCTTTCATTTTGGAACTGTGTAGCCCCCCCTGAGGGTAAAGCCTTCCTCGACCCACATTTCCACAAAAGGTGAATGAGTTGTAGCTCGGCTATGCCTGTTTTACTTTTATGATTGGGATCACTGTTGGTTTGTAGAAGTGTGTGGGGTGAAGAAGCGGTTTAGCCACTACTCACCCTTGTGCTCCTGCAAGGCAGAAGTAATTTCCTCACACTAACATTTCCCTGACCGATTACTCAAGCCAATGCTTCCCCATTTTGAACCATTTATTATTTTGCTTCACCTTTTTTCTGCTATCGCATTCTACAGCTTTAAAGCTGTTTCATGTTCATGTATTCGGTAATTCACTCACTGCTTGCTCTTGCCAACATCTCCAGTGTCTTGGGACCAACTCCCCCTCCATAACCTGTACTTGCTTATAAAAGAATTGAGGGTGTCAATTTGAACAGTTTATTATTACATTTATTCTCTGTGTTCCCCGACATAAAGGGACTCACTACGAGTTTGGAGGCAGCCATGGAGCTACTAGCTCCATGGCTGCCTCCGAGCCGGGCTCCATTACCGTGTTCCTGCCGTGGGGACTTACGGGGTGATTCCGACATAGGAGGACCCGGTAAATCCTCCTTGCAGAAACCATTCCCCATTCCCATTTGAACCCCCATAGGGTTCAATGGGAATGGGGAGGGAGGTAACAACGGGCACATTACAGGTGTCCCGTTGTTACCTCCCTCTTCCCCTCGCGGGACCCGGAAATGACGTCTGGTTTTACCAGACGTCTGATCCGGGTTCCGCAAAGGGAACCTCGTAATACGCGCTCCCGTAATGAAGGGGGCTGGTCCCGTACCGTCCCCCTTCATTACAGGAGAGCAAGCCTCGTAATGAGGCCCAAAGTCTCTTACAGGGACTTTTCTGTGTGCGTCTCTTCTTGACCTAATCATTATTGTTATTATTGCTGAATGTATATATTACTTGTTACTCCTCACGTTGTATGTATGTGAAATTGTGGGGTTTCTTAGTTTTGACATGGAATGATACAGTAGATCCACATTCTGGCACTCCATTCGTCGGGGCCCAAAGAGCTCAGGTGGTGTCCATCCAGCGGGATACTATGATCCCACTCCCCCGCCTGCTTGTCCCTGGGTGAGTTCCATACGTGGGATTCTTTCCCAACACCAATAATGGGGACATTTCAATAGTGCAAGCCCCCGATTTCCTTGTGCCGAGGTTCACTTTTTATGAAACGTGTGCCTGATGTCACATAAGAACAGGCTGTGAGCCAGTGGCATTTTCCCGACAATGACAAAATTGTCTGTATTTGAGTGTTATTCTATGCATTTTGGGGCATTAAAGTATGTTATTTTCCTGCAATCCGAATGAATGGGTCTGTTAATTATGATTAAGGGCAGTTCAAGCGGGCATTGCACACAAGCATGGCCAATACGGTTTTTGATGCCAGCAATGTGAGCTCTACATTGCATTCACATACTGTTTCCTCGAACAAATACAACCGTACTGACAGTAGAGCATAATCAGGCCCCTTCAAACCTCCTTGCTAAAGTATGAGGTCCAGCAGAGGGAACTGACTTGACAATGCTCTTTCCCTCTCAATCACCACAAAACTCGCCTTGAACTGTAGAACCACCTATGCCACTGCGAAGGTACAAACTCACTGGCGTTGGGACTAGTTCCTTAGTCAATATGCTAGTCTGTTTAACCACAGAGGCCATACACTGTACGAAGCCCTGGAGAAAGGTGCAAATGTTATGGCCACCACACCAGATTACAGTTTGTGGTGGGCCAAATTCACAGGGCCACAGTTTCCTTCCAAGGAACATCAGGTTACTTTGCCAGTAGTAACAATGCAATGACACGCTGTTTTAGGATCTGATTGTCATTCTCTCTGCAACAATCATCTAATGAAGAAGTCTAGGGGACTTTTTTGAAGCTATTGCCTTGTACCATCTCAGCATATTATTTTAGATAGTCCAATAAGAGGGGGATTTTGTGTGATTTTAAAACTGACTAATATGGTGTCAACCCTTTCTTAGCAGGATCTCATTAGGAAAAGTCCTCTGATCAGTTCTAAAAGGGCAGCGGTAACATTCTTTATTTATCCTTTAGTTGTAATGTGCTAGAAACAGTAAGCACATAAGATGAAGGGGGAACAATGGGAACGCAAAGGCTAGGTGAGAACAGAAGGGACTGTTTTCCTGGGAACAAATACTGTGAAAAATTGAGAGCACAACAGACAAAGCATAAGAGGATACAAAGAAAACAAGTGGTATAAAGCATACATCAAAATAAAGGATTTTATACAGAGCATATGTGCAGTTCAAGGCTTAGTTAAGGGCAGTACTTCTAGTAGTGTCATAACAGGCAGGGAAAGGCCTGTTAGGGAAAAAATGGCAAGAGTGCTTTCCTGAATTTGAGAAATTCATCTTGCAATCTCAACGTCATGGGCGTGGCCCATTCCAGAAGCGTGGACACCTGACAGAGAGCCTCGTCTTGCTTGATCTTACTGACAAAGATCGCAGAAGTAGAACCATTTTGCCAGATGGCGATCTCAGGGTTCTCCGTGCTTTGTAGGGATTAAAGTGATTAGGACAGTACTTCAGCCCAGTGGTCCATTATTCACGTAAGGCCATGCAAAGGTTTACAGGTAGACCGTTTTTCTGGGGGCTATACTCCAGGTCAGAGTGGGGTACAAAGTACAACTGGGTATGAAGAAGAAATTGGCCCACATTCACAAGCTGCAGTTCTCAACGTTTCACAATAAAAAGTTTGAGTAGTGCGTAGGGTGTATTATTAGGTACATTTGTGGCAAAATGTGCAACATTATGCACCTGGCCTGATATCAGCCAAAACAAACTGCAGCACAGTGCACTTGATATAGAAAGTGACTAACAGCTTACAAAATGTGGCGAACCAGAAGAAGTACTGAGACTAATGACTGACATGTTCAGGGGTGTTTATTAAAATTAAAAGAAAAACGCCTATCTTGCCCTATCTCTACGAGGAAAGTTCCTTGAAACTAAAACTAATGGTGCTCGTCAAAAGAAAAACAGTCCTTGGTGCAAATCCTATTCCGCTTACTGGCCCTACCACTTTAAGAAAACAACAAAAAGGAGGAGCCTGGAGCAATGGCCTCTCTCTTTGGCTTCTGACTGGCCCAACCACTGGCATCTCGTTTGCTTATGTACAAAGTTCATCAGCATCTCAGGAAACAGTTCATAACCTCTCTGCAGGTTCTGTTGTCAAAAGTCTATGGGTTTCGTATGGTTTCCTCTTCCTCAGGAAAATCAGGGATTTCCTCATATAAGTACCCCAGCCTCGACTAGGTGCTTGAAACCCTCCTGGTTCTCTCTCTCTACGTTAAGTTTCATGTTTCTTGGACTCTTCACAGTCCCCTGGTGCTCTATTTGCTACGTTTCAGCATGGCTTGCATAGGGCATCTGCCCCCTTGGGTTCGTCAGACTCCCGTAACCTTGCTGGTGTCCCCAACCTTGGCAGCTACGTGGTTTCTCAGAGCCCTATGGTCCTTTGACAAGCTTGCCTCCTCTATGCTCGGATTTATCAGGCTCCTGTAACCTGGTCGGCTTGCCCAGCCTTTACAGACTCTTAATTTCCCGGGGATCTCTGAAGCCCTATGGCCTTTTGACAGGCTCACTTTCTCTATGCTCGGGTTTCTTAGGCTCCCATAACCTACTTGGCTTCCCCAGCCTTGACAGTCAAAGTTCATACCTCTTAATGATGTCTTCGCTTCCCAGCTGTTGCGCATCTCAGTGGTAATTGCACTTCTCGTGCAGAGCTCTGGGATCTGGGCTCCCCTCTGCAGTCTGGTCTCGACATCGATTACCAGGCCCCAGGCCCACCACGGCTCGCTTATGGTCACACCACCAAATGAGACTGTTACTCTTCTGTCTCCACCTCGTTCCCAACCTCGGCTACCTGGTCGCTAAGCACGCCAGCCTTCCAGCATCCAGCTAGCGGGTTTGCTCGCCCTAGATGCCATCAGTGGTTCCACGGTCTTGCATGGCTCTGCCCCTCCAGGACATCTTCTTTACAGAGGCTCGCCTCTGTGTAGAAGTCACTCTCCTCCCGGCGTAGGAGTTTTCCTTCCATCCACAGTTTCTCTTGTTTTTACGTACGTCATTGTTAGGGAGAATTCTCATAAATGTGCTAATTTCCCTTACCTTTTGAGACCCCCAGCAACTTTGCTGGATTTCTAGTATTTTGATGTGTGTTTTACTTTTGTGCTCTTTGGATATGGAGTTTTAGACAACTCCATAGGCATCATCTTTTTCTTGTGTGTCACACAGCACCCTCAATGCAGTGGCACAGAGATATCTTTCAGACTTCCCAAGGTTTAAATACCTTCTCTGGGACTGACTACTGTCTCCCAGTGAATGTAAAGTTAAATTGACTTTGCTAGTCTTTAAGTTACATAAATACTATTTAGCATAGAGTGTTTTATACTGGTGGGGAAAACATAAGGAGGGTTAGATAAACAGGGTTGTTTTTATTTTTTTGCGGAAGGCAAGGAGAGAGTTTTCCACTCTGATCTCTGCGGCAGGGTGTTTCATAGCTTGGCAGCTATGTATGGGAAGCCCAGCCCTCCGGCTTTGGCTCTGTTTATGCGTCAGAGGTGAAGTAGGTTGGCGTAGTTTGACCTAGTGGGTCGTGTTGATGTGGATTTGGTTATGGTTTCTGCCAGGTATGAGGGTGCTGTGAGGTTAAGACATTTGTGGGTGAGTGTGAGGATTTTAAAAGTGATGCGCTCTTGAACTGGGAGCCAGTGAGCTTCCTTTCTGGCATGGGAAATGTGATCCCTTATGGGTAGGCTTAAGGCAGTTCTAAGGGCCTTGTTTGGCGTGACTTAAAGTCGGTTAAGGTTTTTATTTTAGTAGGTGTACCTGCTAGGAGGGCGTTGCAGTAGTATAGTTTTGCGCCAATGGTGGCTCTGGCTATAGATAAACAGTTCGGCTTAGATAAACATGGTTTGACTGCATTGATCAATTTGGTAGTGCGTGCTGAGGCGGAGGAATTGGCGCTGACCTGTCTGGTCATAGATAGAGTGGAGTCTATGTAAACACAGCTGAAGAGACAGAGATGGCTGTGTTATCTATAGTGAAGTTGGAGTAGAGTTTGTCTAGTTTGGCCAGTGTGTTTTTTTGGGCGAGTATGATGATTTCTATCTTCTCCCCGTGGAGGCAGAGGCCATTGGCTGCCATCCATGCTTGGATGGTAGTGTATATAGAGTGAAGAACTTGGGAATCCCTGTTGTAAGAGCCGGTGAGAGGTACAAGTACCTGAGTATCGTCGGCATAGTTTGTGTACATGATACCTAAGGCGTCCAGTTTATCGAAGAGGGGCTTCGTAAACACGTATAGTGAGGTTGCAGTGCAGGAGCCTTGTGGGACTCCGCAGTGGATGGTGGCTGGGCCAGCGTTCGCTATGTTGGAAAATACTTTCATTGCCCTACCTTCAGGAAGGAGGTGATCCAAAGCACTACTTCATTGGAGAAGTTGGCTGACTGGGTAAGATGTGAGGTGAGTGTTTTATGGTCAACCAAATCAAAAGCTGCTGACAGTTCGAGGAGTAGTAGTAGTGCTGGCCTGCCTTTGTCCATGATTTGGGTGATCTGATTTTTGAGGTCCACCAAAGCTGTTTCTGTGCCGTGACCTTTGCAGAACCCTGATTGCCTGGTCCCGAGAATAGAGTGTGTCTCTAAGAATTGTTGGATTTGACAGTGGGCTGCCTTGTCCGGGATTTTGAGGAGGAATGGCACAGTAGTTATGGGGCGATAGTTGTTAGGCTGTGCTGGGTCTAATGTGGGCTTTTTCAGAAAGAGGCGAACCCATGCTTCTTTAAGGCTAGCGGGGAAGGTACCGGTTCTGAAGGAGGCATTAATGAAGGCTGTCAGGAACGGGGCAAGAAGGTCTGCACAGTCCTTTATGAACTTGGGTGGACAGATGTCCGCTTTGCACATGGAGAGTTTAAGGTTTTTGAGGAGGCTGATGACTTCTGGTTCAGTGATGTCTTTGAAGGTAAATAGGGTTTTGGAGTTGTTGGGTGTCTGGGGAGTGGGGTCGGCTGGTGTATTCCCTGCATTGTGCGGTAGGGCATTGTAGTGATCCTAAATTTTTTTTGTAAGGATTTCAATTTTATTAAGCATGACAGATTGGATATTATCACACCAAGCTCTGTCTTTGATGATCTCACCTGGGGTGTTGGGAGGGGAGATGAATTCATTAAAGACGGTGAAGATTTCCCTGTATTGTGAATTGGCGTTAGAGATTCGGGCGTTGAAGGAGTTTGCTTTGGCTTTGGTGATGGCATCATTGTATTGGCGGGAGATGAGGTTAAAGCAGTTCTTAGTGTCGTCGCTGGGGGTGGTTTGCCAGATTTTTAGAGCCTCCCTTTTAAGGGTGCGTAGTGACTGTAGTTCCTCAGTGAACCAAGAGTTTTTGTGAAGTGATTTTTTTTTCTTCTTTGCGTTCAAGTGGAGCTATGGAGTTGATGGCAGTAGAGACGGTGTCTTTGTAGATGTTCGCTGGGATGTTTGGATCGTTGGAGAAAGGTGGGGCTAGTGCTGGGATGTTGGAGTAAGGTCGTAGGTTCTCCTGTGTGAGTTTTTTGGAAATTCTTACTTGGGCTGTGGGGCACGGTGTGATGATTTTCGGAGTGGAAGAAATAGGTAAGGTAAACTCGATATAGTTGTGGTCTGTCCAAGGCAAGACTGTGTTGGCTGTGATAGAGGTAAGACAGTTGTGGTCTGCAACCCAATCAAGGGTGCAGCCTTTTATGTGTGTAGGGCTTGAGACTTTTTGTGTGAAGCCTAGATCACAGAGCTCTTTAGTGAGGGCGGTGGCGGCTTTGTCTTTGGGGTCATTAAATCCAAAGTTTAGGTCTCCAACAAGAAGGGTCTTGGTTGAACCTTTGATGTTATCGCTAAGTAGGTGGGTGAGGTGTCCCTGGAAATCAGATGGGAGGCCAGGTGGACGGTATAGTATGTGCATGTTGGTGGTGTTATTGGGGGAGAAAGCAAGCTTGACAGATAAGATGTCGGAATCGCTGTCCCTAAACTGACTAATGGGTCTGATGGAGAGGGTTTCTTTGAAGATGAAGGCTACTCCTCCTCCAGATCTACCTAGTCTGTCTTGTCTGAGGATGGTATAATCAGGGGGGAGTGCAAGAGCGACTTGGGGGCTGGATGCTTCATATAGCCAAGTTTCTGTAATGGCCAATAGGTCAAGGTTGTCGTTAGCGAGGTGGTTGTGTATTTCTAGGGCGTGTGCAGGGTGAGAGCGAATGTTGAGGAGGGCACATTTGAGGTGTGGAGTAGGTGAGATATTGGCCTTGATGCTGTCATGGATGATGCCTGTATTAGGTGCAGTGTGTGTGGTAAATGTGAGTTTGTGTGTGCGGTGTGTGAGATGTTAGATGCGACTGCGAAGGGAACGGGTGCCTAAGCGGAGATTACGGAGAGCTGTGGGCATGGGATGGTTAGTGAGTTCCATAGAATGCGTTATGGCTGTATGCCTGGTGCTTCTAGTGGATATGGGGCATGAGGTGGCTATGTATGAGCCTGGAGGTGGTTGTGTGGATATGAGGCTGGGCATTTTAGTGTGAGGGTGGGGTGCAGGAGTGGGGAGGTGCAGTGGTGGGAGTGTGTAGGGGTAGTTAGTGATTGTGGTGGTGTGGTGGTAGGTTGTTAAAATGAGTAAGAGGGCAAGTGCCGTGGTTTTGGGTGTAGTGTGACTGATGAGTATCTTGCGGGCGTGCTTGCTTAAGAGGTTGAGCAGCATGGTGCGTGTAGGAAGCAAGGTCAATCAGTTGGAGCAGACACCAGGCATGCTATGCAGTAATCAATCAATGTGTGCAAGCACTGGGCATGGTGTAATAAACATATGCAATGGGCAGATGTGCTAGGCAGTGATTAATCAACAGGAGCAAACGTAGTTCATACTAAGCAGTAATTAGAACATATGCAATTGGGCCAGTGTGCTAGGCGATGATCATTCAGCAGGAGCAAATGTAGTTCATGGTAAGCAGTAATTAGAACATATGCAATTGGGCCGGTGTGCTAGGCGATGATCATTCTGCAGGAGCAAACGTAGTTCATGCTAAGCAGTAATTAGAACATATGCAATTGGGCCGGTGTGCTAGGCGTTGATCATTCAGCAGGAGCAAACGTAGTTCATGCTAAGCAGTAACTAGAACATATGCAATTGACCCGGTGTGCTAGGCAATGATCATTCAGCAAACGTAGTTCATGATAAGCAGTAACTAGAACATATGCAACTGGCCCGGTGTGCTAGGCAATGATCATTCAACAGGAGCAAACGTAGTTCATACTAGGCAGTAGTCCAGTCCGTTAGCGCAAGCATTGGGCATGGTGTAAAAACAATAACATATGCATTTGGCAGTGTCTTTGGTGGTGATAAGACAATAGGAACAATCATTGAAGGTAGAGGCACTGCTGGAGTATAACGCTATCGAGCGGACCAGAGTAGGCTAGGTCATTATATGCGTATGTGCGAGCGTACGTTGGGAGATGAGCATGGAGTACAGCAAATGGGAAAAAAGTCGCATTTGAGGAGATCTGGAGGGTGTGTACTCACTGTTGGGTGGCGTGGATTTGGAGCGGAAGAGAGACTGGGCGGTAGCGGCCCGGCGGCCACAGACAGTCACAGACAGTCTCCGTGCCTTATGTTATGTGCCTTGTCGTGAGTGCCAGCTAGCGCCTTCCGGCAGATGCGGGCTGAATAAAAGCCTGTAAGCCACCAATCAACAGAGGTGTGGGTTGCTAGGAAACCTATACACAAAAGGTAGCGTCGTCCATTTTAAATTGGTCCATGCGGTTTCGTGTGTTTAACATTAGGGTATGTACTGTGATGAATCCTGCAGAGTCATCACTGATCCCCAGCCTAAAGTCTCGTCCCATGTTGCCAAGGGAAGATAACTGCTACTTAATCCTGATCGTGGGGGTGGTATTCTGAGGGTGGATCACATGACAGGAGATGGCTGTCAAGGGAGAGTGGTGACTCCAGCAGGAGAGAAGCAGTATTCTTCCATTTCTTGCTAGGAAGATCCCTTAATTCCAGTGTTTTTGATGGCATGTTGTCAAAGAGGACATAATAACAGTCCTGAGGGATGAACCCAGCCCAAAAAAGGTGTCACACAAGGTCATACACAGCAAAACGATATGGATGTAAGGATGAAACAAACTTCACGAAAGAGCCCCGGGAAAATAATCCTGCAAGATAAGGGAAGAGCCAAAGACTTTATTCAAGAATTGCAAGTCCTGGTACAGAAGGTGGCTAGAGACTATTTCAAAGTAAGATATTGTCATGATGCCTACCCCCGGAGCACCAGGCCAGGCCCAGCACCCCGGGGAGCAGGCATCATGCCCCCGGGTAAAAGCCCAGCGGCCCCTTATAGGGGCTCTTTGGACTCTCTCCTGGCGCCTTTGGCGCCAGGCTCATGTTGGACATCAGTCCTGGCGCCATAGGTGCCAGGTTCATAAAGGAAGGTGTTTTGTGCACTTACCTGATGCAGACCATGCTGCAAGATTCAGGCCTCCCTGAGACCTGAAAGGGTCTATTTTTTCATTGGGACCATTTTGCCACTCGGGCGTGGCCAGGTAAGGATACTTACCTGGAACTACTTTGGGGGCTATTTAAGCCACGCCCAGACAGTAGCTCACGCTTTGCGTTGTTCTGCATCCAAGCAGCTGAACGCTCACCGTGTCTGCTCCTGCATCTGGTCTCCAGCCACGCCCGCCTCGATCCTGGAAAACCTGTAAGGAAAGAAGAGAAGAGAAAGGTGAAAACCAAGAATTTTATCAAACTTCTTACCTGCATCCGGAACCTTCACGCCAGCGTTCCTGAGAAAAAACTTTCATTTAAAAGCACCGCGTTGCTCGCTGCAGCGCTGCGCTTCACTCGCCTGTCCTCCGGAGTTCTTCTGGCTCCACCACGACTGTCTGCACCGGTCGCCACATCTCTGCGCCTAGGGGAGAGAAGAAGAGACAAAAGGTGAGCAGAAGGAACATATGAGGAAAGCCTAATTTTCCGCCATAACACTTACCGGTCTTCTGTTGGTGGATCTTTCCTCATTTCGGGTCGGCGCCGCTACGTTGGCAGGTACCGCACCCCGGCCCCTATGGGGAAAGGACAAAAGACATTACTGGAGGAATATAAAGACATTAAGAGGGATCGCCCCCATCGCTAACTCACCTGAGTTTACCATCGGCAAGTCAATCCCTCAACGCATCGCCTTCATTCTGCACCTGAAATAAAGGACAGATCACAGGTTAGGAAGGCAACAGAAAAGGAGGCTCAACACTTGAACTTTTGTAATCTTCATACTTACGGCATTCCGCTCGGAAAAGTCAAGTGGATTTTGCCAGCGCCATTCTGAAAACCAGTGAAGTAACTGGACAAACACGCGCCCCTGCACCAGAAGCAGGATGGAGAGTTCATCCTTTCAAACCATAAGGTGAGCTTCAACCGGGGATTTCGGAGGAACTTAGAGAAGAACGAAGAGAGAAAGGGGGGAGCAAGCGCACTATTCTGCAGACTGTTAATCCCCTTTCTCATCTGCAGAAGGATATTCCTACGGGCCAGACAAGCAAGATTTAAGGGTCCTGTTCAGTCGGTGTTCTGAGTTCTGCGCATCACGAAGAGGCCACAGCAACCCAGACTAGACCAGCGCCTCCGTGGGAGTCAGGTGAGCGTTACAGAACGCGAAGCCTTCCTACAAATTCCCACCCAGGCGCTATGGAAACTTCTGAGACTGATCAGTTGGCCCAACTACTGGGGGAAATACGGGCCAAAGTACACGCCGCTCGTCAAGAGACTAATGCTCTCAGGAGGGAAGTGATTGTATCAAAGGAAAGAACTGATGACCTGGCTCGCCAGTTTTTGCAAGGTCAAGCTGGACACACTCCTCTACCCGGTTCCGGGGGGAACCCCGCTCCTGTGGTTCCCAGTAACCCTGTGCAGATTAATCTACCTGGAAACTTGCCGCTGGCCCCACCCGAACGCTTTGCTGGGGACCCCAAACGATTCGCCGTATTCATGAATCAGTGTCGTTTGCACTTCATATGCAGACCTGGGGCCTCCCCTAATGACCAGACCAAGGTAGCCTTTGTATTGTCATATCTCAGCGGCTGTTCTGCCGATTGGTCAGTTCCACTGGTTACTCAAGATGACCCGATTCTCCGTGATTTTCAAGGATTTCAAGCAAGCATGGAAAGGTTATTTGCTCGACACTCTCAGGGGCAGGCTCTGGATGACGAACTCCTATCCCTGCGACAGGGCAATCAGGACCTCCTATCCTACATTGCAACCTTTAATAGACTAATTGTGGAAACTGGGTGGCCAGAGGATAAAAGAATCACGTTATTTTATCGAGGTCTACGCGGAGAACTTAAAGATGTCCTGGCCCAAGTTGTAAATCCGCCCCAAGAATGCACAGAATATATAGACTTAGTGGTCCAATTGGATCACAGACTTCAAAACAGAAAAGCAGATCGGTCCAAGTTTGAGACCCGGGTGTTGGTCAAGACCCACGCTAACCCCAAGGGTGACGCTAACTCCAAGGGTGCTGATGTCTCTGAGCCTATGCAAATCGGAGGGGTTAAAGGACCTTTAACTCAAAAAGAACGTGAAAGAAGACAGCAGATGCAATTATGTCTTTATTGTGGGTCCTCTGGACACTTTCTACGAGATTGCAAAACCCCCCAAGAAGGTGGTAGGAGCCGCTGATATAAACCATGAAGACTCTGTTTCGGGAAACGACCACACCCGACAAGCGTAGGGGCCGCTTGCCGAGCTTGAAAACTAACTCTCAGACCTCGCATTTCATTGTGCCAATGGTCCTCGTAGATCCGGAACAGCCTAAGCGGTTGCATGCAATAAAGGCATACATCGATAGTGGGGCTATAGGAAATTATGTGGATCGTGAATTGGTCTCTAGGATTAACCTCCCTCTGCGTCCTAAAACCAGCAAAGATGTCATCATCACAGTCGATGGAACCGAAATTGCCTCAGGACCGGTAACACATTCCACTGCTGAGGTGACACTTATAGGTCCGGACGGCCATCTGGGGGCAGTTGTGTTTGATGTAATCAAGGCTCCACAGTTTCAGGTTATTCTCGGAATCCCTTGGTTAGAGACACATAATCCTCGAATTCATTGGCGAGCGAAGAGAATAACCTTCCCGGATTGTGCACAAATCTGCTACCCAGAAAATCTGAAGATTAGTCTAGCGTCTGTAACCTCTGTCTCCATGCAACTACCTCCGGAATACCAAGACTTTCAGGACGTCTTCCAAAAGGAACAGGCCAACATGTTACCTCCCCACAGATCGTACGATTGCCAAATCGATCTGGTGCCCGGTGCACAACCCCCTTGTAGCAGGATTTATGCCCTTTCTGAACCTGAGAATCTGCATTTGAGACAATATTTAGATCAGTACCTAGCCAATGGTTTCATTCGCCCGTCAAAGTCTCCGGCATCCTCGGTTTTGTTCTTCGTGCCCAAAAAAGAACGCGACCTTAGAACTTGTATCGACTACCGCGCATTGAACCAGATAACTGTTAAAAACTGTTACCCTCTGCCTCTGATCCCTGAACTCCTTGACCAGGTGAAGGACGCTTGCGTATACACCAAGTTAGATCTCCGGGGGGCTTATCATCTGGTGCGAGTAAAAGAAGGCGATGAATGGAAAACGGCCTTCCGTACAAAATATGGATTATTCGAATACCAGGTGATGCCTTTCGGGTTGTGCAACGCGCCTGCTGCCTTCCAATTCTTCATGAACGATGTCCTTCGGGAACTCATCGATGTTTGTGTTGTCGTATATATCGATGACATTCTTGTCTACTCCTCTTCGGAATCTGATCACAGAAAGCATGTCAGGGCCGTCCTTGAGAAATTGCGCCAGCACAAACTGTTTGCAAAGCTGGAAAAGTGCGTTTTCCATACCACCGAGGTTGAGTTTCTTGGATTCATCCTGACACCTAAAGGGGTCCGAATGGACTCACGAAAAGTGGATGCCATCCTCAAATGGCCATCACCTAGTTCGGTGAAAGGTGTCCAAAGCATGCTTGGTTTTGCCAATTTTTATCGCAGATTTATCCCGGAATTTTCACGTGTGGTACAACCCATCACTGCACTCTTGCGGAAAAATAAACGCTTCGAATGGACCGAGGAAGCCGAAAAGGCCTTTTAGGAATTGAAAGCTAAATTCACGTCCGCACCTATTTTGAAGCACCCGCGTCCCGATCTCCCATATATAGTCGAAACCGACGCGTCCAGCTTAGCCATGGGAGCTGTCCTGTCTCAGAGAGACCCTGAAACCAACCAACTGCACCCCGTAGCATTTTGGTCCAGAAAGTTCTCGCCGCCTGAGGTAAATTATGCAATCACCGACAAGGAATTATTAGCCATTAAGTCCGCCTTTAAGGCTTGGCGGCATTATCTTCTTGGCGCCAGGCATACCATCACCGTGATCACTGATCACCGAAACTTACAATATTTAAAAACTGCCAAGGCTCAATCGTCACGTCAGCTCCGATGGGCTTTGTTCTTTGCTGAGTTCGATTTTGTAATCACTTACCGCCCCGGCTGTAAGAATGGCAAAGCGGACGCGCTATCTCGAATAGGAATGGGAGAAATAGACACAAACTCAGAACCTGTGCCGATAATTCCCGAACAAAGAATTTTGGGGATAACCTCTTTACAAACCCTTGAAGACATTCAAGCACGTGTAAAACAACTCCTGGACTCTACAGCCTTGCAGGATTGGATCCAAAGGGGGTCTTACTTTTCGGTCAACGATGGCCTACCTTACTTCCAAGGACGCTTATTTCTGCCAGAAAAGGAATTGCAAGAACTGGTTATTTCCCGTCATCATGATACCCTGATGGAAGGACATCCTGGCATTGCCAAAACTGAGGAAAAAATTAAACGACAATTCTGGTGGCCTTCCTGGCGAAAGGATATTAAATCTTTCGTGATGTCCTGTGGAGTTTGCGCCCAAAACAAAGGCCAAAAGACAAAACCCGCCGGTCTTCTTCAGCCTTTAGACATTCTACCAGCACCTTGGCACACCTTGTCACTAGATTTTATCACGGACCTGCCCCCTTGTAATGGATACAATACTATTCTGGTTGTGGTGGATTTATTTTCCAAGATGGCCCATTTTATTCCGTTGAAAGGATTACCTTCAGCTTCTGTCCTAGCCAAGGAATTCCTCGAAAATATCATCCGTTTGCACGGATTCCCGTCCATACTAGTCTCCGACCGGGGAAGCCAGTTTATTTCTCATTTTTGGAGGAAGTGTTGTCAACTGGCACAAATCGACGTAAGACTCTCAACCAGCCACCACCCACAGACCGATGGTCAGACGGAGAGAACGAACCAGACCCTTGAACAATACCTACGATGTATGTTGCACCAATCGGAGGGTAATTGGAAGGATATTTTATGGGTGGCCGAATATGCATACAATAACTCGGTACACTCTGGAACTGGACAAAGTCCCTTTTATACCCTATATGGACATCACCCTCATACTTCAGACCTGGACTCACCTCTGAGCCTTGAAATGCCCGCAGTGGACCATTTGCATTCCACGATAACTCAAGCCTTCAAGGATGCAACTGCACATTTGCAACAAGCGAAAGGGAAATACAAAAAGAATGCGGATCTGCTTCGGAGTGAGGCGCCTCCATACTAAATAGGGGATCAAGTATGGTTGGCTACCAAACACTTATTGCTCAAGGGACCTCGAACTTTTAATCCAAGGTATTTGGGCCCTTACTCGATCAAAGCTATAATTAACCCAGTGGCAGTTAAGCTCGATCTACCAGCTAACATGCGGATTCACTCCATTTTTCATGTGTCACTTTTGAAACCAGTGCAACCAGGAACCAGATTAATAAAGCCACCAGAACCAATCCAGATAGATGGGGAGCCTGAATTCGAGGTGAAGAACATTTTGGATTCTAAGATCTCAAAATCAAAACTTTTCTATCTAACTGATTGGAAAGGGTACGGGCCTCAGGAAAGGTCTTGGGAACCCAGCGACCACGTACATGCACCTCGGCTGGTAAAAATGTTCCATCGGAATTTCCCAAACAAACCGAAACCTCCAGAGGGAACAACCTTGGGAGGGGCCTTGGGGGGAGTGCTGTCATGATGCCTACCCCCGGAGCACCAGCACCCCCGGGAGCAGGCATCATGCCCCCGGTTAAAAACCCAGCGGCCCCTTATAGGGGCTCTTTGGACTCTGTCCTGGCGCCTTTGGTGCCAGGCTCATGTTGGACATTAGTCCTGGCGCCATAGGTGCCAGGCTCATAAAGGAAGGTGTTTTGTGCACTTACCTGATGCAGACCATGCTGCAAGATTCAGGCCTCCCTGAGACCTGTGAGGGACTATTTTTTCATTGGGACTATTTTGCCACTCGGGCGTGGCCAGGGAAGGATACTTACCTGGAACTACTTTGGGGGCTATTTAAGCCACGCCCAGACAGTAGCTCACGCTTCGCGTTGTTCTGCATCCAAGCAGCTGAACGCTCACCGTGTCTGCTCCTGCATCTGGTCTCCAGCCACGCCCGCCTCGATCCTGGAAAACCTGTAAGCAAAGAAGAGAAGAGAAAGGTGAAAACCCAGAATTTTATCAAACTTCTTACCTGCATCCGGAACCTTCACGCCAGCGTTCCTGAGAAAAGACTTTCATTTAAAAGCACCGCGTTGCTCGCTGCAGCGCCACGCTTCACTCACCTGTCCTCGGGAGTTCTTCTGGCTCCACCGCGACTGTCTGCACCGGTCGCCACATCTCTGCGCCTAGGGGAGAGAAGAAGAGACAAAAGGTGAGCAGAAGGAACATATGAGGAAAGCCTAATTTTCCGCCATAACACTTACCGGTCTTCTGTTGGTGGATCTTTCCTCATTTCGGGTCGGCGCCGCTACGTTGACAGGTACTGCACTCCGGCCCCTATGGGGAAAGGACAAAAGACATTACTGGAGGAATATAAAGACATTAAGAGGGATCGCCCCCCATCGCTAACTCACCTGAGTTTACCATCGGCAAGTCAATCCCTCAACGCATCGCCTTCATTCTGCACCTGAAATAAAGGACAGATCACAGGTTAGGAAGGCAACAGAAAAGGAGGCTCAACACTTGAACTTTTGTAATCTTCATACTTACGGCATTCCGCTCGGAAAAGTCAAGAGGATTTTGCCAGCGCCATTCTGAAAACCAGTGAAGTAACTGGACAAACACGCACCCCTGCACCAGAAGCAGGATGGAGAGTTCATCCTTTCAAACCATAAGGTGAGCTTCAACCGGGGATTTCGGAGGAAGTTAGAGAAGAACGAAGGGGACAAGGGGGGAGCAAGCACACTATTCTGTAGACTGTTAATCCCCTTTCTCATCTGCAGAAGGATATTCCTACGGGCCAGACAAGCAAGATTTAAGGGTCCTGTTCAGTCGGTGTTCCGAGTTCTGCGCATCACGCTCGAAGAGGCCACAGCAACCCAGACTAGACCAGCGCCTCCGTGGGAGTCAGGTGAGCGTTACAGATATTAAAAGAACTCTTAAGCAAAGCAGAACCATGATTCACCAGGAGAAGGTAGTCATTCTCCTGGCCTTAGTTTGTTGTGAATAGTGATAGGGACAGAAAGGATTTGTTTCTTTGGACAGTGGACTTTCTTTTGATTTGGACATTTCTGGATGACTGACAAGCACCATAGTTAATTGTATAGGTAGAGAAAACTCTGTAGTTATAGGGAGAGATAGGCTTTATTCTTATAATTTAATAAACTATTCTTGAAAATGTCCACAGAGTGTCCACGTACTTCTTCTGACCTGCCACACCCATTTTAAATAAAATGTTTGCAGGATGGTGGGAAGCCACCACAAACACCTATGTGTTTTTGGGGCTCCCTCGCTATGCTCAGTCGCACCCGCATATTCGTGGCAAACATCTACACCCTTCCCATTAAAGAATTCAACAGCCACCATTGCTGTCCTTGGCAAACAGAAGTTTGAAGGCCAGCATTTTGACCTGCAAAACTTAAATCCCAATTCATAAGTGCTTCCTCCTTTGCATTTTAGGAGTTTTTAATGATTAGCCGGGGGGGCCTTTAAACAACCAGGCTAACCGATTCCTAGACAGTCTAGATTCTCTAGGCCTCACTGAGTTTGTTTTTGAGCCTGCATATATACGTGGACATTATCTAGATGGAACTTTCTCAAGTACCATTAAGGCTGGGACCTCACTCTCTCAGTTGGACTGATCATTGCTATATTTTCCCTTTTGTTACTGGAGAAAAAACCAAGAAAATATCCTTTACAAATCCCCCGCCACAGAAAATGTTAACAATTCACAGAAACAGCAGTCTCCAAGGTCTTCCCTAAACTTTACAGCAATCTTGAGACTAATTTACCAGATTCTGCTGACGCACTAACTAAACTGAAGGGAACCTTGACAACTACTTTTGATAATTTAGCTTTGTCAAAACAAAGTATCAAAAAAGATACACAAAGATACAATGGAACTAAATACATTTAAACTTGAACTCAGAAGACAAGAAATAAATTAGCTAAGCTCTAAATCACAGGAAGATCTATTTAAACTCAAGTATATGACTCGAGCGTACACACAATAATTGAAAAAAAAAAACAGTTATATTATACAACACAAATCATTTAATGCCCCAAATGTATCTCAGGAACTGTTAAAGACATTAAATGATTTAAGTGTGAGCAATGCTCTTTGTCCAAAATGGTTTACTGACAATTCCTGACCAATATAATAGCCACTTTTTTCACTCAAAGGTAAATTACATCCAGTCAGAACTAGTGAAGTTTTGTGCTCAACCAGGCCTTGTCTGTTGTAGTTTTTCCCTGAACGGGCTGATTCCCTAGGGACTAATCATAATTAACCATTACTTTGCATTCTGACCCTAGTTGCGCAATGAATCCTGTTTGCTACAGCCTGCTGGTGTGAATCACCATGTTCCAGTGCTGAGGTGGTGTGAATCTGATCTTCACATGCATGCAAAGCATAGTGAGTCCTGCCATGTGCATCTGCACGGGTGCACAGGGGCGGAAGGAGTCCCAGCGACCTAAGGGTTCAGACAATACAGGGCCACTCAGCTTGGAGAGGGGTACTCTATAAAGGGTGGTGTCTGCCAACCCCCTTTGCATGGAAGTGAGATGGTCACTGGGTACATCACGCTAACAATGACCTTGCTTTCCACCGCTCATTTGGGGTCGTTGATTTCGGTGTGGAGAGGAGATGTCCAGATCATGGAATACGTGTCCAGCTAGCCATCACTCTTTCTTTCTCTTGGGATTTTCTAATAATCAAACCCGACTGTAGTGTGTATAGGTGGTCAGCATCATTGATAATTTCATTGTTGCCACTGATGTTTGCCATTTCGCCTTCAGGGTTTCCATCCTGTTGTTCCTATCTGAATTTGTCAAGCTGCCCCGGTCATTGTGGGTGTGTGGCCGGGACCTGCTCCTTGCACCTGCATTTATGGCTCTTAACTGCATAAGAAGCCCACTACATCTGTGTCGCGGTGTGATCAGACCAACCTCGGAGGCATCTCTAGTCAGTTAGGTATAAACACATTCTGAGGGTTCAAAACTGCCTGCTTGCATGCCATTGCCTGTGTCAATTTCTTCCTGTTCTATTTCTTTGATGTGTGAGAGGTAAGAGACCTTCATTTCACCTGACAATTAGCCTGCAAACAGGCTATAAGTATCACCCTAGGACTGCCTATGTGGCTATTTTAGGTGTCTTGTGTGACAGATGGCCTTAATACCTCACAGATTCAAGGGTTTTTATTTCTCTAAGCAACTTAAGAAGTGCGGATTGTGGGGCGTGGCTTGGAGCGCCATCGATGTGGCTGCTCCCCTGAGGCCCGCCGTGCGAAGCCCGCCGCTTCTGGGCCCCTAATGCGGCTCCACACCTCGATACCGGAGCCCAGCTGATCCCAAGGACGTCGGAGGACCTGGGGCCCATGCGGGCTGAGGCGGGGACCGTGACGCCCGACGGGGACGAGGTTATTCGCTCCGGCTCCCCGAGCCTTCCTCAGCGAAGACTCCCCAAGATGGCTGCCGTGCTCGTCTCTCGGCCCAGGAGGGCGGGGAGAGTTTCCTGAAGCCGCATCCAGACGCGGCTCAGCTCCTCGAGCGCCCGGGGCGCGGCGGAGCGATGCCGGAGGCGACCCTGGCGCTGCTACGCCGCCCGCGGGGGGCCCCCGCTTCCCGCACTACCAGTCCAAACCTGCACGCGACTGCCTGACGAGGGACGGCACGGACGGTGCCCATCAGGTAGGGGCTGCTGGGGGTGAGGACCCGGGTGGGGGGCTGGCCTCCCACCCCTTCGAGGCCACACGGGGGAAGCCCTCCGGACCTGCCACGGCGCCTCCGGCGGGCTCCTGCCTCCGCCCCTCGCTGCCCAGGACCCAGAGATCCGGACCCCATACGACGCACTCCTGGGGCGCCCCGGCCCATACCATCATCTGGGGCCACCGCTCAGGCCCGTGACCTGGAGGTCCCCTCCCACTACCATCCCCACCAGGGGATCCAAGCCTGGGTCCACGGAGGAGGAGCGGTCTAAGCCGGGCCACGTTGAGTGACCCACAGCTGCAAGCCCGGAGAAGAGCCTGATCAACGCTGCCCGCCTGGAGCTCCGGCCCGGGGCCCTCTCTGACACCCCCCGAAGCGCCTAGGCTAACCCCCGGGCCTGGCCGCATTTCCATCCCGGGCTACCCCTGACTCCGGAGGGGTAGGCCCCTTTGGCCTCAGAAGCGACCCGACTGCGTATCTCCTGGGGCGCCCCGGCCCACTGCATCACCCGCTCTGCTCTCCCTGGCCTAGTCCCAAGTGGGCGCACATCAAACTATCTGCCTACCGGAACCTACGCCCCACACATTTGCCCACCACCAAGATTTGGAGAGCTCACCCCCTTATCTGAAGCCACTGTGCACCGGCCAAGCTTGGAACCAGCATTCCCTTTCCTCAATCAAGAGCCCTGACGCTCATCCACAGGGTGGGCCTTCCAAACCATCTCCAAACCCACGATTCGCCAACATGTCGAGACAGTCGAAAGCTATTAAAAACGTGGACATTGCTACCATGCTCACCGCTCCTGACAGGGGAAAGAAACCGGACTCAGTTACTCCCACCCCAATGATCTCCCAGGAGGAGGGTGACACCCCAGCTACCAGAGGTGATCTACTGGCGTTTATGGCAGACATCAAAGCCGAGTTTCGGTCCTGCATGTCGGAACTCACCTCCAAATTGGAACAAACGGACCACAGGGTGACCGAAGTGGAGCAAAGACTGAGTGAGATCGAGGACCGCTCCCAAGACCAAACAGCTGCCATGGGAGATATTCAGCAAACAGTAAGAGCCCTCCAAGACAGGTGCGAAATCCTCGAATACAAACAAGAGGACCTGGAAAACAGAGCTCGTCGGAATAACCTCCCAATCCGGGGAGTTCCGTCCTCAGTCCCCGACCAAAATCTTGCAGGCTACATAGGAGACCTCTTCCAAATCCTCCTCCCACAACTAGATAAATCCCAACTGCTGCTGGATCGGACTCACAGACTGCGTCCGCGTCGGGGAGTAGACTCCGACCAGTCCCCGGATGTCATAACGAGAGTTCACTATTTCTCCACAAAAGAAGCTATCTCCGCTATCAGTCGGTCCGGAGATGATCTCTCCTTTCAAGGTCACCCTCTTCAAATTTATCAGGATCTCTCCCTCTCAACCCTTCAGAAAAGAAGGGCTCTCCGACCTTTAACCCTCTTCCTCCAAGAGCGTAAAGTCAAATACAGATGGCTCTTCCCCACAGCACTGCAATTTTCTTATAATGGCTCCCTCCGGAGAATATCCCATTTAGAAGATGCCGCTAAAATCATGCAGACATCCTCCTCCCCGGAGGGAACTACCGCCCCAGACTTGGAAGCCTCGGGGAGCCCTACGTCGGCCCTCCCTCCCCGACCCGGGCGTCCTCCATGGTCCAAGGCCTCCCGAAACAGGAGAAGATAACCCGAGTTCGAGCGGCCCTAGATGTCCTCCGCTCCTCCGGCGTCCCGGACGCCCAACGCCCTTTCAGCTAAATTCAGAAACAGTAACTCCGGCCCAACACAGTCCTACGTTCGCCCGGCGCGGCGGGCTTCCTTCACGGCCTATGCCCCCCTCCAAGGTCCGCTTCATCTTAGAGTCCTTGGATGCAAACGTTACTTTGCCAGACACAATTGGCCCTGTTGGCCTGGGGTGGGGTTACACCCACAATGTTTCCCACCCCGCTAGTTAAAAAGTTGGCCTCCCGTTGGGGGCCTCTGTTAAAACTGCAAGTGCGGTACAGATCACCTCTACACCCTCTTCACGATGGCAGCTAATGGACAACCTGGAGTCCCCCCTCCATCCCCCAAGCAAGGAACCTCTGGCTCCCCGATCCCGGAACACCAGACGCTGAGATGCCTTTCCTGGAATGTTAACGGACTCAACTCTCCCCCCAAGCGCAAATCGATTCTTCAGAAGCTACAAGATGAGGAAGCCGGTGTGGTGTTCCTTCAAGAGACTCATCTCCTCCCGGCAGACTTTGGCCGGCTCCGATCTAGCATGTATCCACGCCAGTTCTTCGCCTCAGGGAACTCCAAAAAGGGGGGCACAGCAATTATGTTTCGGAAAGACCTGCGCCCCCAGATCTTGGACTCCATGATGTGCCCGGAGGGCCGCTTCGTGGCCATCAAGTGCCTCCTGCTGGGGGACCTCTACACCTTGGTATCGGCATATGCACCCAACTCGGGACAGGCAACTTTCTATGATTCCCTGGGCTCCTCCCTCTCAAGCTTTGCGGAAGGCCAGACAATAATCGGAGGGGACTTCAATGGGGTTCCAGACCCCACTAAGGACAAATCCAACCCCCCTGCTCTTGGCGAGTTCGGTCAGGCCCTCAGTCTGCTGTGGCTCTTCAGAACCCTGGAGGTGGTGGATACATGGCGGGTGCTTCACCCCACCGAGAAAGACTACTCTTTCTTCTCGGGCGTTCACCGAACTTATTCCAGAATCGACCTCCTTCTATCTTCCCCCCAAACTCTCGCCCTCGCTAATGAGGTGTCGATAGGCCAGCGAATTATATCGGACCATGCTCCGATAATAATGGAACTAAGCATTCAGAACACCCACGCCAAGGCGACACGCAGATGGGCGCTCTATGACCCAATCCTCAATGATATGTCAATCAGAGACAATATAACCACCACCATCAAGAACTTCTTTGAGGAGAACCCAGCCGCAGACACCTCCCTAGCCAATAACTGGGATACAATGAAAGCTGTAGTTAGGGGATCCTTGATAGCCCAAGGCGTAGCTTACCATCGAAACCGGAAACAAGGCCGTCTATCCCTGGAGGAGGACTTGCGAGCAGCTGAGGAAGCCCAGAAAAAGAGTGGCTGGTCTCCCAAGACACAGAGAGCGCTTCGCTCGGCCAGGAAGAAACTGGAGGCCCACTATGCAGAACACACTGCGCAACTTTTGGCGAAGACCAAACAATTTTACTATGCCAAAAGCAACAAGGCCAACAAGTTGCTGGTGGCCAAGCTAGCTAAAACAAGACGGACCAACACAATTATAGGGCTCCGGGACCCACAGGGGGTGATACATCACTCCGAACAGACGAAACTACAACTAGCTTCGGACCACTTAACCCAGGTCATGACAGCACCCCCCCGAGATCGGTCAAAGCAGGAGGCATACCTGCGGAACGCAGCCCTGACGCGTCTCCCGGACTCCACACGAGAGCAGTTGGAAGCCCCAATAACAGATGAAGAAGTTGACGGAGCCATCAAGGCCCTCAAATCGCGGGCCCCGGGCCCAGACGGATTCTCCCCGAGGTTCTATAAGATATTTAAGCTCCAGCTTATCCCCCACATGGTGGCCCTTTTCAACTCTTTCCAGGTCTCGGGATCTGTAACCCCCACAATGCAAGAGTCGGTGACGGTCCTCCTTCCTAAGCCGGAGAAAGACCCGAGAGATCCGGCGTCATACAGACCCATCGCCTTACTGAATATCGACGCCAACTTGTACTCGAAGATTTTGGCCAACCGCCTGGCACTTATCCTCCCGGAAATAATCCACCCCGACCAAACAGGCTTCATTCTTCACCGAGCAGCAGGGGACAACATACGGCGGACTCTGAACCTAGTGAACATCGCCCACCGCGACTCCCAAGGCCTTGCCTTAATGGCCCTGGACGCAACCAAAGCCTTTGACAGAGTCGATTGGTCCTATCTGGAATGCACCCTGGAAGCATTTGGGTTCGGCCCCACAGCCCGAGCCATGATCCTGGCGAACTACAAGCAGCCTAAAACCATCCTCAGGATCAATGGCGCCCACTCAGCCCCGATACCTCTGTCTTGTGGGACAAGGCAGGGCTGCCCGCTGTCACCCCTACTCTTCGCCCTCACAATGGAGCCCTTCGCCCAGAAGATCAGGCGGAATGAATCCATTAAGGGACTTCAGGTGGGCCCGTCCCACCACAAAATCGCTCTTTACGCGGACGATGTACTATTGACACTCACGGAAGCCAGTACCTCAGCGAAACACGCCCTGGCCGAAATAAAGGAATTGGGGGAGGTCACCGGCTTTACTGTCAACTTCGCCAAATCAGTGGCCCTAGGAATCGGCCTCCGCCCAGAGGAAAAAGAGGCGTTAACGGGTCTGTGCCCGATTGAATGGCGGGACCACTCGATCCCCTACCTAGGAGTTCTCATCCCAGCAAACCCAAAGGAGACCTATCAGGCGAACTTTCCCAAACTGATCAAGGAGCTGGAGGGAGACCTGAAGCGCTGGACCACGCAAGAGATCTCACTAATGGGCCGGATCACGGCTGTCAAAATGAACCTGCTCCCTAGGTTCCTCTATGCCTGCTCATCTCTATCGGTGCCCTTCCCGACCCAGACCCTCCACGACTTACAGAGGAAGATATCGAAATTCATATGGAAAGGCAAAAAGGCCAGGATCCCCCACAAGACCCTGATTGGTAACGCCAGGCTGGGAGGCCTAGGGGTCCCAGACCTGCAGGCCTATAGGGCAGCGGCGCAACTGTCACACCTACACGCCTGGCAGTCGAGCACAGCCCGCCCCAGATGGGTGGAACTGGAGCAAGCCCAGCTCCCGCTCCCCCTCCGGTTCCTCCCTCACATCCAACCCTCTCTCAGGGCGCGCTGGAAGGACATCCTACTGACAACGAAGCAGACCCTAAGCTCCTGGGACTGGGCTCTAAAGCAGAAAGGAATCCCGAGGGGCCGAGGCCCCCTTTCGCCGATCTTTCATAATCCCGACTTCTCCCCGGGATCTCTCCCCCGCAACTTCCAGAATTGGAGAGACGGGGGCCTTGAAACCCTGGGGCAGATGTACTCCGAAAACAGACCCCGGACCTTCGAACAGTGCAAGGAGACTTTTCGGCTTCGAGAGAGGGACAGGTTCACATACTGCCAGCTCCGCCACTGGTGCGCACACCCCCAGACCCTCCAGGCGGCAACTCGCCCCCCGACTCCACTGGAGCTAACCCTCGCGGATCTGCCGGCTAGAGGAAGAACTTCAGCCATATATAGATGCTTCTCGGGGGACTTTCTGGCGGCAAAAACTCGATCCATGGCTCAGTGGGAGGCGGACCTAGGCCATCCGTTCGATGACCAAACTTGGGTAGACATATGGTCCCGCACCCACTCCTCCTCCACCTGCGTCACCAACAAAGAATGTGCATACAAACTCACCCTGCGCTGGTATTACCCCCCTCTCAGACTCCACCACATGAATCCACAAGTGGACCCCGCCTGCTGGAGAGGCTGCAGTCAACCAGGCTCTTACTTTCACATGTGGTGGACATGCCCCAAGATCCAGCAATTCTGGACCAGGTGTCTCTCAACCATTGAACAAGTCACCGGCTCCGCCCTCCCACTGGACCCTGAGACAATTCTACTGGGGATCCCGGTCCCCGGAATCTACCCCCGCTCCGGCAACAGGGCTAAGCTCCTCACACAATGCCTCTTGGCGGGCAAGACAGTCCTGGCCCGTTTCTGGAAGTCGCAAGACGGCCCCTGCCTAGCCCACTGGTGGGGAAAATTGTGGGACATTTTAATAGGGGAAAAGGTCACCGCTGCGAGAGCGGGGACTCTGCACCGCTTCCAGAATGTATGGGCTCCAGTGCTGGACTATGATCAGCGATTTCCTGCAATGACGTTCAAGCCAATCAACGCCCGTTGGGCCCTGGGGGACCTAGAGAATACGCACCAGGCGGGGGTGATAGACTGAATCTCTGGCCCGGGAAAACCGGAATGATGGGGGGAAAGGGACACAAAGCCAGAATCTTTTCTTTGCAATGTTATACTGCCACCCGATACTGTTTGTAACCTATACTGCCTTGCTATAAATAAACATATTTAAAAAAAAAAAGAAGTGCGGATTGTTCAAATGTGAGCAGACTGGTTAATAATACAAGCAGATTGGTCATTATTAGACAGGCAGATGGATCAATTTTCAGAAAAGTGGATCTGTTAAATGGAATGCACTGAGCTTTAAAAGGGGGTTGGCTCACTAAGGGTCGTCCCTCTCTCCTCTAGTGCTTGTCGTTCCTTCCTTAGCCCAGGTCTCCGTCAACCTCGGGATGCTCTCAAGTGATCAGTCCTGACTAAGGTCCTGTCTTGCTGGCCGCGGTGGCCTAAACGCAAACAACTGATTTGACTGTCTCCCTTTGGAAACAGTCTAGGTCATCCCTGCTCTAGGTTTCCCAATGTTATGTAACATAAGGGTATGTACTGTGATGAATCCTGCAGAGTCATCACTGATCCCCAGCCTAAAGTCTCGTCCTATGTGGCCAAGGGAAGGCAACCGCTACCTAATCCTGATCGTGGGGGTGGTATTCTGAGGGTGGATCACATGACAGGAGATGACTGTCAAGAGAGAGTGGTGACTCCAGCAGGAGAGAAGCAGTATTCTTACATTTCTTGCAAGGAAGATCCCTTAATTCCAGAGGTTTTGATGGCATGGTGTCATTATTCAGAACCATTTCATTATAAAAACCTGAAACCTACTTTTTTTTAAACAAAAGTCTATTCATTCTTCATGTGTGCATGTTAAGTCTAGAACACACATAACATCTCAAGTTTATGATAATTGTTATTTAAATAAAACTGTCCAACAATGTCACTTAAAATCATCTGAAACTTTCTTGGACTCCAAGTACCAGAAAGCGTCAAGTACTGAGAAGAGGAAGAGGAGCCAGGAGTCAATGTGGAGGGAAAGTGACACCAAGTACAACACACAGTCTAGTTGTCAAGATCAAAGACAGCTGTGCAGGACATTTGAACTTGGAAATCACCTGCAAGCATCAGAGAAGGAGAGAGGAGAAAGGCTGCAGAGTGCACAGATAGAAAAATGAGTCCAGAGGCAGAGGCAGTGAAGAGCTGTGGGACGAGCAGGAAACATTTGCCAGTAACAGACTTGGAGAAGAGGAACTCCAGTGAATTTGAAGCGAATGCCTCGGAGGGACCGCTGAAGGTGAACGGTGCACAGCAGGATCAGAGGAGACGGGGTCCTGTGGAACGTCAATGGTTCCTCGGCGAAGGAATAAAAAGTTAACGTGGGAGCCAAAAGAGATTGCCAAGAAGGGGACTCTTGCTCAGCAAAAACCTCTCATCACAGCTACTCGTTACACTGTTGGGTCAACCTAAAAGAGTAGGGGGTCCTGGAACATGCCAATACGTTAATGAACATTTGAGAAGACTTTTTTGAATACCGACCAAAGAGTATTGAGGCAAATATGGTACAATTCTCATGATATGAGATGTCAATTGGGGGAAACCTGGAACCAGAATTGCCATAAGCCAAAAGAAATTACAGAAGAAACAAAAAGGCAAAAGTTGTAAAATTCTCCTAATTTGAAATGTCAATTTGGGGAAACCTGGAACAAGCATTGCCAAGACATATTAAGAGAAAGATTGACAGACAGAGCTTGAACAAACCCACATATTTGGGATGTCAGTATGGGGGAAATTGGAACAAGTAATAATTGAAGTCAACAACGTTTTACTATTGAAGACGTGCAATTGTATTAAATGTAAGAGGAATGTGAATATTACAGAAATACCTGATGAGAGATACACATCAGGTAGTGAACCTGATGAGAGATACACATCAGGTAAAACCTTTTGGAAGAGAGATGTTAATGTTAATGTTAATGTTAAAGGTCATTTGTACCGCGCACTATCACCACCAGAGTTGTCCCCTGGCGCTCTGGCGGCTCTGAAAGAGGGAGGGAGGGTGGTTTAGTGGGTGGAGGCTGGAACAGTGCAAGATTGCAGTGATGTGCTGTTGGCAGCCTCAGCCCGGTGGTTCCGTCGGCTGGGCCTGGGGTGTATGCGGCCGGTAGTCGTTGTGTACTGATGTGCGAGTGTTTTTGTTTTGTTGTTGCAGTGTAGTGAAGTTCGTGCGGTTTGCTGCGCTAGAGGTTTGTGGTTGTGTTTGGTTTGGAGTTTGAGAGGTGTATGCAGAGAAGGAAATTGTTAGTGGTATTGGTTAGTTTGTATCTCTATCCTGGACTGAACCGGTTGGGCTCGTGTAATCTTACACGACGGGATGCTTGTACACCCTGAGCCTCAGGAGGTACATGCCCGTTTTCGCTTTCAAGGCCATTTGGGGATTTAGCTGTCCCCTCCGCCCGCTCCCTTAATAACCTTGCATGCTCCTCACCCCCTCCACATGACTAGCGCAGCTGCTAGTGTCCATACTTCCGATTGTGTGGTGATTGGTTGTATCTTGTCCGTTCCACAGCCCCGTGGTACCTAGTTGTGGCTGTACGGGCGGTGGGGGATGGTAAGGGTTGGCTGGAGTAGTTGCCTCCGTTTCTCTGGGTCTCGCGGGTGGACCTCTGTGTCCAGCGTCAGCCCTACTGGTGCTCAGGGTACTTCTGTCGGATTCTAGGGGTTTGTCAATGTCCTTTTTTTGATGAGTCGTTTGTCTTAATGTTGTTTCGGTTTTAGTCTCTGGTGTTGAAGAGGCAGGTTTTTAGTAATTTTCTGAATTTAAGGTGATCTTTGGTGTTCCTTATTACTTTTGGTATGTTGTTCCAGGTTTTCACGGCTAAGTGGTAGAAAGCGGTGCCTCCGAGTTTCTTCTTGATGTAAGGTTTTTGTTCCAGTCGGATTTCGTTGGTTGACCTGAGCGGTCTCGTTGGCTTGTAGATTGTTATTTTTTTTGTAGGAATTCTGCTCCTTGTCCGCTGATTGCCCTGTGCGTTATGCACATTGTTTTGAAGATGATACGCTGTTTTACTGGGAGCCAGTGTACTGTTTTTAGGGCCGGGGTGATGTGGTCTCTTCTGGATAGTTTGAGGAGTAGACTGACTGCAGTGTTTGGATCCGTTGTAGCTTCTTCAGTAGGTATTCCGCTATACCGAGGTAGAGGCTGTTTGCATAGTCGATACTTGACATGATGAGGCCGACGATAGTGAGTGTTTTGTTTGTGAAGGAGAGGAAAGGTAGTATTTTTCTTGCCGTGTGGAGGAGGAAGAAGCATTTCTTGACTGTTGCGTTTATTTGTGGTTCTAAGGTTAGGGTGTTGTCCATCAGGACTCCCAGATTTTTTACTACTTTAGATGGTGATGGTGTAGATCCCATTTCCGTTGGCCACGGGATGGCGGTTTCCTTCTCTTGGTCTTTGGATATGATCATGATTTCGGTTTTTCCTGGGTTGATTTTCAGGTTGTTGGCATTCATCCAGTTGAAGACTTCTTTTAGACCTGGCAGGAGAGTACACCAAGGGATCTGCATGAGTCAAAAGGGAGATATTACTGGCATGGGAGTAAACCAGGATATCTGGAGACTGAAGATGTTGTTCTGGAGTACAATAAAGGCACTGAGGATTCCTTATGTGTAGGTGGCCCAGCTGTCGGTAGTCTTTCAAGAATTCACCTGACTCAGGCCATTGACAAAGGATTTCAGATGAGGACAGGTGTGAGTAATTTGGTGAAAAAGACAGAGATAGTGGGGGTCATTACGAGGTTGGAGGTAATGGAAAAACAATGCCGGTAAATGATTACCAGCACCGCATTCCGCTCCAGGCTATTCCGACCCAAGAACATGGTATTAGAGGCGCTGTTAATAACGTTGTCGCTAATAGCAGCATGTGCGCAGGCACGCGGGCCTTCAGGCCGGCAATACTAGGATGCCGCTAACAGGAGGACATCACAAGTCAGGCAGACATGTAAATACCGGCATCATGAAGGCGCTAATACGGGATACCGGCATGCCGGCAATACCGGCATTGCGAAGCACCCGTAAACTGCTATGTGCAGTGTTCCCAACTGCCACAGGTGCACACAATCAGCACAGGTGGAGGCAATGGAGTCTGGGCCAGCACAAAAGGAGCACACCCACACACCACACCCCTTCCCACACCAAAATGATTCCACTAGTAGTAGCAATACTGGGGCTGGAGGACATGCTTGCATTGCTACACCAGCAACAACAACAACAGCAGGCACCACAGAGGAGACACAGGAGGAGAAGGAGGGTTAGACAGGCCCAGCAGGCCCCACCAGGGCAGCCAGTGGTACCAAGCAGGCAGCCCCCAATCCCTCGCATCAGAGCCAGTCCATTCAACCTAACCCCTGAGCAGATCCACACCCTGTACCGTCTGGACCGGGACATCATCACCACCATTGTGGACATGATACACAACGACATTGTCAGCCTCATTGAAATACGCACCGCCATCCCCTCTCTACTGAAGGTAGTGTCGGTGCTCCACTTCCTTGCCACAGGCACCTACCAGCACACAGTGGGGCACATGCATGGCATATCACAACCCTTATTTTCCCGCATGCTGAACCAAGTGCTGGATGACCTCCTGAAGCACACAAGGGACTACATATCCCTACCACGGACTCCCCAGGAGATTTTTGATACAAAAGTTGGCTTCCATGCACTGGCAGGCATGCCAAATTGTATAGGTGCCCTCGACTGCACCCACGTGGATTTGGTGGTCCCGCATGCCATGGAAGTTGTGTACCGCAATCGCAAGCAATACCACTCCATCAATGTGCAGATGGTATGTGACGCCAGCAAGATCATCACACATTGTTGTGCCCAATATCCCGGATCAACTCATGACTCCACGCTACCACGCTACATGGAGCGACATGCAGGACGACGTGCCTGGCTGCTTGGTAAATTGCATGACAGGCACATGGCAGTGAAATGGGGGGATAGATGCACACACCACCATGGTGTCATTGTTGTTGTGACAGCACGATGTACACATCCCAAAACACTGTGGCCCAAAGCATCACAAACTGAACATGACAACCAAATTCCATAGCAATGAAGTAAGCTGCACACCTATCACAACATGCCGAACTTAAAACCACCCCACATCCCACAACACTTGCACCACCCATCATCGTACCTCACCCTCCGTAACACAATCCAGCAACATGCTGTGAATATTCATTATGTAAATGTCTGCAGCAAATCACCACACAGGACAAGCATCTATGGAAGTGCACTGAACAAAACCACCAAAAGAATCCACTGCTTGTCACAGGGCCGCCACCACCACAGAAGTGCAGCATGTCACCATGGGAATAATCAGCAATGAATGGCAAATAATGCAGAGACTACTGACAACGCTACCAGTTAGAAAATCATACAGAACACTACACATCACATATTCAACACAAACACAGCGGTATGCGTCCACAATGCATGAGCAACATCAAGGCAGTGTACACTCTGTATCAGCTTGAAGATGCAATCCACACCATAGTCCATGGCACAGAACACACAGAGGGCATGAAAAATGTGTGCATACAACCAGGGACATGTGCATGTGACCAACAATTATCTGCAGGCATGTGTGACAAGTACAGCTGTCCATCATGAATCGACTAACATGTACCTTTTATTTCCTCTCATGCAGGTGATAGTGGCTATCCCTTAAAGTCGTGGCTCCTCACCCATGTCCGAAACCCGCAGAACAGGCACGAGGAGGACTACAATCATTCCCATACCCGTACCCGTCTGGTCATCGAGCAGACCTTTGGCCTGTTGAAGGCACGGTTTCGCTGCCTTAGCCGGTCGGGTGGGGCACTCCTCTACAGGCATGAGAAGGTGGCCAAGATTATCATGGCATGTGTCATGCTGCACAACATGTGTATCCGACGGAACGTGCCCCTGACCCCTGACATTGAACTGCAACCAACTGGCGATGATGAAGGGGATGAAGAAGATGTGGGCGCACATCATCGCGGTGCCGATGCACAGGAGGGATGTGCTGTGCGTCAGTCAGTGATTGCACAATATTTCTAACACACATGGGTGCAGAGGGTGACATGAAAGTGGGTCAGAGGGCACTGGGTGTGGGAGTACATGTACACTATGCACCGTATATCAATAAATGACACATATGCAATAAGGAATGTCCACTCAAGATTATTTTTTACACAACGGGTGTATTAAACTGTCCAATAGTAATAAGTGCTCAAACCCTCCACCTCACACACCCTGTCCCCCCTTCCACTCCCCTCACAACTCCCCACACATCCTCTCCCCCCTCCGCCTCCCCCCACACACCCTTTCCCCCTTCCCTCTCCCCCCACAACTCCCCAACACACCCTCTGTTAGGAAGAATTCTCATTCTATGGCTAATTTCCCTTACCTCTAGAGTCCCCCAGCAGCTTTGCTGGATTTGAAGGGTTTGTTTCTTTTTACCTGCTAAGAGTGAGACTCTTTTTCCCACTCTTAGGCATTTTTGCTATGTGTGTTCTAGGCTATTTTTGTGTTTAATGCCTATAGGATTTTCTCTCCCCCATAGGAACCATCTTTATTCACATGTGTTACACAGCACCCTCCGTACAGTGACACAGGGGTGTCGTAGCGACCCCCAAACATAGACTCCATACCCTGGGACTGACTACTGTCTCCCAGGGCATGTAAAGTCCCCATTGACTTTACTAGTCAAATCCTATGAACTAAACCAGTACAACCCATCTTACTATGGAGCTACTGAAAGGGGTTAATAGTTTTTCCCCTATGTTAATTTTCGAGATGGTACCCTAAAGTCCCTCTCTCAAAAGTTTCTGGCTGGGGGCAGTGGTTACTACCATAAATATTCGACCGCGAATATTCCCCTATGGGATTTTCCCATTGTTCGAGGCTACCACCTTTTCTGACAGCCTCTAACATACCGCTGGTGCATTTTAATATTAACTTTATCCGGTAGGTTTTATTTGCCAGAACTTTAAATAACTTCTTTTTCGTGTCTTTCTCTAAACTCCTAACCCAGGTCGGGGATCCTTTGTTCGTCCGTTTGGCGGGCTACTACCGAGAAGCCCTCCTTTCCGCGCCACTGAGTCTGGGGTGGGTCCATTGTGTGGGACGGGGAGTAGGACCCCTGGACAGTGTTGCCTCCGCAACCCATGTCGCACTCTATCCTGATAGGCTGGAGGGTCTCCCGCCAAGATGACCACTCCACTGTCTGTGTGACAGCTAGGATGTATGAATGGGGCTCCTTTTGCATAAAAGCAGGGTCCTGTGGACTGGAAGAGCAAGACATCGCCACTGGAACTAAGACGCCGAAGAAGAGAGAAGCCAAAGACATCTGCAACGACTGAACCACCGGTGAAGCCCTGCTGCAGCATCTCACCACTTTTCTCCACACGACGAGAGAAGATCTTCACCTGCAAGAGCCTTCTTCCCTTGAGCTGGTGGGGCCAACCAGTTTGCCAATCGCCTTCCCGGACCTGTCTTGGTCGAATCTCCTGTACCCTGTACTCGGAGGCCAGATAGCCAGGCACCAGTCCACCCGGACTGCGATTTAAAGTAACGTACCTTTTATTTGTTGGGCAGCACCGTGGCTGGTTTCATCCCTGGGCAGTGCAGTAACTCGAACCTTCCTCTACGACGAGAGCCTCTCTTCCTCTGCTGGATCACCCGAACTGCAGGAACTACCAGGAACAACTGCCACCGCAGGAACCACTTCTTCATTTAAGGTACATTGTTCCGCCAGGCTGCCCTTTCTTCGCGGTAGTGCTAAAGGTGTTTTAAATCCTTTACCTACCTGTTGGGTTGGCCGCCCCCTCTCTCTTAACATTGTCTTTTTCAAACTTTTGCAACCACCCTTTCAAATATCGTTAACCAAAGACTTGACTGCAGCTACGATAACATTTTGCTCCTGGGCCCTTGCCCTGTACCACTAACTCTGGCACAGGCCTACTGACCCTGGTCACATTTGTTAGATCTGCCTTCTCGGGATTGATTCTCCATTTGAACTGTGTGGTGCACCCCTTTCTTATAACTACTCTTTCTTCCCACTGCATAATCATTGTGAAATGCCATTTTGCTCAGTTTCCATTCTAAGTATTGCTTATATTGATGCACTGTCTTGCTGAACTGGTTCACAACTGATGGGGAGTGTTGCTAGGGTGTATAAGGACCTATTTCTGAATAACTTGTGCTTTCCCTCCCTTGTGAGGAATTGCTAGAGGATCCCTTGTGTGTAGTTTTCACTGGGCCGTTTTGCTCAGTTTTCACTCTGGTTCAGTTGGTCTACAATTCATATATGGAGTGTGTATATTTTTCCTTGACTTAATTTAACTTGCTTGATACTTGTGATACATGTGTTTAATTAGAAGTGTATTAAATAAATATATATGTCTACTTTTTAACTACAAAGCTTTGGTCAGTGTTTCCTTGTTCCATAGCCCACTGGGCCTAATGTGTAAACACTGAATACTGCTCATCTCCCTCTTGAGATACGTCTGACTGCTCAGCCACAGCTACCAACTAAATCCTTGCGGTACAGACTGATACCAAAGGGGATTTATTGCTCTCACCTGTAGTCCTAATCTGGTGTAGTGCTCCCTGAGGGAACTGCACTGGATTCTGCCTAACACTGGTGTACAGTAGTGAGGATAAAAGTATTGGATTTACATTTTAGAGTTCTGCTAGTGCTTAGGTGCATATAACCACGAGGCTAACTATTAGAACAAGTTCATTTTAAACAAAATTATGGAAAGTTACAGCCAGGAGACCCTCCTTACTAATACTGCTGATTATGTAAGGGATCTGTGTAGACAGAAAGGTCTTCCTGTCAAAGGCAAGAAATAAGAAATGATTGATAGACTGTTAGAGAACCAAAGTCTGGATAGTGGTGCTGTAGTGCCCACTACTCCAGCAAATGTAGCAAACAGTAATGAGGATAATGTTGAAGATGTTATTGTTGAGACAGATGAGGAAGAGAAGGATAACAATGTCACCCCCTCTGGTCCTCTGCCTGCTCAAAGGCCTCAGCCTGTGGGTTCTGGACCCTTACCAGGTCCCACATTAAGTCCTGAATTTATCTCACTAGAAAAAATGAGACTTGAACTTGAATTCAAAATAATTAATGCCCAAACTGAACATAGAAATCAAAAACTAAGGCTCAAAGAAATGGAGCTCAACCATGAGCTTGAGATGAAGAAATTGTCTTTGGAAAATGCTTCTCTCCCCGAATCTTCTAGATCTTCCAGTCCAAAAAGACCTTGGATGCCTAAAGAGATTGTGGGTATGTATGAACCTAAATTGGATGGATTAGATTGGCTTACTATGTTTGAATACAATCATGGGCTCCAGGATATCACAGGGAATCAGTTGATCCCCTGGTTATTCTGTAGGCTCCCCCCTGTTGCATCTGATGTGGTAATGGAGTTGGGGGAGGTGGATAGGATGAATTATGAATGTGTACAGCTAGCTTTGATAGCTAGATTTGGGAAGACTCCTTCCCAGTACCTTAAGAGGTTTAGGACCCTCAAAAAGCATGATAGTACCCCTTGGGCTACTTGGGTGAATGAGTGTTTGAAGAACTTAGAGGGATGGATTAAGGGTTATAGAGTTAACACTTATGAAGGAATGAGAAATCTTGTCATGATGGAGTCTATCTATGATGCCTGCTCTCCTGAGCTCAGACAGCACTTGGCTGATTCAAAAGAATTAGATTCTAAGAAACTAGCTAAGGCTGCTGACTTGTGGGTTGCCAACAGGGCCACTCACAAGGATTCAGGGGTAACTCAGAAAAAGGATGAGGGAAAGCAGCCCAAGAAGGACAACAAAGAGAATTCAAATAATTCCAATTCCAAAGAGGGCCCCAAAATAATTCCAAGGGTAAGCCACAAGGGAAACCAAATCAGGCTAGTGTACCTTCTGGTCCCAGACCAGAAGGAGGTCAGAACAAGCCACCATTCCTAAAGACATTTGGGAAATGTTATGTTTGTGGCTCTACTGATCATGTGAAAGGGGATCCCAGGTGTAAGAGTAAACCTTCAGGGGTCCACACTGTCTCCTTAGCCTTTGCTCCAGAGGAGGAAGTACATATGGTCAGTGGAAACTTTCAACTACTAGCTGATGATCCCATTGGAGTCTCAGCTAGTGTATCTTTAGTATCTCTAGGGTTGTGGGAACAACAGAATTTAGATATGTATAATTATATCCCTCCTAATACTAAAGAGTATTATAAAGACAGTGTCCTAGTCAATGGTCAGGAAACCCCTGCCATTAGAGACACTGGGGCCAGCATAACTGTGGTGGACGAATCGTTTTTCAAGGTGGAGGATGTTGCTAAGGCACCAAAATGCCTCACCAAGTTAGCTGGAGGGCCTGTGCATATGCTTCCCCAATTACCAGCTCTCATCCAGTGCAATGAAATGACTGTCAGGATACCTGTGAGTGTACAATCTGAAGTACCAGGAAGGGTGCTGTTGGGCAATGATCTGAAAGACCTGGGAGTAGTGTCAAGTACTCCCAGACCTCCTAGTAAGAGATTACAGGAGCTTACCAGACCTGCAAGGGAGAGGACCTTGAGGGGCTCTCCTGAGGAGATGATAGAAAAAGAAATCACTCCTACTCCACTGGAGTTACTAACTGCTATTTCAAAGCAACCAGAAGCAAAGGGGAAACCCAAGGCATCAATGAAGAAACCAGCAGAAGGCACTCCAGTGCTGCCAACCAGGAAATCTCCTAAGTTGTCAAAAATCACACCTGTGATTCCTCCTCCAGCTGAGGCTGAGAGTGAGGTACAACCCTGTGTGGTTGAACTAGAGCCTGAAGATTCAGATCTAGTAGGAGGCCAGGAACTCATTGGAGATCTTGACCCTGTGGACCATCCTGAGCTGCAGTCTTTACTGGCAGAAGGTGGACTCAAAGGGCAGACTTCAGTAAGGGACCATGAGAATGTCCAACTCTGGAAGGTCTTCGCCACCAGGCAGCTTCTCAGCTTGAAGGGCAAGAGCCTGGGAAGTACAGGTTACACTGGGAAGATGGCCTCTTCTATAATGAACTAACAGAGTCACTCCCTGGGGACTACAAAAGACTTGTAGTACGCCAAGCAAACCAACGCCAATTCTTGCAACTAGCCCATGAGATACCTTTAGCTGGTCACTTGAGCTTCAAGAAGACCAAGGAAAGGCTCTCTTTCTACTTTTATTGGCCTAGAATGGGGGCTGAGGTAGATAAGTATTACAAGAGTTGCCACACTTGCCGAACCTCTGGTAAAAGTGGCTCCAAGAACGTGGAACCTCTAGTGCCTCTCCCTGTGGTGGGAGTACCATTTGAGAGGGTAGGAATCGACATTGTTGGTCCCCTTGATCCTCCAACTTCTTCAGGCAACAGGTTTATACTTGTTGTAGTAGACCATGCTACTAGGCTCCCTGAAGAAATTCCTATGAGGACTGTTACAGCTCTGGCTGTAGCTAAGGCCCTCCTTGGTATTTCTACCAGGGTTGGGTTTCCTAAGGAAGTAATATCCGACAGGGGGTCAAATTATATATCCCACTACACGAAGGCCATGTGGAAAAACAGTGGAGTTACCTACAAGTTCTCAACAGCATACCATCCACAGGCAAATGAGTTGGTAGAAAGGTTCAGCAGAACCATGAAGAGTATGATAGGAGCTTTGGAAGACCCTCTTAAGAAAAAGTGGGATATTCTGCTACCATGCCTTCTCTTTGCATATAGAGAAGTCCCTCAGGGGGGAGTGGGTTACAGTCCCTTTGAACTTCTCTATGGCCATCCTGTCAGAGGTCCATTGGCCCTGATCAAGGAGGGGTTGGAGAGTGCTCCTTGCCCCACGACCAGTCAGAGTCACTGACTATGTGATAGGACTCCGGAGGAGAATGTCACACATGATGGCTGAGGCAAGTGATAACTTGAAAGCAGGTCAGGCTCTGGTCAAACATTGGCATGACCAGAAGGCCAACATGGTTGAGTTCGCTCAAGACCAGCTAGTTCTTGTTATGGTCCCAACAAGGCAGAGGGCCTTACAGGACAAGTGGATGGGTCCCTTCAAGGTTTTGGGGAAACTTGGAGAGGTGAACTATCTGGTGGACTTAGGCAATCCTAAGGAGGCTCCTAGAGTCTTTCACATCAACCGTCTAAAAGCTTATGTCTCAAGACCAGAACTGGGAGCTTTGCTTCTAGCTTCAGCTCAAGAGGAGGAGGAGAGTGAACCTCTACCTGACCTCCTCAGAGGCAAACCTTTGGATGAGAAAATAGAAGGAGTTAATCTCTCTTCTAATCTGACACCTGAGCAACAGGAGGAGTGCAAAGTTTTGTTGAATCAATTTGCCCCCTGTTTTCTCTAGCACCAGGCTTGACCCCTTGGGGCCAGCATGATATTCAAACTGGTGACTGTTTACCTGTGAAAAGCAGGGGCTACAGGATGTCAGAAAATGTAAGAACCCACATCAAAGGAGAGGTCAACAAGATGCTTGATCTCGGGCTAATAGAGCCCTCTACTAGATCATGGTCTAGTACAGTTGAGTTAGTACCAAAGGCAGGATCCAAGGAGTTGAGATTCTGTGTGGACTATAGAGCTCTAAATGCATTCACTAAGACTGATGCCCATCCTTTGCCAAGGACAGATTAGCTGGTGGATAGATTTGGTTCAGCCAAGTTCCTCAGCACAATTGATCTCACGTCAGGCTATTGGCAAATAGCCCTGACTGACCATGCCAAGGAGAAAACTGCATTCTCCACCCCAGTTGGCTTATACCAATTTAAGGTTATGCCTTTTGGATTAAAGAATGCACCTGCTACATTCCAAAGGATAGTTCATCAGGTTCTGAATGGGATGGAGGACTTCTGCATGGCATACTTGGATGACATTGCAGTGTTCAGCCCTACTTGGAAAGAACATTTTGACCAACTAGGATATGTTTTGCAGGCTCTGGAACAGGCCCATCTGACCATAAAGGCAAGCAAATATCAAATTGTTCAGAGTAAAGTGGTCTACCTTGGTTATGAGGTAGGAGGTGGTGAAATAAGGCCTTTGCTCAGCAAGATTGAAGCTGTAGAAAATTGGACAACCCCTTCTACTCAAACCCAGGTGAGAGCCTTCCTAGGCCTCACTGGGTATTACAGGAATTTCATTGAGAACTATGGGTCCATAGCTTCTCCACTGAATGTAATCTCTTCTCCAAAGTTCCCTAAAAAGATCAAATGGCATGAGGAGTGCAATTAGGCCTTTGAAAGCCTGAAGAAAGCCCCTTGTTTTTTTTTATTTATTTTTTTATTTATTTTATTGCATCAATTAGTTACCAAAGGAAACTTTAAATGCATTGTGGAGATAAAAAGAAAAGAAAAGAATTGAAAAAAAGGAAGAAAAGGAAGAAGAAGAAAAAAAAAAAAAAAAAAACAGTTACATCAATTATATATCCGACGAAGCCCGGAAGGGTGAAACGCGTAATTGTTTGTTCTCTCCTGAAACTGCTTGTCCACCGTGTTTCTAAAGCAAAATAAAGGACGTATGATGGAGATCCTCTTTTGCATCTGGTGCATTTCTATTTGTGGGAGAAGAGTGCCGCCTAAAAAGCTTTGATTAGCTTTTTCTCTTTTTTTGTTTTTCTTTTCTCGATATATATATATATATATATAGGGGGGGAAACAGTATAACTGGAGAAAAATAACTAAATGCCCAAAATTGTAAAGGTTTCTCTCATAAAGTTCAACAGAGCAAGGGTCGTAGATACTTTTTCCCCCCTTCTCAGAATTAGCCACCTGTCCTGCAAGGTTAAAGTGCTTAAATTTGAAAGGTGCGTCCCCAACCATTTCTCTCTGAACTTAGTTAAGGTAACACAATTCATCACTAGATGCTGTAAGGTTTCAGCCTCTTGCCCACAGCCTCGACACAGCAGACTGGGTTTTTCCTCTTTTTTGGTTCTTCTCCCTAAGACTTCTCTTGTGTGGAAGAGGTTTAGTCTGAATTTTAAGAACCGCTGTCTTTCCGTATTTGAGGGAAATTTATCCAAGTAAGGGTGGACGGTGCCTCTGCAATAGTGCTCGTCCATGCCTTGGGTGATTGCTGGCAAAGCACTGAGCCTGTCCAGGGTGGCTATCCAGTCCCAGTCCAAGAGTTTTCTCTTTACCATGAGCGGATTTAACATGAGATTGTCTGGTTTTAGTGCTATGGTATTCAGGATTTCTAAACAAATTAATTGCCACTTGGTTAGGACCGGAATCAATTGTCTTTTGATTGCTTCGTTAATTGCCACAAATCCACTTCTTTCCTGGTGGTGCAAACATTTGCAGAGGAGTGTCAGGGATTTCCAGACCGTAGATATGTAAAGGGACGATAGGCCTAGTTCCTTACGCACACTTTCCATTGGAGTTGATGTCGGTAAGCCCAATACTCTTTTCCAGAATAGGCCCTCCAATAGTTTCCAAACATCTGAATTGATGAAGAAATTCGCCTCTGCTACGTAAGTGAGAATTGGCACAACTTTCAGTTTGTAGAAATCTATCAGAGGACGAAGGGAAAAAGAACAGTATCGTCGCTTGATTAACAAGGCTTGCGAAGCTAAGTTCGTAACTTTACTTCTAAGCCTGCAGATACCTGGACCATCTTGGATGCTGTTGTTTAAAGTTACTCCAAGGTATATCATGGACAAAACCACTGGTACTTCTTCCCCGGAAAGGTACCACCTTAGATTTTTCATGCCGATGATAGGTCCTAGCCTCAAGATCTTTGATTTTTTTGGATTTATACGGAGGCTGTTTCCTTGTGTGTATGACTCGAGTGCCTTAAGTTGCCGCTGAAGTCCGATGGACGTTTGGTCTAGCAACAGTAGATCGTCCGCAAATAACAGCCTTCCCACGACGGTCTCCGCGATTTTTGGGGGGAAACACCTCACTGCTTCGAAAGCTTCCTGCATGTCGGATATAAAAAGGCAAAAAACAGCGGGAGCCAACCGACAGCCCTGTTTCAGACCGTGCATGGCCACCACATTGTTTGAGAGGTTGCCCTGTCTGTCCAACCTTACTCTGAGGGTTGTTCCTGTGTGTAGTGCTTCGAGAGGTTCTCTCAGGTTGGTCGGACATCCCCATTTCCTTAATTTGTGCCATAGCATTTCGCGATCAACAGAATCGAATGCCTGTTCCAAGTCTATTGAGGCGATATAGATGTTCTTATATTTCTTGGCCTTAACCATGCATTTGATTATGTTGATGAGTAGCACATTTAAGGATGTTCCAATGCCCTTTCGAAAGCCTGATTGCCAAGGGTCCAGATGGTCTGCCAGCCGACTCCAATCATTTAGATGTTTCAAGATTAGTGCTGCAAATATTTTGCCGACGACATCCAAAAGGGCAATCGGTCTGTAGTTAGTGGGAACGGACCTATCTCCATTCTTAAAGATCGGCACAATTATGGACGTCGTCCAAGATTTAGGTAACTTTTTTAGTCTTGTTATGTTGTTATACAAATCCAGCATGAACGAAGCCCATTTTTCCGGGTCCCTTTTGAGGATGTCGTTGGTGAGACCATCAGGTCCTGCAGCCCTTGAAGAATTGGACTGTTTAATAAGGTCTAGAATATCTTGTTTTCCAAATTTAAAGTCCCAGGGCTCATTCGATGGTAAGAATGGGGCAGGACCACAGATTTTCCCCATAGAGTAAAGGTTCCGAAAGTGAGTTTCCCAAACTTCTGAGGCTATTGGATTTACCATTTTTGAGTCGGAAGGGATGTTTATTTGATTAATCAACTTCCAAATACCAGTGATGTTTTTAGTAGATAGTAGGTGAAGCATCTTCTCACTGTCTTGTTGCATTATTTGATGTTTGTGTTGCTTAAGCCAGTTCCTGTAGGTGTTTCTAGCTTTAGTATACAGGACTAAGTCAGCTGGTGCTCTAGTTTTAACATATAATCTCCTTGCTTTTTTAACCAGTTTTTTTTTTGTCACTACTTGGTGATCATAGTGGTGCCGCTTGCATTGGTGAATTTCCTTGGCGACTACTTTTGGGCGAAAGATCTTCAGTGTTTCAGCATATTCTATCAGGTTTGGACCTTGGTCCTTGATTAAGGAATCCAGCACCAGGGCTATCTCTTTTCTTCCCATGCGTAGTCTATTGCCACCAGGAGTTGACTCAAGAAACTGGTTTGGTAGATGTTTGCCTGGTACAGACGAGAGCTTGTTCCAGGCCTCAGATTTGAGTTCCAGGATGTTGTGATCACTCTGGATCGTGGGGATCACTTCCAACGATATTAATTTGCCAAAGAGATTTTCTGATGCAAACATATAGTCCAGTGTACTTGTTTGGGCACCCCGTTTCCATGTGCGGGCGGCTGGTTTGTCGCCCGCCAAGTTACCGTTTACCAAGTATATATTTCTGGCTAGTAGTTCCTTCTCCATGACCACGCCTCTCGGTATTTTTTTTGAGGCGTTCAAAGGCAGGAACTCTATTTTCCTCTGCTTCTTGTCGTAACATTCCATGTTCAAGTCACCACATAGCAGAATTTCAAGTAGTGGGCATTCAATCCTGGCGTCGTCTATGGCTTCCAGTAGGACTTCCATAAGTTTGTCCTCATCTCGGGCTGTCGGGCCCCAGTATACGTTGCATATAAGCAACTGCCAGTCTGAAGTAAGTGAAGCTGGTTCTGATGTGGATGAAATCCTAGTAAGTTGGATCCAAGGGTTTCTGTTTAGAGAAGAGAGCACTTTTATGCCACTGGTGCGCTTTACTCCCAACAGTAAACCCGAGCTCGGTCTGCCTTTTGAGCCCTTTGTTGCAGGGTTTAGATATAGCTCAAACCTGTCCAGAAGAGGTAGATCACACAACCAGGTTTCTTGCAAGCAAAATAGGTCGTAAGAGGACAGGTGTGTTGCTGAATTGCCAAGTAAATGCACATAACCCCTTGTGTTCCAACTCATGATCTTTATCCCTTTTGGTTTGGAGTTGGAGTGGGCACTCGTAGATGGGTGTTGGCGTTATGACTTAGCAGATAGGACCCCAGCCAGCCAACTCCAGTCGTCTTGACTATTCACCAAGTTTAGTCCTGCTTTTTCTGATTGAATATGCACTTGGTCTCCTCCACTATCAACCTCTCGGGTCCCTCTACCACTATTTCCTGCTTTCATCGGATGATCCTTATAGGGTTTGGTAGTGGTACTTCGGTGGTTGTGTAGTAGATGTTTCCGAGTAGCTACACGGTCGGATCTGTTTTCCTCCTCCAACTCCCTAAGCACGAATCCACATAAGTTAAGTTTTGGGCCCAACTCTAAGAGTAAATTTTTAGTGTTTTGATCAGTTGTGTGAAGAATCACACTGTCGTGTTGCTGTTCATTATGAAATTCGATCCAGTCTAAATCCCTCGATTTTAATTTCTCCAGAAGATCCAGGGATTGTAAGAGCCTCATAACGTTAGCCCGATTCATAATTAAGTTGTCTTCGTAGCCTAGAGTTCTTTCCAATAGTATTCTGTAGTGTTTCTTGGCATTTTTTGCCCCCGGTCCATTGTGGGCATTGTGATTGTTGGGCCCACATGTCGGTTTTCTCTCAATCGTTTCTGCCCATGACACTGTTCTTTTTGTTTCCTTTGACGCGTCAGGGCTGACTCCTTTATTACTGGTAGTTTCCAGGGATCTCTGGACAAGAAAGTTCCGTCTGTCTTCCAGTGTTGTGTAAACCAAGGCGTTAGATGGGTGTATGTCTGCCCTCTCTTTTTCTGTGGGGCTGGCCGATATTTCTCTACCGGAGTGCACTCTAGTTTTCCACTTGAGTTTTTTATCGAAGACCGAGTTCGGAATCGATAACATGGGCACTGAGGGATTTTTGAAGGACACTAGCCGCACCGCCCTGTCTTTAATCGTCTGAGCCTTCATCTCCCCTTTAAGGTCGACTTCTTTTATCTTGCTGTATATTTCTGGATCTTCTTCCTCGATACCACTTTCTGTTCCGGAGGTATTCGATCCTGACTCCCCCTCCCATGTGGTGTTTATGTCTGAATAAGAGAGATGTCCATGTTGTCATTTGTCGACGTGATGTCCAGTGGGCGAGGGGACTCATCAGGAGTTACTTTTAGGCGGGCAGCAGGAGCAATTTCTGTTTATTTTATTACTGGTCTCTCATGAGTTGGCAGTTTGCAGGGAAGTGCCAAGTTCCTTGGAAGGGATAGACCAGTTGCAATTTTAGATCTCAATGTGGGTTTTCTTGTAGGCAAAGGTCTCTGTCCTATAGGTTTGTCCGTTGGTATGACTATTTTCCCATAGTTTTTGTCGCCTTTCTTGTTTACTTTAAGTAGACCTTCCTTCATTGGGGATAAACCTGATTTTGGTTTCTTAAATAAGTCAAATAATTTGATGTTGCTAGTTGGCACTGGAGCCTCGAGCTGATCCCGTGTAACCAGGGGCAGAGTATTAGTTGCAATGGAAGATGCTGAACATCCTTCCTTCGGTGCTAGCCTACCCTCCTTCATTACTGGGCTAATTGCCCGCACAGCAGGGTCCGTGTTGGTAGAACTGTCCTTGTATTTAGTAGTGGAAAGTTCCTCAAAAGTACTCTTTGTAGACAGAACCACCTGCTGGTTATGAGTCTGTTCCAGGGAAGTCGGACCACTCTCCGGGCCACCTGCACTCCCTAACCTGAGACTTGTCCTTTCCGATCTTCTTATTTCTTTTTCTTTTATGATTGGCTCGATGATACTTTTCAAAATGTTTGTCGTATGTTCGTCATTTTTTTCGAGTTTCGACTGAATTGCCGAAACAAAGCCTTCTATAAAGATCATTTTAGAAAACATCATTGCGATTGTTGTCGTATGGTCCCGAAGCTGATCATTTTGCGACTCAATAAGTTTCATAAAGGGGGCCATTACAAGAGCAAAAGCTGTGAGCATTCCAGGATCGATTTGGGGATCCTTTTTAGAAGGAGCATCTCCTTGAGTTGATTCCAAGACGGACAAGAGATCCTCGTCTGTGGGAGAGGGTTGTCTTCTTTGCCGTTTACTTGGAAACGGCGCTTGCTGGGGGAATACTCCTTTATGGAATCTTTGTGGGGGTCCCTGAGGTAAAGTTTTGTTGACTGAGGCAAGAGACCCCCCCCATTTATTTGGTGATGACCCCTTACGCTCAGGGATAAATGTGTACGACCCTGGGGTGGTCATTTGTTGGGATCTAGACCGTGGCGTAGAGGGGTCCAGAAGACACTCTCGGATAGTCACCCTGTTTTGCTGGTTCGTACTTGAATAGTTTGTGTGGAAATCGGTGTTCAGTAAGGAAATCCCGAAGGGTTTCCAACCGTTGTCCGATTTTTTTGCTGGAGGCTGATCTCTTTTGTTCCCATTTAAGGAACCGAAGACAAAGGGGTTCACAACAGGAGGTGCGGTTGGCCTTAGAGAACCCGTCTCATCATCATAAGTTGCGCCCAATTCCTTTGGGGAGGAGAGAGTAGAATTTAAGGGAATCGAATTGGGCGAAACCTCCCACACTGTGGCCTTGGGGGGCAGTCCTATTTGTGGTTTCGCATTCTGGCCCCTATTGTCAATGACCACCGTGCTATTAAAAAGTCCCCGATTTTCAATTTCTATGGGGGGCACTGATGTATCCGGGGTCTTGGAAGACTGTTGGGGCTGTAGGTGAAGCTGTGTGTGGGAGCCTTCCCCTTCTCCTATACTTGATCCGTTCACCACCTCCTCAGCCGTTTCCACATTTGTTTGTAAAATATTTTCGAATGAGGCAGTGCTGCATGTAATGGCTACCTCGGGGTAGCAGCCCACCCCTGTCCTATATGGCGAGAGCTTTGAGACCAGTGAGTCCGCCATTGTGAACAGTTAGTCAGTAAAACCAGGCCGAATTACTAAGATTTCAGAAGTACCAGGTTGATATACAGGTCTTTTCAGAATAAATAGATCTTGCAGTTACCTTGCTGCCTTCTTGTCTCCCTGCCACAGTCTGCACATAGGCGCACTTCCCGAGTGAATCTGGCACCACCAGCGCCTAACAGCCGCACAACAGCTGATGGGCTTTTCCCCGCCGGGCTTAACGCCGCGAGGGTGACAGTCCAGCACCGAAATGCTAGGCAATTCTCATCTGAACAAGAGTACCAACAGCATCCCCAGACACGTGTTTCGGTCCCAGGACCCCCCTTGTTAATTTGCATATTTAATTAACTTTGGGTCTTACCCTAAGTTACTAGGGGCATCCAGGCGTGGACCCCTTGCTCACTATTCTTAGAGAGGCACAGATCCACCCTACTGATGAGGTCCAACCAGACCGAAACGTGTCTGGGGTTTCTGTTGGTACTCTTGTTCAGAGGAGAATTGCCTAGCATTTCGGTGCTGGACTGCCCCAGGGCAGGACAAAGACTGATATGTTTGGGATATTTCTTCTCTGTGAAAGATAGTGAGCTAAAGACTCTGGGTAAGTCTCTCGTAACCAGGACTAATGTCTGGCAGAGGGACTCCCAGGACCCCCCTTGTTAATTTGGTTATAGTATCTGCCAGCAACTGGCTGGCTGTCAAGGGTTCTTTGGGGCACCCATCTGGGGTACTCCTGATGGCAGTCAGGAATTCCCTGAGATGGAGTCTTAAGGAGTATCATTCTGCTGTGTAGGGGCTATTGGCTAATTGTTTTGCTGTCAAGGAAAGGCCAAAGATTATTTACATATTTATTATTAACGTGTAATGGAATGCAAAGAGAAACTCCATAGCGCAATTCCAAGACCAAGTTTTATTGATTCTGGAAGAGTGACTCCTCAAATCAGGAGTTGGTCTATTGCTATTGATCTGTGATTTTAATTCCAACCTGTTAACTGGAGGAGGTTTAGACTCAATGGGTGATGACCAATTGCTCCATGTGGCCACCTCTATTGTCGATGGACAACAATGCTATTTGGACTAATGGTTTTATTGCTTCCAGAATTGACTATGCTAGGGATATGTTTTCTCTCCGTGAACATTTTTGCATAGTGGGCACAGAGTTGAGCGACTATAAAATGCTGACTGCCCAATTTCATTTGCTTAGTAAGCAGCCAAAGATGGAGGGGGGTGCTCAGGGCAGTTCCACCAAACCGGCTGGTAATTGGATTAAGTGGCTCTGGTACTCCACCATAAAACTCAACAAAGCAGTTGCTGGTGTATTATTGTTTCAAGAACTTCAAAGGAGTAATGTATTTATATTTATTCATATTGTTCATGAGCACGAGCCCTTGCGCATAGTAGCGCAGACATGACAGACACAACAAAAAACAGGAATCATAGACACAGTATCAAATCTAGAGGTAGATCAAGGGTCAATAAAATAAGGATGTTTTCAGGCCGTGTTTAAACATAGGAAAGGACTGACACAGTCTCAGGTCAGGGGGGAAAGCATTCCAGCATTTTGGAGCTGCATAGCTGAAAGACCCCTGTGCCACCTCGTCAAGCTTAGCTCTAGGAGTTTGCAGGAGGCCCATGTTATTGGATCTCAGTGCCTCCATGATGGCAGCCATGGGAGATGGTTGGAAATATATCCTGGGCTGGTGCCATATAGGCACTTGTGCGCAATGCACATGAGGGGGAAAAAAATCCTACTAGCACAGGGAGACAATGCAGTGCTTGCCTTGGCTCTGAGATATGACCCTTCTTCCGTGGGCCTTCCACCACGGTGACAGGGTTATTTTGGATAATCTGAAGGTGCATAAATTCTCCCTTATTAATGCCTTCTAGCAGGCTAGAGCCATAGTCCAATGTGGCTACAATATTTGCCCTAGCAATTGTGGCACAGTTTTCATGAGCCAGAAACGTCCTTGACTGCACCAGCAGTTTTAAATAGTAGGATGTGGACGTAACCAGACTGCTCACATGGATCTCCATACTTAGCTCCTGGTCAATCACTACACCCAGCGTCTTAATTTTAGGGAGGGTTGCAATACTACAGCCAGCTATCTGAAACGTGCAGTAATCCGGACTTAGTTTCTTTAGTCATGCTGCTGTGCCTACAATCATCAGCTCTGTTTTAGCGTCATTGAGTGCTAGTCCATTATCCAACATCCAAAGTTGTATGATGGAGTAGACAGAGTTGATAGACTCAGTGTCCCTGATGTAATCTCCCGAAAATGGGATGAGACACTGAGTATCATCTTTTTTTTAAAATTTATTTATTTGAAATAAACTGCAGTTTATACACAAGGCACAAACTTTTGTTTCAAAAGGAATTCATCAAAATTTGCAAAGAACCAATGAAAATAAGATCCATGGCAATTTTCTTAACATTCACTCCCTCATTTCTTTACACTAAAAACAATACAACTCATAAATTCATTCATTCCAGGCTCGCCGGCCCCCTCAAAAAAAAAAAGACACAATTTAACAATGATGTACTACATTAGGCATCTACTGCCAAAATCATGTCCAAGTAGTTCAGAATTGCACAGACAAGTTTTATGTTGTTCCCAGAGATGCTCCTAGTCCACCACTCATCCATATTATTGTGGAGTGGGGCAAACTTTCCGAGATGTAATGAACGTTGGTTTGCTGTCTGGGTGCATTCGATGAGCAGATGTTTCGAAGATTCGACACACAATCCACAGAAGCGGCAAAGATTACCTTTTATAGATTTGTCTTTCCTTAGCCAGAGTATTTCTTTTGTTTTTAGGATGTTTATCCGAAACCTAAGAAATTGTTCGCGATGATGGCGAGATGGACAATGCAGTAGATATCGTGCTTGATCATTTAATTTTTTGGGGTCGCTTCCCAAGCATTTTATTGATTGCATTGTTTGACGATTTTCTTGATTTACGATCCAAGCCCAATTATCAAATTTCTTTTTTGCGCATTGCGGGCGATTTAGAATCTCTTGGTTATTTATGTCAGCTGCTGCCAAGAATGACAATAGCTTGCGGAACCACAAGTTAAGTAAATTTTGGTTGTTAGGGGCATACTCGTTGGCAAAAATTTGGTATGCCGGTGCCAGAGTCTTTAAGGCCATCTTGCGCATTGTCATGATAGAGTTCCAAACCACTCTGCTGTGTAGCGAGTTTAGGGATAATTCGTGTCGCAATATCATCATTGATGTTGATTGTGACAGCCTTAGCACATGTCGCCAAAAAATCCCTTCCAGCATTTGCCAGGTTTGTTCGCATATGTTCCACCCTGCTTCGGCACCGAAAGTTATGACTGGAACAGCTCTTTGGAGACAGGTTCCAGTGAAAACTTTCCATGATTCCTATTGATTTTCGCAGCTCGCAGAGCGAGCATCAGCATTTTTGATTTTAATTCTTTGACCCAGTGATGCTCGCAAATGGAGTTGTTGAATTCAATTCCTAGGTATCTTATGGAGTCCACAGAGGCAATGTTGGCATCCGCGACTTTCCATCTGAAAGCCTTATCTTTCTTAGTTTTTAGGTTTCCAACTGTTACGATTTTTGTTTTTGATGTGTTTATTGTCAATTCATTTGCAGTCATGTACTCCTGCAGCCTTACAAGAAGGAGCTGAAGACCTATTTGTGGTCTGTCTATCAGCACCAAGTCATCAGCGTATATGATGCATTTAATCGGTATACGATTGATCATTGGCGAGAAGCAAGGAACCTGCTCGAGATGGATTGGCAGATCAGCCAAGAATAGTTTAAAGAGCTCTGCAGCAAGCACATAGCCTTGTTTGACACCTTTATGGGTCCAGATGGTGTTGGATAACAGGCCGCTGTTGTTTATTCGCACTCTAATAGATGTTTGGTCATGAAGGGCAATTATTGGTTCAAGAATGGATTTCGGACATCGCCATTTTGCCAATTTTGGCCAGAGCAGGCCACGGTTCACGCTGTCGAAGTGTCGAAGGCCTGTTTCATGTCTATAAAGGCAAATTAATTTTTCCATTTGCCTTTAGCGATTCCAGTTTCAGAATGGTCAAAATTAACAGATTTACCTACGGCACCTTTCTTGAAACCGGTTTGGCGTGTGTCCGCAATCAGTGAAGCCTTAACCCAGTTTGCAAGTTTTAGTCTAAGATTAGACCCAAATATTTTGCCGATCGTATCCAGCAGGGCAATTGGGCGATAGTTATTCGGATCATCCCAATTGCCCCTCTTGTGAACTGGTACCACTATTGCAGTAGTCCACGAGTCAGGCAATTTTTTTTGCGCTGCAATTTTGGTGAATAAGTTCCCAATAAAGTGTGCCCACTCACTTGGATGTTTTTTGAGGGCTATGTTGGAAATCAGATCAGGTCCGGCTGCACGCAAGTTTTTTAATACATTTATGGCTCTGACAATCTCATCGTGCAACATCTCCACATCCCACTGAGTATCATCAGCAATAGTCAGTGGACATGTCGCAATATCAGACTTTTGGAATACCATAGAAAAGTGCATATCCCATGCATCTCCTGAAATTGTGTTCGTCAACATTGGAGTGCATTTTGAGAGGTCCGTATTCAAGATCCGCCAAAGTTCGCGTGTATTTCTTGTCAAAAGTAGATGTAACATTAACTCAGCTCGGTCCTGATCGATGACAATGGCATGTGATTTTGCCCAATTTCTATAGAACGCTCGTCTTGATTTTATCACATCTTGCACTTCTGATCTTGGAAGGCATTTTCTTATTACTCTTAGATCTTTGTGCAGTGCCTTTTTAGCTTCATGTAACACTTTGCTATAAAGATGTCGATGCGACTGCCCATAGTGCGTGGACGATTTTACAGTGGAGGTAAAGTCTGTTAGTAGTGGAATGTAGCTGTTTCCTTGAATGGCTGGGATATTCTTTAGCCTCATCCCAAGCCCTTGAATCTGTTTTCCATTCAGTCGGAGATGATTGCCCTTGGAATTTGTTTCCAGAGCGTTCTAATATAAAGCAACAGCGGGGTCGTGGCCATCATGCAGCTGAATTGCAAAAGGCTGTGGTCACTGTGGTTTATTTTCAAGACTTGAAGGTCTAAGATCTTTGATTCGATGTTTCTAGATACCCAGATATAGTCGAGTATGCTGTGCGTTTTTTCACGATGCCACATTGGTTTTGGAGGGACGTCACCTTTTGCATAACCATTGAGCATAGATAAATCACGCAACGTAATTTCCTTTTGCCATCTCTGCCCTCTAGCCACAACAGCGACATCAGGTAGTCGCTTATAAGTTTGTAGAGAATGATCGAACTGGAACCTAGTACAATTTAGGTCTCCACAACATATTATTGACAGGTTATTGTAAGGGAGCATAGCCTTATCTATTAGCTCCAAGATGGCATTTATGAAATCTTTGGTACTGATTTTTGCTGGATTCCAATATCCATTTATTATCAGTAAGTGCTTCCTTGCTTGAGAGCCTTTTGCCATTGTGTGGATAAGGGTGCCTTGCACGTATGGATTTGGGTTTGTCATGACAGGAGCTGACCATGTTTGCGTTATTCGCACCATTGTTATTAAACCAGAGCTTGGACGACCTTTGGCATTTTTTTCAGCAGGATTTAGGAGGGTGGTAAAACCGTCACACATTGGGGTTTTACAAAGCCAGGTTTCCTGTAGACATATTATGAACACACGTTCCAATGGGATTCTAAAGTCATTGAATAAGTGTTTGAATCCGCGCGTGTTCCAAGATAGAAACTCATGCAAGGTCTCATGTTCTGTCAGTCATGGCTATTGAGAGCCCCAGTTCCTGTTCAGATATGCTTTTTTGTTGGTAAATTTTTTGACAGGTTTCGTTCAAGTCTTGCGTTTTGGCTAATGATCATAGAGTGCCGTAACACTGCAGAGTCCACAGGTTTTGATTGATGTTGATTTGACTCTGTTTCTTTGTTGTGTTGTAAAGAGTTTTCCTGATTGGGTTCAGAGGAGATTTCGAATCAAAAGAACAAGAGATCATCGCTGGCTCTTAGGAGAGTACTTCGAACACCTACTGAATTAATGTGTAGAAGCACCTGATCCAAAGATTTTTCTGTCGCATATTCAACGATCTTATGTCGTCTGATTCGATTGTGCGCAGAAGTGGAATACACTAGAACAATTTCATGATGCTTGTTCGATTTAGATTTACTTCTGTTTCATCACTTTGAATATTTTGTAGACGTAGTTTGCGAAAAGTAAGTGCACCTTTGGTGTGTTTATTTTCATGAGCCCGTGTTTTAAAGTGCACACGCTGAATGCGTTGATTTGACGTGAATTTTGGGTTCATCAGAGGGTCGACACCCAACGCTAGGTTTGCATTTGCTGCAGCATCAGTTTTTGTTGTAGGTTGCATGTCTATAGATTTCGTTGCGGTAGGAATTGCTTTATGTGATTTCAACGGGTTGACCTAAGTAATCACTGATCGATGGCAACTAGAAGAAGAGGACACATCATGCTCCTCATGATTCGTGTAAGTGGATAAATCACATAGATTTATTCAAGTAGATGCAGTTGAGGAGCCACTTGTCTCGGAATCAGAAATTATTCTTCGTCGTTTTAGATCTGGTTTTTGTTTGTTTTGACTAATGAGTGCATGAGCCCCTTTTTTTTTGTTGTGGTGTGGCAGTTTCTGACGGTTTGTCAGCTCAGCTTTGACGGGGAAGATAAATTCCTTATGAATGTCTTGGTTTTTGTGTGGGTGGCCAATTGACCTTTCTTTGCCGGTTTCCGGGAAGCGGCTTTATCTGCTGTTTTGTTTGCTACCACCACAGATGTGGTAGCGGTTGTTTTTGCCGCACCAGTAAATATACCAAATGATGAAAAAGGATTTTTAGGCGTGATCTTTTTTGCTTGGGTGTCTTCTTGGCGAATTTTGTCTTGTACGCCTTTGTTTCCCTCATCACTGCATGTGCTTTTCAAACCACTGAGAGATTTTTCGTTTCTGATTAGAAGTTCCTGCGCTGGCAAGTGTTGTGACATATCGTCGTCCAAGACTGTGATAGAATTTTTCAAAGTCGGCCGTGGTTCATCCGTGCCTACTTTGCTCAAAGCGACCTTGTCAATCACGGTCAGGGACTCATCTAGATTTCTTGCGGCACATTTGAGACATTCATTTAATCTTTCCTTTGGCGATCTCCAACATGGGGACTAGAGTTCGAGCATAGATGCTCGTGCATCCACTTAAAAGTTTCCAGCATACTTTTGACCAGATTCTCACTTTGGCAGCGCTGTTGAGTAGTGATCTCGTTTTGCCTTTGCTGCCACTCAGCGGTTAGGGCGGCCTCTGCAAGTATCTTTTCTTTTAAGTAGGCATTGAACTTTTCTGTTTGTTCCATTTTTTGGTTCAAATCTAGCAACATTGTACTTTGGTCTTGAATCCTTTAGTTTAAGGCTTCATAGAGTTTCACGAATGGTATTAGGGCAAGAGATGATGCGGCCAGGACGTTATTGTGGATCTGCATTGCGGCAGCAGATGAAAGACTGGCCTTTGCAGGTGTATGGTCATGGTTATCTGCCCCAGTACTTGAATGTCTCGAGATGTCATCAGTTGACATGTGGGCATCCACTGCTTGCACATTACTTTGAGCTAGCACTGGTCTTTTGGCACTGTCGCTTATCCTTGTCGGCGCCATTGGTGTACTTGTCTTAGCCTTGGCATGCTCTGGCACTTGGAAGGGCAGGGCAGCGCCCAAAGCTTTCATTGTTGGCGTAGGCCTGTTGTTTAAGCTAGCTTTTTCCGGGCAAGCTGCTGCAGATAGAACTGCCGAGTCCGGTGCAGTTAACAAAATCAAGGGGTTCCGTATGATGGCGCCGAGTGGCGATTTCTGTAATCGATTGTGAGAGTCCCGATTCGAAAAAGGGGCATCCATTAGCGAGGCAAGATTTGAAGGCGCCACAGGTGAAATAGCCAAGGTAGGCTGCATACAGCGAGGGCTGTGCTTTCTAGGCCTGGCATCATCACGTTCGAAGTTCTCACTGCTTTCATCCAGCAACAATTCTGAGAAGTTTAAAGATTTTCTTAAGGACTTGTAATGAATGTAGTCGCTAGGAATCGTGTGGTATCGTAGTGCCCTTGTCCCGTTTGGCGCCAGGCCCTCTTCAGTAGCATGTAGTTGAATTGCATGAAAACTTTTCACGGAAACACTTGAAACGCCATATTCACTCCCAATGCAATTAGACGTAACATCAGATTTGTTTGCTGAAACGCTAGGTCCGTCAGTTTGTGAAGGCTCTGTTATCACTGCTGAAGGACTTTCAGCTGAGCTACACACTGCTGGTAAACTTGGCTTTAGGCTCATACATGTGTGTAACGTAGAGCCATTTGGACTTTTCACAATACTTTTTTAAGCTTCGTTCAAGATAAGTTCAGTGTTTGGGACTGTCATCAGCTCAGCATCAGTGATGTCAAATGGCGAGTAGAAACGTTTAGGAGTCACAGGACTGGAAATAGACTCCCGGAATTCACAGATCAATTTAGAAACTGGTTCCAGGTTGTTCAGCGATAGCATAGGAATTTGTGGAGGCACTAACGTGAGTGGCGTTTCTTGCCTAGTTAGTTCGCTTGGGTTTCCGCTTGGAATCTGAAAACCGCAAATACTACTGCTGTTGATTACAGGCAGAGTGTCGGGCAGTGTCAGTGCTTCAGGCAAAGCAACTTGTAAGTCAGTTTCTACTATGGCAGCTGCAACAGATTCTGCAAAGTCAACAGCCGTTGCACTCATCGCCCCAGTTGAATTGTCTAGCGGTAAAGCAACAATCTGTTTGCTTACCTTGCTGTTTCTGGACTCAGCCTTGTTCGCGACAGTCCAGGGATTCAGCATACGGCGCTGTTGCAACGTTTTATGTCGGGTCTGGGGACCAGATTTTTTCGGAAGGCAGTCAGCCATGGACGCTTCCTGTGGCGGACTGGGGCAGACTGGGAACTCTGTGCCAGAACTCCGCGCCACGCTCCGCGCCCACAAGCAGTTTTTATAGTGAACACAAAAGCAGGACTCCAAACTCCAAACATGTCATGAAGCTCCTCAAGCCAAAACACAATGGGACTGGGGCAGACTGGGGACTCGGTGCCGGAACTCTGCGCCGCGCTCCGCGCCCACAAGCAGTTTTTATAGTGAATACAAAAGCAGGACTCCAAACACGTCGCGCAGCTCCTCAAGCCAAAACACAATGGGACTGGGGCAGACTGGGAACTCGATGCCAGAACTCCGTGCTGTGCTCCGTGCCCACAAGCAGTTTTTATAGTGAACACAAAAGCAGGACTCAAAACTCCAAACACGTCGTGCAGCTCCTCAAGCCAAAACACAATGGGACTGGGGCAGACTGGGAACTCGGTGCCGGAACTCCAGCATAGTTCGTACATAGCACCCCTTTGTCATCTAAAAGCTCAAATAATGACATGGTGTATATTTTGAACAAAGTGGGGGACACACTGCCTTTGGCAGTCCATGAAGATCCCAGCTGTGCAATTTGTCAGAAAGGACTCCACCCATCTCGCAGCTGAAGGTGAGAAGTAGGTGGATTGAATGAGCCTGGAGATCCGCTTAGAGTGATCCACCAAGTCAAAAGTCACTGAGAGGTCAAATAGCATCTAGAGAGCAGTGCCTCCTTGCTTCCGGATTTCCAGCATGTTAGCCTTAAAGTCCAGCACAGCTTATTCTGTGCTGTTGGCCGTTACGGAAGCCTGACTGCCTCTGTCCCAAGATCTGGTGACTATCCAGGAAATCTTGTACTTGCATATAGGCAGCTCGGTCCAGCATCTTAAGCACACATGGCACATTGGAGATAGGCCTATAATTGGAGGGCACACTAAGGTCCAAGGAGGTTTTTTAAATTAATTGGGATATCCATGTCTGCTTAATGCTAGTTGGTACCAGGCATTCCTCAAATGGAGTTTATCAGTTTTGTGATCAGTGGGGCCACCTGCCTAGTGCATGCTTTGACAACCTTTGAGGGGCACACATCGCCTTTGCAAAATGTAGGTTTAAGTCGGTACAGTTCGGTGTCTCAGATTCAGTGACTGGTGAGAACTCAAAGAGGGGGATGCTCTGATTGACCGAGTGTTCCCCTGTATCTTCTTGATTTAATCATTCATGGCATCCTGAATTGAGGTGCGCCAGTTTTTGTCTTTGGCGATACACGTTGTTTAAGGGCACATGTCCTCTAGTTCCCTTAGGACCTTAAAAGGTTCTTTAGTGTCAGACTCAGTATTGTTTATCCTCTGATCATGGGCAGATTATTTTGCATCAGAGATAGCATCGCTATGCTCTTTAGCTGCTAGCATGTACTTTACTTTGTTCACATCCGAGTTGGTGGTTTTCCAACAATCAAACACTTTGCGCTTGATCGTTTTTAGATTTTGGATTTTGGCAGAGTACCAACTAAGTGCATTTTGACCTTGCTTTCACCAGACTATCTAGTGGTCTGCTTTATTTAACTTTAACTTTGATTTTTACATCTGTGGCACCTCTGTGCACCGTCTCCCGGCCTGCCTGCCTTCTTGTGTGCCTCTTCCTGCTGCTCCCCGCATCCCTACCTCATATCCCGCCCACAGCTCCAGTGATTGGGCTTTCAAGCCCTGTTATGATCATCCCCCAGGGCACCCCACGGCCCGTTCAGCCCCTGTGGCTAAGGGCCCCAAGACAAAGGTCAACTCCTGCAGAAACAGCAGCTCCAGATTGTGTTCGCCAGTTTTCGCCAGTGAAGCCTGCAGCCATCAACTAGCAGCGACTGACAAGGCAAGTGTGGTTCGGGCAGAGGGGACAGCCATTACTGCTCCCCATTAAAATAACCAACCAAACGTATTATCTATTAGCTTGTTGTCTGATGGATATAGCCCACAGTTGTAAGGTAACCTTACCTCGTATTTAGCCATATTGTGTTAGACAGCCATATCTTGCATTTAGCCAGATTGGATTAGACAGCCATATCTCACATTTAGCCAGATTAGACAGCCATATCTCGCATTTAGCCAGATTGTGTTAGATAACCATATCTCGCATCTAGCCGGACTGTGTTAGTCAGCCAACCTCGCATTCGGGCAGATTGTGTCAGATAGCGATATCTCGCATTCTGGCAAATTGTTTTAGGTAATTGCAATTTGCATGGATACCAATTATCCACTGTCCACTGTTGTGCAGCCATTTTAGGCACTTTCTCCCCCTATCCAGGTGTCAAAAATCTAGGTGGTACTGTATTTACTATTGTGCTCCCATTTTAGGCACTTTCTCTCTCTATCCAGGTGTCCAAAATCTAGGTATTACTGTATTTGCTGATGTGCTCACATTTTGGGCGCTTTCTACCTTTAGCCGAGTTTCCCAAATCTAGGTGTTACTGCATTTACTGTTGTGCCCCCATTTTAAGGCCATCCTCCCTCTATTCAAGTGTATAAAATCTAGGTGTTATAGCATTTACTATTGTGCCCCCATTTTAGGTACTTTTTCTTCCTCTATTTAGGTGTCCCAAATCTAGGTTATACTGCATTTACTGTTGTTCTCCCATTTTAGGTGCTTTTCTCCCTCTATCCAGGTGTCCGATATCTAGGTGTTACTGCATTTACTGTTGTACCCACATTCTAAAGCCCTTCTGCCTATATGCAGGTGTCACAAATCTAGGTGTTGCTGCATTTACTGTTGTGGCCCCATTTTAAGACCATTTTCTCTCTATCCAGGTGTCCCATGTCTAGGTTTTACAGCATTTACTAATGTGCCCCTACTTTAAGGCTCTTCTCTGCTACTGCTACTGCTGCGATTTTCACCAATTTTGTTTGTACTAACTTTGCTTCATCCGCCAACCTTTTCTGCACTATCTCCTTTTCCCTCTCTTTGATCCTCCTACAATAGTGTACTATGATGCTCTGTATTTCGGGCCAGCCCTTGGCGTCTATCCCAGCAATCTATATACATTTTATCAAGAGCCTTCTGTACTTCCTTTGGGAGGTCCCTCTTGATTATAAATTAGAAAAGTGAAGTAGATTGGTCCTAAGCCGTGCCTGTTTCCGCTCTCCACATGTCCTACACCTGAAGGATGTAAGCTGAAGCATCTTCGTCCTCCCCAATAGTACACTGCATAACTGACTGTAAATCTGGGGTGTCAGGGAATGTGTCCCTCAGTACATCCCACACTCGGGCCCTCACAGTTTTAAATGATGCCCCATCATGTTGGTCACAGTCTAGCGTGATCCCAGGGAATCCCGCCTTTGCCCACATTCTATTTGCTTGGTCGCCTACTGCAGAAACCAACAAACTCCAATTGCTAAGGGGACCCCAGCGGTGTTCTTCTCAAATGCATATATCCACTTACTCGCCCCCCCTGAGAGTGGAGGCAGTGTCTTCAGTAAGTTCACCTTGTCCATCTGCACCCACAGGACATAATGCTGCCTTTCCGCCCCCTTGTGTATCAATGGCATCTGTAGCTTGCTCTTCCCTCCTCCCATACTCACCTTCACTCCTTTTTTCCCTGTTACCGGCCCCTTTCCAGTCCTATTTCTTAATCTTCCCTGCCACCCCTCCTCATTTCCCTCCTGGCAGGGTGATGAGGCCATGAGCAGGAAAGCTCCACCCGCCACCCCACCTACCGCCTCATATGCTTTGTTTTCTTACTCATCCTCATCTAAATCACTCCAATATTCTTCCTCTCTTTCAGATAATCCACGTTCTTGCTCTGTACTCACCTGTATCCCTTCCTGATCTATCTGTATGATTCTTGTGTCGGTGGCATTAATTCAGAATAGATTCTCCCCCTTCTTCCACTTCTTCCCCACTACGCTTGCTGAAGTATCGAGCGTTTGGGGTGGCGGTGCCCGATCGCCCCCTTGTGAGTGTGTGTTTTGTTCACATATTCCTCGGAGTCATGGTAATTCTGTTTGTGTCATTGCTAATAGTGTTTTTAAGTCTTGTGTTAGCTGCCCTTATTTAGCGAAGGGCTGCACGTCTGCCCGAACAAGCCTTTTGGATCATACGGGGGTGGGGCTGGGGCTGTTGCTTGTGACACACGGGGTGTGTTGGGCTTGGTACATACACTGGGTCACTGTATCCCTCTGCAGGTTTCGTTAACATTGGGTATAGTCGCACATGCTCTATTGCTTTTTCCTTACTCCCCCCTTCCCATCATTGTTATTTGTTGCCTGGGGAGACGTACCTTGACCCTTACTCATACTCAGGGGTACTTCTTCAAAGAGTCTCCACAAATCTAACATTTCTCTTCTGTTTTGGAGCTGTTTACCCTTATACTTAATGATCAGATAGGTTGCTGCCATATTTAACATTGACTTATCAAAAGATCCACCTTCAGGCCATACTTGGGGCACACCTCCCCCTTTCATTTCTGTGCACCACTGTTCGTGGTACTTTTACATTTTTTCGCTGTACCCTGCTAAACTTTGACATATATGCATGAGTGGCATTTCTGACCACATTGCGCCTTAATTATTGTCTCTCGTATTTATATGCAAATTATGGACAATCTATATCAATTCCAACCAATCTCTTGTGCATAATGACTTTTTTCCACCAAAATTACTGCAATGTTAGTCACCAAAATATTTTTTCTTAAATTTTCAATTATCTCACTTTTTCATTACTTAATCAAAATTTAAAAAAGACACTGGCCATTTGACATATAACACTTAGTCGGACAAACGCAACACATGTCATTCAATAGTAAACAAAATGTTATACATGAACATTAAAACATAGACCCTGCCTGCCTAGGGACCCCTATCTCCCCATATCTCTGTTTCACCCAGAACCTCGCCCCTATCCTGGCCCCTTGCGGACCACCCTCTAGAATATAGAAAATGGAGAAGGAAAAAAGAAAAGAGTGTTTTTAAAAACCATTCTGAGTCTTCTCCGTACACTAGACTCCTACGTTGTTCACTTTATCCTCATTTAATCACTGTACTAGTCGAGATAGTACTACGCGGTGCAGCCTTGTACCCCCTTGCGGAGCTAGGTTTCCGTACCTTTTTTTACCTCTTATCCTCTTTATAAACTCCTAATGGCCATATGTGAAAGAAAAAGTAAAGAAAAGCCCCCTGCTGCACATGAGAAGTCCCCTTATATCTATCTCACTCCTTTCCCGTCTTTCCCTCCTGCCTTCTTTTAGGGTCTCCCGCACTTGATACTCACATGTCCGCCTTGATTAGAGAGCCTCCGGACCTAGTCTGTCAAGGTGCCGCCCCACACCCAATGGCCACACCCCGCCCCGGCGAGCGGTATGGATGGGTATTTGCAAAGCCGGGACCCGTGGAACTTTCTGGCCTAATGTGCGCACGTCTAAGGGTACCAGTTGCCGTAAGTGGGCAGCCTTGATGGGGGCGCACCCTGTATCTCGCCACTGTGGCCGGGGGACGTCTCGTGCCAAAATGGACGAAAGAACGCTATCACGTCGGGGTCACCAAATGAAAGCTGCCATTCCCCACAAATATAATAGAATAAGCAATTAAGAGACACTAATGGACACACCCCAGTAGGGAATGAGACCAGGACCAAGTGCAGGTGAGGTAAAAGACAAGTCTTCATATAAAGTAAAATGGGGCATGCAGAGGACTCTGCTTGCTTCGAGAGCACTCTACCCAACAAACAGAAAAATACATGTTATATTGCAAAAACACGTCATCTATGATGTGTGCTAAAAGGGATAAACTCAGTATTATTCATTGGGCAATGGTGACTGGGCAATATGTAGCATATCGGGATGGTGTTCCTTTATTGGTTGTCCCTGAGTTGCACCTCCGTGGATCACCAGGCTCAGCTGGGCTCATCTGGGAGGGGTGCAGGGTCAGGCGATGTCCATGTTGCGGTGATGTAGACTATCTGACATTTGCCCTTTTGGCCACACATACCTTGAACATTATTTATGAATTTCGACATGTAATACATATCAGCGAACCTTTCACCTTGGTAATAAAAGTAAGGGTACATGAGTTCAGGTGCTTTATCTAACACAATATTTCAATGACACATTCATCAACTGTCCCCTTAGATCTTATTGAGGGGATGGTTGATTGTTAGTTAGTACAAAGAAAATATATTGCCACGCATGGGATTAGTGCTAGAGGGATGAACTGGGGTGACACAAAGACAAAGGCATGAAACTTTTACATCAAAAGGCTGTGGGGTGAGGGGGCTTGTGCTCTATATTACTTTAAAGGGGGTCTGTTGGTGCAGAGGCAGGTTTGTGGAGACAAATGGTTTTTTCCAGCCCGGTCATTCACAGGGCAATGATGTAAAAGGAAGGCGATAGATAAAGTGTTTAATTTGATACTTCTCGTGCCCAGGCTTCCGGGAGAACAGGACAGCCGCGGAGATGGCAGAGGGGAGGAGGTCGGGTTTGGCTTGCTAACTGTGCACGGAGAAGTAAGGGGCGAGGTGCAGCCTGGCATTCAGCGTTTACATGTGGCCTAGCAGAAAATGGAGTCAGTAACTAAACAAAATGGGGTCTTGTGGCCTGCAGGCCATACACTGTTATGTGTCATTCAGTGGGTACCGCACACCTCTGCCAGAGGCATGTTGTCAACCGCAGAATGAGCATATCATGAGCATATCATGTGTGTTCAAATGGGAATGAAGGGGGGCCTGGGAGACCCTTCCGCCCTTCCAAAAGCTTGAGCACGTGCTGTGCTCCAAAGTCCTACCTTGTCCCGTGCTGAAAACCTGGGGAAGGGGGACCCCAAGTACTGCATCCTGACTTATTATTTGTGAACACTTCCTTCTTTCTTTTTGTATGTAGCGTAAGAATTTGATTTTTTTTTTTAGTATTGGCCCCTTTATTTTGATGACACTACTAGGTGTGTCATATTATTGTTTGATGGCCGAAGCTTGCTCCCGTCTTAGATTTAGGTTTTTCCAACCTACTAATACAGTTTAATAAACACCCTGAAACTGTGATCACTTGTGTCTGTCTTTACTGTTGCCACCATGAGTTCCTTACACCCCACACCTTCCTCCCGTACATCACTACCGCACTCATCCAGACTCAATCATGCACACACTGCCACTCACCACACATCTCCCCTCCCACATACAAGACCAGCTCTCAAGCACTCCAGAATACACCACACCGGCCCTACACCACCCACCATCGCACCCTCATTCTCGAACCCAGTACCTCACTCACCCTGAATCATGCACACATACACCTCCTCTCACCACACACCCCTACTCACCTCACATACACAAGGAGCTTGCAGACCTTCTAAAACAAACCACATCTGCGTCCCATCCTTCACCCTCTTTCATAAACTGAGTACCGGAAACACCCAGAATCCCTCACATACACACCCCCACTCACCACATACTACCCCACTCTCATACACACGGAGCTCTCAGACATTCCCAATTATACCCCACCCAGCCTACATCCTTCACCCTCGCACCATCATTCCTAAACCCACATCCGACCCCACAAAACCTCTTCTCCTCCAAGCCGTCCAATCGAACCCCACACACATACCAACCCATCGCCACAACTCACTGCACATCTTCCAACTCACTGACCATAGGAGCTCGCTGGCCCAGCGTGAGTCCCCCACCACCTACCCCCATCCCACCTACCGCTGCTGACCCTCCTCCCACTTCAAAACCTCTTTCTGCCCTCCCTCAATGAGAACCCACAGCCTCCCGCATCCTCTCATCAGGACCATGTCATGGCCAGACACAGAAGAGAGGCCCCACATTACCAAGTTGGAGATAAAGTATGGTTGCATCCAAGAATATCCCACTGAAAGGACCTCAGGCCTTCCGTCCAAGGTACCTCAGACCTTATCCCATCAAGGCCATCGTTAACCCTGCTTCCATGAAATTGGATTCACCAACCAATATGCGAATCCATCCGGTGTTCCATGTTTCTCTCCTAAAACCAATGAAACCAGATACTCGGATTAAAACACCACTTGAGCCTGAGATCGTAGGAGGAGAACCAGAATATGAAGTCAAAGGCATTCTGGATTCCAAGATAGTGCGATCAAAACTGTACTACTTGATCGACTGGGAGGGTTATGGGCCTCAAGATCGCACATGGGAACCTGTTGAATTTGTCCATGCTCCACGACTAATCATATAGTTCCATCGTGACAATCCCGCCAAACCAGGACCAGGAAGAGGGACACCTGTGAGAGGGGCCTTGAGGGGGAGTGCTGTCATGGCCACAGGACAAGGGCGACTATCTTTATCATCCAAAGGGTCCAAATGGACCCAGTCCTGGTGCCTTTGGCGCCAGGCTCATAAGAAAGTGTGCTCTGCACACTTTGTGCCTAGGGCACGTGCTACTTACTGCCCATCAGGCTCCCCGCGTGCATCCAGGCTGGGCGTGACCATTAGGAAACATTGGAGTGCACGTGCAGCAGTCTCTGGGAGGTGCAAGATGGAGCCACAAGGCGGGGCTATAGGGGAGTGGCTGGGACCAGGCTATTTAAGCTGGCCCCACCCGCATGCAAGCGCTTCACGTTAGTCTGCTTTCTGCAGCGTAATGCTTACCGCCGCCTGAAGCGCTCTTACCTGTTTCCAGCTCATCATCTCAGCCTGCATTTTACCAGGTTCCAGAACATCTTCTTCAGTGCGCACCTACCTGATTCCAGCCACACCATCGCTTGAAGCGCAGCTTACCAACACTTCATCTTCAGCGGGCACCTTACGTGCCTCCAGCAATACCATTGCTCGATGCGCAGCTTACCTGACTCCAGCAACTTCATAGCCGGACGCACATCTTACCTGTCTCTGCAATCCCATCACCTGCAGCGCATCGCATCTTACCTGATTCCCATTGTCATCGGAGTCGGGCCGCATCCTCACCTGTTCCGGGCGTCTAGCTACGCGGGAGCTCTTCTCCTCGCCCAGCATCCTCACGGACCCATCCATCCAGTAATCGCCGGCAGGTCTTCGGATAGCCGCTCCCTGCCTGACGCCGCCAGGCCATCCCTGCAAGAGAAAAGGACACACAAGGTTAGAGACTGCATAAACATCTTATGCTTGGTCGCGCAACACATAAGTCTTGCGTACAACCTTCAAACCATGCTTACCTTCTAAGTGGGAACCTTGCAATCCCCTCTGTTATCTTTTGGACTCACTTCCAACACCGCGACTCCACGTGGCCATCTTCACACCTATTGGGGAGAGAACAGACATTACAAGGGTTACGGACAATAATCACTAGAAAAAGACATTGCAAAAGGATACAGACAATAATCATTGTTAAGAACACTTACCTTCAAAGTGGTTCAGCTACAGCCGGTCTAGGCCGCCACGCACTCGGACCAGTGAAGTAACTAGGTCCATCAACGGCGCACCTGCTGATGAGAAGCAGGACGGAGAGCTCATCCTCACAAGAAAACAGGTGAGGCTATATGGGTAAACGAATGCTCACCTCATTCTGGAACGAAGGGTTCGAGGGAAATCACAATTCAACCGCAGCATTCTCACTGCCTCTCGTATTCTCTCAGGGGCAGTGCCAGCAACCAGAGCAACCCACACTACAGCAGCTGGGGAAGGAGGCTGATCCAGGGGAGCCAAGTCCAGGGAGGGCTCCAACCATGCCCCAACCTCCCCGCAGAGACCATGTGAGCGTAACAGACCATCCAACTCTCAGACCAGAGGGCATTCTGGCGCACCCAGAAACAACTGATCCCTGCACTGTTCTCCTCAACCCCTGCCCAATGCCTCACTGTCCCCCTTTGCCCCTGTTCGCTTTCCCAGGCAGAAGGCCTTCCCCCTCCCAAAGCGTCCTACCACCTTGCGTCCAACTCTCAGACCAGAGGAGCTCTCTGTTACTCCAAAAAACGTTGTCCCTCCACCAGCTCAACTTTTGCGCCTACCTTCAGAAACACACCCTGCACCTCTCTCGCCGTGCCTCTGACCCTCGTCCCCCACAGCTACAAAACCAGGGACCTCCACACTTCGGCCTCAGCCTTTCTCTCAAATGAGCTGAGACTCCCATCAACCCAACTGCCCCACCTGTCCTGCTGCACCCGCCAAACAGACAACCTCCCTGACACACACTTTCGCCTGTCCCACACTCTCCACAACCAACTCAGAGGAATCCCGGGGGTGCAGCGACAGCTTACGCCCATCCTCTCCCCTGTCTAGGCCTAGCCTCTCTGCCAACTCTGGCGCTACTTCGACCTCCCTCACCCGACCACACCTCCCTCGACAAGCATTGCCCATCTACCTACCACCATCTCCCTCACACTAACCACCTCCAAAAGGCCTACCCTGGCCATCACTCTCCTTTCCCTGAGCTTGGTGCTACTTGCCCTTTCCTGAACCATTGCCTCAACCCCCTTTCTCGCTGACCCCCAATCCTTTCGCACACTCCTTCAGGACCCACACTCTGCATGCTGCACCTGCCCTGCACCTCTTGATCCACCCTACCTCGCCTTACCCCACTACCACGTTCCCTCTATCACCCATGACTCCCACTGTCATGATGCCTACCCCCGGGGATCCAGATCAAGTCCAGCAGCCCCGGAAGCAGACATCAAGTTATTCCAAGCAAGCCCAACAACCCCTGCTAGGGGCCATTTGGGTGCAGTCCTGGCGTCTATGGCGCCAGGCTCATATGGAGAGTCAGTCCCAAAGGGGCAGATGCTTCAGAACCCATGCAAATCGGAGGGGTTAAAGGACCCTTAACCCAGAAGGAAAGAGAAAGGAGACGGCATATGCAATTGTGTCTATATTGCGGAACTTCTGGGCATTTTCTACGGGATTGCCTTGTAAAACCACCCAAGAAGGTGGTAGGAGCTGCTGATAAAAGCCATATGGAGTCAGAGTCGGGACACGACCACGCCCGACAAGCGTAGAGGTCCGCTTGCCGAGCTTGAAGAAGGATACTCAGACCTCGCATTTCCTCATACCAATGGTCCTCGTAGATCCAAGGCAGCCATCACGTATGCACGCAGTAAGGGCATACATTGATAGCGGGGCCATAGGAAACTATGTGGACTACGAAATGGCTTCCAGGATGAATCTACCTCTCTGCCAAAAGACCACCTCAGATGTCATCACCACAGTTGATGGAACTGAAATTGCCTCTGGGCCTGTAAGTCATTCCACCGCAGAGATGACGCTATTAGGTCAGGATGGGCATCGAGAGACTATTGTGTTTAATCTAATCAAAACCCCAGAGTTCCAAATAATACTGGGGATACCTTGGTTGGAAGCACATAATCCTTGTATTGATTGGCGAGAGAAGAAAATAACCTTCTCGGATTGTGCACAAACCTGTTACCCAAAGAAAAACTTGAACGCAGGCCTGGCCACAGTCACCACATCAGTCATGCAATTACCTCCAGAATATCAAGAATTCCAGGATGTCTTCCAAAAAGAACAGGCAAACACCTTACCACCTCACAGATCGTACGATTGTCAAATCGACCTCATACCCGGTGCACAACCCCCTTGTAGCAGGATCTACGCCCTTACGGAACCTGAGAACCTTCACCTACGACAATACCTAGACCAGTACCTTGCTAATGGCTTCATTCGCCCATCCAAGTCCCCTGCATCTTCAGCTTTGTTCTTCGTGCCTAAAAAGGAAGGTGACCTCAGAACGTGCATTGGACCAGATCACTGTTAAGAACCGATACCCATTGCCACTGATTTCCCAAACTACTAGACCAAGTAAAGGACGCCTGCATATACACTAAGTTGGATCTCCGGGGGGCATACCATCTGGTACGTGTGAAAGAGGGCGACGAATGGAAGACTGCTTTTCGCACTAAGTGCGGGTTATTCAAATACCAGGTGATGCCCTTCGGGTTGTGCAATGCACCAGCAGCCTTCCAATACTTCATGAACGATGTCCTTCGTGAACTCATTGACGTTTGTGTTGTCGTATATATCGATGATATTCTAGTGTACTCCTCTTCAGAATCTGACCATGTGAAGCACGTCCGAGCAGTCCTTGAGAAATTGCGCCAGCACAAACTATATGCAAAACTGGAAAAATGCATTTTTGATGCCACGGAAGTTGAATTCCTTGGGTTTATCCTGAGTCCAAAAGGAGTCCGAATGGACTCACGAAAGGTGGACGCAATTCTTAACTGGCCATCACCGAGTTCAGTTAAAGGAGTACAAAGCATGCTCGGCTTTGCCAATTTCTACCACAGATTCATCCCGGATTTCTCACATGCTGTACCTCCATCACAGCACTCTTGCGAAAAAAACAAACGCTTTATGTGGACTGAAGAAGCTGAAAATGCCTTCCAAGAGCTGAAAGCGAAATTACGTCTGCACCTGTACTAAAGCACCCACGCCCTGAACTTCCATACATAGTGGAAACTGGTGCATCCAGTTTAGCCATGGGAGCTGTCCTGTCCCAAAAGGACCCTGAAACTGGCCAGCCTCACCCAGTAGCATTTTGGTCCACAAAGTTCTCGGCACCCAAGTTAAACTATGCTGTTTCCGACAAGGAGTTATTAACCATTAAATCCGCCTTCAAGGCTTGGCTGCACTATCTTCTCGGTGCCAGGCATACCATTACTGTGATCTCTGATCACCGGAACTTGCAGTATTTAAAGACAGCCAAGGCCCAATCGTCACGCCAACTCCGTTGGGCATTATTCTTTGCCGAGTTCGATTTCGTGATAACCTATCGACCAGGTTGCAAGAACGGTAAAGCAGATGCCTTATCCCGAATAGAGATGGGAGAGGCAGAAGTGAACCCAGAACCAGTACCTATAATTTCCAAACAAAAGATTCTTGGCATGACTACTCTACAGACACTAGAGCACATTCAGGTAAAGATCCAGCAACTCTTTGATTCCACAGCCCTGCAGGACTGGGTAAAGAAAGGCCCGGACTACTCTGTCACCAATGACTTGCCTTATTACCAAGGGCAGCTATTTCTGCCACACAAGGTACTACAAGAGCTAGTCATTTCCCATTATCATGACACCCTAATGGAGGGGCACCCAGGTATCGCAAAGACTGAAGCTAAAATTAAGAAACAATTCTGGTGGCCCGACTGGCGAAAGGATATTAAATCATTTGTAATGTCTTGTGGCATTTGCGCCCAAAACAAAAGTCAGAAGAGAAAACCAGCTGGACTCTTACAACCTTTGGACATTCCGCCTACACCATGGCACACCTTATCGTTAGACTTTATTACTGATCTACCTCCATGCAATGGTTTTAACACCATTCTAGTTATTGTGGATCTTTTTTCCAAGATGGCCCACTTCATCCCTTTAAAGGGGTTACCTTCAGCTTCAATCCTGGGCAAGGAGTTCCTCGAAAACATTGTTTGCATACATGGATTTCCGTCCGTATTGGTCTCTGACCGGGGCAGTCAATTCATTTCACATTTTTGGAGGAAATGTTGTCAATTGGCGCAAATCGATGTGAGGTTATCGACAAGACACCACCCCCAAACCGATGGTCAAACGGAGAGGACCAACCAGACTCTTGAACAATACTTGCGTTGTATGTTACATCAGACAGAGTAATTGGAAAGACATTCTTTGGATCGCCGAATATGCATACAATAATTCAGTACATTCTGGAACTGGACAAAGCCCCTTTTATACCTGATATGGGCACCATCCTCGAACCTCAGACCTTGACTCACCCCAACACTTAGAAATGCCCGCAGTGGACCATCTGCACGCTACGATTACACAAGCCTTTAAGGAAGCAACTGCACATTTAAAACAAGCAAAAGAAAAATACAAGAAAAATGCTGATCGGCATAGAAGTGATACTCCACAATACCAGATAGGGGACGAAGTATGGTTGGCCACAAATCACATACCTCTAAAGGGAACACGGACCTTTAACCCCAGATATTTGGAACCTTACTCTATTAAGGCCATTATCAACCCAGTGGCCGTCAAGTTGGACTTACCTGCTAATATGCAAATTCGCCCCTTCTTTCATGTGTCACTTTTGAAACCAGTGCACCCAGGGACAAGACTAATCAAGCCACCGAATTTGACGTTAAGAACATCCTGGACTCCAAGCTGGTGAAGTCAAAGCTTTTTTATTTAATCGACTGAAAAGGTTACGGACCACAGGAAAGGTCATGGGAACCTAGTGACCACGTTCATGCACCCCGATTGGTGAAAAAAAATTCCACCGAGATTTCCCAGACAAACCAAAACCACGGGGAAGAACGACTTTAGGAGGGGCCTTGGGGGGGAGTGCTGTCATGATGCCTACCCCTGGGGATCCAGATCAAGTCCAGCAGCCCCGGAAGCAGGCATCAAGTTATTCCAAGCAAGCCCAACAACCCCTTCTAGGGGCCATTTGGGTGCAGTCCTGGCATCTATGGCGCCAGGCTCATATGGAGAGTCAGTCCTGGCGCCATAGGCTCCAGTCTCATAGATTAAAACTTACCTGATGCAGACCATGCTGCAGAGCTCCAAGCCAAAGGAGGCTTGGAAGGGACTACTTTACCTAGGGACTATTTTTTACTCGGGTGGGGTCGGGTAGGAATACTTACCTGGGACTACTTTGGGGGCTGTTTAAACCACGCCCGAAGAGCAGCACACGCTTCGCGTTATTCTGCATCCAGCAGCGTAACGCTCACCGTGCCTGCAAGTCTGCATCCAGTCTTCTGCCACGCCCGCCTCGAGTCTGGAGCTCCTAGAAAAAGGGAGAAAGAAGGAGAAAAGGTTAGAACAAGAGCAATACCTTTGATCCTTACCTGAATTCCCGATCCACCACGTCTTAGAGCTGGAAGAAGTTATTTTATGAGCGTCGCCTCGCCTGCTGCAGCGCCACGCTGACCTCACCGGCCTTCGCGGCATCTTCACTATTCACCGCATCCTTCTGCATGTTTCCGCCGCACTCCGGCACCTAAGGGGAACACAAGAACAGCAAGGTGAGCCAAGGGAATAAACAGAGGCAATATTAGTTACCCCCCATAGACTTACCTGATTTTACCGCCGGGGGTATTATTCCTCTTCACGGGTCAGCGTAGCCTCCACCGCATCTTCGCCGTACCCCGGCCCCTAAGGGGAAACAAAAGGACAGCAAGGTGAAACAAAGGGACAAACAAGGGGAATCCTCCTCACCACAATAGACTTACCTAATTTTACCGCCAGAGGCATTATTCCCCGAGACTTCATAATTTCTCTCAGCACCTGAATAAGGGAGAAAGCAACAGGTTACATACTGACATTATTATATTGAACTTTGTTGGATAATACAAATCCTTACCTGAATGTTACCGGTTGCCACGAGGATCTCTTCGCTAGGGTCAAGCTGCAACCTGCAAGGAATCCGACAAGAGTGAAAGTCAGACATTTGAACTCTTACGAACTATATACCTACGGCGTCTTGCCGGAAATCTCAGAGTCAATATTGTTCTGGAACTCACCTATTCCTTCGCACCAGTGAAGCAACTGGTTATCTACGCGCACCTGCGCTCAATGCAGGATGGAGAGCTCATCTTTCCAAACCATCAGGTGAGACTATAAGAGGGGACATTAAAGGTGATCAGTGGGGAGAACAGCGGGGGTGGGGGTTAACGCTCAACTCCACGGGTGGTTAATTCCCTTTCTCCATTTGCAGAAGAATACTCCTACGGGCCAAGCAAACGAAGCTAGGTGGGCCAGTCCAGTCTGTCATCTTGGCACTACGCATCACATTGGTGGAGACCGCAGCTGTCCAGTTCAGATCGACGCCCCTGTGGGAGCCAGGTGAGTGTACACCCACCTCCCTCCTTGAAGACAGCATACTCCCATTGATATGATATGATGTGATATGATGATTCATTTATAACGCGCCTGTACACAAGTGTTTCTAGGTGCAACAAGACAATGGAGGGAGACATAGGGAGACGAAACAACAATCTTACTAGGCCTTGTGTCATTCGGATCTACAAGTGCAGGGAGAAAAGGGAGAGGAGAAATGCTAGGGGGAGGGAAGAGGGAAGTGCATTCAGGGCAGCAATTGCTCTGGGTAGTGCAAGGGGAGGGAGGCTGTAGGGTAATAGATACAGCCCCTAAGTGCGCAGAGATCCAGAGGCAGTGCAAGTGCTTGCAGGTCGTGGAAGAGCCTGTTGCCCATTGGGTTCAGAAGGTAGCCAGGTGACCAGTCTGTACAGCAGACAGATGGGTCGGCAAGGAAGAAAAAGAGAGAAAGCTAAAGCAAAAAGGAAGGTCTTGAGCTGTTTCCGGATCCTAAAGTGGTCCTGCTCGAGTTTGAGATGGGCAGGAAGGCCATTTCAGAGGGAGGACCTTATAGAGGAGAGAGATCTACCGCCCACACTCTGCTTGGAGAAGCGTCTGACCATCAGAGAGTTGGAAGTAGCTGAGCAAAGGGCTCGAGAAGGAAGATGTTTAGGAAGAGAGAGTTGGATGCAGTACGGGCCAAGGCCCCAAACAGCCTTGAGGACATTGCAGAGGGTCTTGAACTTGATCCTTGCAGCCACTGGGAGCCAGTGGAAAGATTTCAGACTGGAGAGGTACGATCCCTGGGCTTGAGGCCAAGGACAAGTCTCGTAGTCCTGTTCTGGATTAGTTGGAGAGGTCGGAGAGTAGAGGCAGGAGGTTGGGAAAGAGGCTGTTGCAGTAGTCCAGCCTAGAGAGAACCAGACCTCTGGGGACATTGAGCTTCTGGGGAAAGTGAGAAAAGGAAGAATACCTCTGAGGAGGTGCAGCTGATAGTGGGACTTCTTGAAGAAGTTGTAATGTGAGGAGAGAAGGAAAGAGTGGAGCCGAACTCTGCATGCCTCACCTGTCCTGCACCTCTTGATCCCTCTCCTTCAACTGTCCATCCTCTACCCCTTTCCCATCCCTGTGCACCAATCCGTAACAACACCTAGCCAGAAACCTCTGAAGGATCCACCACCTCTCACCACCATGCCTCAACTCGCTGAGCCTTTCACTACCAACCGAACCATGCATACCATGTCACTACTGAGTTGCAGACCTGCAACCGCCCATCCTCTCTTCCCAGTCCCTAACCACCGTTGACCCTCTACGCACCCATTACAGTATCTCCCTGACTACCTCTCTCTGTCCTATTACACTGCCCTACCCAATCGACCATCTCCCATCCACCAACACCAACCTACCGGTGACCCCGACCATCCCAGCCCTTCCAACCCAGAACACCCAGGAAAACACTGCCCCCACTAATTCGCACAAAGTCACCTGCCTGCTCTTCAATGCGTGCATGGTAGCCAAGAACAAACACAGCATCTATGATTTCCTAATCTCCGAGAACCCCGATCTTATCTATATCACGAAAACCTGGTTCTCGGACGACCTCAAGCCTGTCACTCACAAAGCATTCCCACCTGCCTCCTCACTCATCACCCACAACAGACCTTCTAGAGGAGGTGGATTAGCCATCCTCCACAAACCTCACATCTCTATTACCTCCACTGAAACACAACCCAGCACAGCTAACTGCGAATCCAACGTAGTTAAACTCTCTCTCTTCCCTACTCTCTCACACAGCTTCCTACTCATCTACAGGCCTCCGGCTGGGTCAGATACTTTGCCAACTGCCTATGCCACTCACTAGCAGCCATTCTAGTTAACCACCCGGCACTCACTCAACTGGGAGACTTTAACATCTGGTTCTACCTCCCCAACAACTCCATGACTATACTCCTAGCTGACAGCCTAGAGGCAGACATCCTCACCCAGCATATCAGAGGACCCACGCATACTGCATGCCCCACTCTCGATGCCATCTTCAGCTCTTCCAACCTCATCTCTGCATCCACCCCCAACCCCTCCTCTGGACATACCACTATGCCATACCCTTCTCCCTACTCACACCGCTTCCATCCCCCAAGCCATCCTCTACCCCTACATCTCAGTTCAAGTGCTAGAACAAGGCACTTGCGCAATCTCAATGTCACTAGGCCTAGAAGGATTGTTGTCTTGTCCTCCCTTTGTGACCCCTCCCTTGCCTCGTTGCGCCTTGAAACACTTGTGTATAGGGGTGTTATAAATTTCATATCAGACCTGGCTGCGGTACTTCTAAGTGCCCTCCCGTCACTCCTGACCACAGACAGACCCATACTCATAAAGATCTTTGACTCCTGGCTAAACGACTCCTACATTCCCCTAATTCCCTCCAAGTCGGCTCCCTTCCACAAAGGACCAACCCCCAAATGGTTCATCCTCCACCGGAAGACTCTAAAAACCCATAACTGCTCCCTTGAGCACAAATGGCGAGCTTCCAAAACCCTGGAAAGCAAATCAGTACTCGCCCACCAGCACAGAAATGAAAATCAAAGATTAAAAAGGCCAAAAAAGCCTATTATAATAAAAGGACCCTGAACTGCCGAAGCAGCAGCAAAGAGCTCCACAGGATCATCACAGAATTCCTGAACCCGCCATGCACCGCAGCCCTGACTGCATCCTCACAAAAACTCTGCAACTCCCTCTCTAAACATTTCCAAAAATCAGCCCTATACAGGACGGCCACCCTCAACGCCAAACTCTCCATCTTGTCCACCCGCTTGACAACTCCTCTACCAGACCTGGCTGCCCCCCTGAGAACCCTTCCTTCTGCTCTTTCAACCCTATCTCAAGTGAGGAGTTCGCGAAACTACCATCCGTCAGCCGACCATACGGCTTACCCCTCGACCCTTCTTCTGCTTCTCTCCCAAAAAAATCTTCACCTTCACCTGTGCAGGAGAATTGGTGAGGTCCATTCTTAACAACTCCATCACCCCCGCCAATTTCCCTGAATCCTTCAAAACTGCGCATGTCAAACCTCTGCTAAAAAAATCACCCCTCGATCCTCTCCGACCAGTCAACTACAGGCCGATCTCCAATACCAGATTCCTGGCAAAACTCATCAGCCACATTGCTTAGTCACAGCTCAATGATTATGTGGAATCTAACAATCTCCTAGACCCCGCGCAATCAGGTTTCCGTCCATGCCACATAACAGAAACCATGCTGATCTCTATCTGGCATGACCTCAAAGTCTCCGAAGGATACGCATCACTTATTCTTCTTGATCTCTCTGCAGCGTTTGGCACCATTAACCACATGACAGACTGGGGAATACGTGATTCAGTGCTCATCTGGATCATCTCATTCCTCACTAATAGACAGCAAATCACCCATCTCCCCCATTTTCTCTCTGCTGCACGCCCAGTAAACACTGGAGTACCCTAAGGTGCCAGCCTCTCACCCCTTCTCTTCAACCTTTACATGACCCCCTTGCCCAGAATCATCCTCTCACACAACCTTACTTGCTATAACTATGCGGATGACACACAAATCATCTTGAGAATTCCTAAATCGACCACCAACCTTTGCCATGACCTAGCAACATGCCTCATAGACATTGACCGCTGGCGATTAACCATCTCCTTCTGAACCCAGGTAAAACGGATATCATGGTATGCGGGAAAACTGCTCTATTTCCCCAACCTACTCCCTGGCCACCCTCACTCAGCCTCCACCACCACTGTCAAGAACCTCGTCTGCACCACTGACTTGGACCAAACTCTGTCTCACCACATCAACAATGCATCCAAATCATGTCACTTCCACCTTAGGCTCCTGAAGCTTATCTTCCCTTACCTTACGTAACCCAAAAGACTGGCTGCAATTATATTCATTGTCATGTCCAGACGTGACCATGCAAACTCCCTCAACCTGGGTGCACCGGCCTACCAGTTAAACAAACTCTAGAGAGTACAAAACTCGTCCGCCAGACTGCATCTCGCATTGGGACAAAGGGACCACATCTCACCTACTCTATGCACCCTACACTGGCTCCCAAATAGATGCAGGGCCACCTTCCAATTCCTATGTATTACCCACTGAGCGCCGCACGAAGCAAGCCCCAAATTCCTACAAGAAAAGATTATGGGCCTCATTACACGGAAGGCGGTGATCCAGGGTGCTACTAGCACCCTGGACCATGCCGGTAAATTACCGGCACCGCCTTGGCGGAAAGGGGATTTACCGCCCCATTCCAAGGTTGGTGGGGCGGTAAATCCCCCTTCCGCCATTGCCCTTCCCCATTCCCATTTCTGCCCCATAGGGCTCTATGGGAATGGGGAAGGCGCTAATTACGGCACCGCAATTTTGCGGTGCCGTAATTAGCTCTGAGGTCCCTTAGCGGGTTGGTTTTTAACGCCTGCAAAAAGCAGGCGTTAAAGCACCAATCCGCTAAGGGACCTAGTAGTAAGGCGGTAATGGTTAACGGTCACCGTTACCATTAACGGTGGCCGTTAACCATTACCGCCTTCCGTGTAATGAGGCCCTATGCCTTACCACCCAACTCGCACCATGAGGTCAAGCACTATCCTCCTCATAGTGTCCTCACCTCCAATTCGGCCAGGATTGGCGGGTATGCCTACTCAAACCTGGCGCCAATTTTATGGAACTCACTGCCAACCCGCATTGGACACAGTGACGCCTGCTTGGTTTCCCAGAAGGCGCTCAAAACATGGCTCTTTGCCTAAAAACACATAAGGGAATGCAGTGAATCACTCGATTTACCACCACCACGAACCCTGGTGTGGTAATCTGCTCAATATGGACCCTTTCATAGACTCTCAGGCCAGATGATATCTACCCCACTACCTGTAGCCTTTGCCCCAGACCTGAAAACGGAATCGTAGTGGCATCCATGTACTTGAGGAAATGGATTAATTGCCTCATACGCAGGAATACCGTTAGCTCTGAGGATCAGAGTCATTTGTCGCCAATAATCTGGACTGACTATGCTGGACTCGTAAGCCAAGCACTAATAACACTCATGAGCTTGATCAAGGCCATGGAATTAGGCACTACACAATCTGTCCAAGAAGGCACATGCACGCTAATCCTACGCATCTGGAGATCCACGAGCAGAACTAGATTCCGGGGGGGTCCGTCTAGCACTTACTTTGCTAATCACACCTACCAGTGAATCTATTTAGCAGAACTACTTACCGGGAATCTATCTAGCAGACCTACCAACCAAAGCACTAATAGTACTTATGATCTTGAACTTTGCCCTGCAAATATGCACTACGCTATCAGTCCAGGAAAAGTACTTGCTTGCTAATCCTACACATCCGGAAATCCCTGAGAACTATATACCAAGGAACATGCTAGCACTTATTCTTTGCTAATCCCAAATCTGGGAATGACCTATGTGAGAAACCTGAGGGTATTCTCACTCCTACTGCCCTTGGATCCTCTGTGCAGGTGGCCAGGGAAAGGCCATCACTTTTGGATTCTAATCCTGGGGGTAGAGAAGCGAGGGAGGATCACCTGGGTGGAGGGTCCTGGAGGATTGTGAACGGGGTGCTCTCGGGGGAGACCTGATATCCCCTTTTCCCATTGAGGACTAACCTAACCCTGCCCCAACCTCTATGGGCTATTATAAGCCTGCTCCCCCAATTTCCCCACATGTGACACTTTACAGTACTGAGACAAGGAAGTGGAGACAGAGAATAATGCACACTAGGCCATGTTACCACTCTAGTACTGGGACGCGGAAGATTCCTGCAAAGTGTAGTGAAGATCAGGCATTTCCTTTTAATCATGGTCAGGCAAATCCAATTGGAAATCCACACCTGCATCCTGTCAAAGGTTTGCACATGAATAAAGGGAGACACAATGTGCAGCAACAATAGAGACAGGGAGACCTGTTAGAAGGAGACCTGTTTTCGGAAGAGGCAGCCATGGTGGTACATGTGGAATAGCCAGGATGCTGGCCCAGAAGTCCAGAAAGCCTATTCAGCCCAAGGCTTGTTGGACTGTTAGGCTTTTGCAGGAGCAAGAGCAAGAGCCTCTGTGGCGAGAAACCTGCAGCCGTAGCTGCAAGAGTATCGAAGGGTGCGGGATGCTGTTCGTGTCCAGTCGGAGGGAGCAGAGCAGTCAGCAAGGCAAAGACAAGTGCGAGCGGGGCTCTTAGCATTTGGCCCGCCGACCTAGAAGGCTGGAAGAGAGAGCGGGAGCCGCCGAGGAACATCGCTGAAGACCGGTGAGTGTCAGGAGAGGCCCTCAGCAGCTGGGGGTGTTCCTAGCAGGTGGTGAAGAGGTAATACTTCACTGAACTAAAGAAAAAGCTTGAAATTAAACATGCTAGATGCATATTGAATACCGAACCAAATGGGAACTTGAAATTAAGCATATTGAACATTTGTTAAACATCAAACTGAATGAAACGTAAACCATCAAGCACAATGAATATCTGGTGAATACCGAGCGGAATTACATCTTTCAATTAAGGTTGTGGAATATAAAATTAAGTGAAGCTTTATGGGCAAAGCAAGTGATAAAGGACAGCCAAAGGAAAAGTGCCCATATAACAATACATAAGAAAATATGCCAGTGTAAAAGAGTGCCATAGAATGGTGGGATAGCAGTAAGACGACCACAAACTGAACTTTATAAAAAAGTGCAGTGCGGCAAGGCCAAAGACTGGCAAGAGGTGTGTGATATACTCTGGCAGAGCCAGGAGGCTACCAAGGCGAAGCCAGAGAAGTGTAAAAATATTATACACAAAGCCAAGAGGCCAACAAAGAGAGGGATCCTGGTTGCGCAAGCTGTGGTGGGTGGACTGTGTGGTCTGACAACTGCGCCTAGACCAGTGAGCCCTGAACTGTGAGAACCAAAAGACATTGGCTCCGGTAACAACGGTGCCGGTAGGCTTACCGCCACCGTTGTTACCGGACCAGCAGAGTACAAGTTTGCGGGCCGGGTGCCTTTCTGCCTGCCAGGTCTGACCTGGCGGGCGGAAAGGCACCCGCTCGCAGACTTTGACGGTAGCACCGGCAACGTTGTGAATGGTGCTGGTGCTACAGTCCTCCCCATTCCAATTGAGTCCTATGGAACTCAATTGGAATGGGGAGTTACTTTTTCCGGCGCCTGAATTAAAAAAACACAACTCCGGCGGCAGTCTGCCATTTTTACTGGCACAGCTACCGCCAGAGTTGTAATGAGGCCCATTGTGAAATAAAACCAAGAAGGGGCACTGCCAGTGAATGGATGAGGCAATCCAGGAATATGGTGAAGCTGATCTTAAGTTGTGGTAATGATTGAAATAAGTATAACTGACAGAGCTGATGTCTTGGGGAAGGGAACCCTGAGACGTGAGGCATTACACCAGTTGTCTTGAGAGCAAAGCTTTGATAGCATTTTCTTTTGAACTATACTGTTTGGAACTTGGGGAAGGGAACCCTGAGGATTATGTAGAACTGTATTACATTGAGTGGGAGAGAGGTAATTCTGAGACTTTTGTGAAACTTTCTTGAACTTGGGGAAGTGCAGCTGAAGAAGAAGCTGGCAACTTGAAGCCGCTCAGAACTTTATGTTGATCCCCATTTCTTGGATTATTGACATCCCTACACACTGTTTATCTTTAGTTGTGAGGGCAAGCATAGGTTTTTGACATAGACAGACTTTTAAGGTGAACCTTTGACTCAGACTTTCCTTAGTTTCATTCAGATAGGGAAATCCCACCTTAGCAGAGGGCAAGTTAGGCCTTCTACCATTCTGACATTTAAGTTAATAAATATCCCAAATCTGAACCCAGGAAACCTACAGAGAAAGAGCACAAGATACTTCCCGATTTAGCCTTCGCTCAAAGAAAGGACCCCTTTATGTATTTAATTGTTTTTTTTTTATAACACGCTTTGGATCTGGGATTCAAACCTCTGTTGCTCTGCGTGGGTTTGCTTCCAAGACCAGCGCGTTGCCCCTGTGCTATCCTCCATTCACAGCCTTGTTGGCTGAAGCATTTTTGCACGTAGTATCGGAGCCTGAGGGTTGTAAGAAAGGGAAACCCTTTTTCTTTGTGAAACACAGGCTTCTTTATAGGGGAGATACCACTTCGGAAGGTCTGGTTAAAGCCCAGTTGGTGGTCCCTAAATGTCATAAACAGGTGGTTCTAGAGAAAGCCCATTCACATCTGATGGCAGGCCATCTGGGGCAGTCCAAGACACAAGCACATATAAGGAATACATTTGCTTGGCCCAGAATTTACGCTGACATTAAAACCTTCATTCAAGCGTGCATAGTCTGTCAGAAAACTAGCACACATGTACCGCCACCAGTCCCCTTAAAACTGTTTCCAAAAATTGAGGTGCCATTTTCCCAGATTGATTGGATATTGTGGGACCCTTGGAAACTTCTAAACTGGTAAATAAATACATTCTAGTCATTGTAGACATTAAACTGAAAAATGGGTTTGATATAATGTGATGTGATTCAAATAATAGCAACTTAATAGTACATTCTTGTAGGATTGTGACCAGAGCCTGTATTTGGAAGAATTGGGCCTTGTTACAAGATTGGAGATAACTAAACAAAATTGGAGATAACAGCGATACAGCCTGTGTTTTCAGGCACTAAACCCATACGAGGGAAATACCTCCAGCAATGTTCAATGAATGGAGAGTAACGAAATGTTATAATACCTACAAACTTGTAAAGAGGACCTCGTCTTTGACAAATTAACTTCTCCCACTTGTACCCCTACACCAGTGGTATTCGAACATTTTCATTCTCAGCCCACCCTCGACTAAAATATTGTTTCTGGGCCCCCCACCTAGGGCTTGGCCAGCCTGTGGGGCCCAAAGGATGTCCAGGCTCTTTGAAATATAAGCAGGTTTTCTACTGTTATATTTTCTGTTAAAAGCTGTCTCCTTAATCCTATTTTATATTACACACAGTCATCTTAATCCCTTTTTAAAGAGTCTGGCCCCCCTGAACATCCTTTGGGCCCCCCTAGGGGGGCCCGCCCCCCAGTTTGAAGACCACTGCCCTACACTCTGTCACCTTTTCATCCCTCCCTTATCCCACAGGAATAGGAATGCTGTTTTCTCCTTGCCTCATAACCCTCTTGCAAACACAGTACCCCCTAACCAATTAGCAATGCACCTTTGGTAACATCACTGTCTATGAGATGAACTTCATCAACTAATATGTCCTAAAAAAAATGCCAGGAATCTGTTTGAATAATGTCTCCCCAGAGACATCCCTTTTTTAAGTTATCAGTGATATGAATCAGTTACTAATTCAACAGATGTTTTATTTTATATTGGTGAGTTGTTATCAGACATCCACACCATGCTAATCCAGGGAGGCAAATGAATATCTAACTAAGGATAGGCTATACCTCTAAAGATCTTTTTGTTATCCTCTATAACACTGACACGGTCCTATTTCAGGTCAACCAGAAAGGATTACACAGTATAGGGCTCGACTCCTAAACTAATTAAGAAATTATCCCTTGGGAGGTCAGCACTGGACGTAGCCCCTGTCAGATACCACTCTTCCTCTAGTGCCACTGCCACCTCTGCAGCTGGACAGCAGCCCTCCTACCTTCCTTGGCAATTACAAGGTCTCCAAGAGACATGTTCCCAGTTTCTTTTCTGCCATTCGCATAGCATCAATAACCCGTTTGGTTATGGGGGCTGATGCACACCTAGGACTAGTGTGTGGTCCCAACGCCCCAGCTTCACTCCCCAAGCAGCACTAGACCTATCCTACTCACATATTTTTCAATGTCCTGTTGAGAACTGTTAGTGAACAGCTCATATGCGATGTTACTGCTGCGGTACATTTCGTACATACAGTTGGTTACACACACCCAAGCGTACACATATTGCTTTCTTTAACTGTGTTATTCATTGTATAACCATGTAAATACTTGAATGTGAAATGCCACAGGCTAGTGTAGCATACATTAACCCTAGCATTCAATTAACAAGTGTTAATTTTATGAGTTAATTTACAAACTTGAAAATGATCTTCAGGAAATGCTATAGCCTAGAGTGGTCTGTCTATTTTTCAATATTACATTAGAAAGGAGAAACATGTATTGTCTTTGTTGGTAGCTGACTCTAATCAGTTATTTTTATGTTCATGAAAACAGAGTCATCTTTAATTGGTAACACACTGAACTAGTAATAGAAGCAGAAATATATTCTGTTGCAACTTCTCATTAAAAGTAATGTTACAAATAAAGCCTACCAGTGGAAATTGAAAGTAATGCTCCAATTGAGGACTATTAAGCAGAAATACATGTCTGTTGCTTGTCTCATTGATAGCAATGCACCTCTTGAAGTTCAATAAGTGAAACCTATTTCTGTTGCTCTTCTCTAACTTCCCATTGAAGCTGATGCACCCATCAAAACCTATTAGGTAAAAATGATTTCCATTGCCAATTTGCATTGACAATAATACTTGCATTTAGGACAATACATTGAGAATAACTTTGATTGATATTTGTCACTTTATTTAATGTACTCATTAAAACCTATTTGGTGGGGATGTGGCTGATTGCACCCTTAATGGCAGCCTTCTAGCTCAGCTCTGATTCCCACAGGTGGGATGTATGCCCTCTTCCATCCGCAAGCACCTATGGAGGGGGAGCTGGTGCCGGGTCACCTGTGGAAGTCCTGAGGAAGTCGCAGAATGCTAGTCACACCTCTGCACAAACCCATTGAGGGGTACCTGGGTGCGAGAGCACTGGAGACCCCAAGGTATGCCGTGCGGCTGGCTGTGCATCCCATCGTGCTGAGGCGGCAGACCGAGGATGACCCCTGAGCCGACCCGCTGTGTCCTCCAGGCACCTATGCTGATGATCAGTGCGCACGACTGGCGAATGCAGCACCTTGCAGGAACACCCCAGTGACACAGATGAGGAGGTGAGCACCCAGAGGGGGGATACGCTGGGCCATGCAACACCTGGTGGGGGCAGACTCGATACTTCCCCACTCCATAGATTCTTCCCCATTTCCGGGGTGCAGGACAAATCCTTGCCCATGATTCATCCGATCCCGGAGCCAGGGTTAGTTGGTGCGCCGTTGGGAGACTGAAGGAGAGGAGTGTACCAGCGTGGGGGCAGCTTTTCGATCATCACCTGGTCCCCATATTAACTGCTTTGGAGGACACTTTAGAGCAGTGGTGCTGCAGGCGCCAGAATCATAATGCAAATAAGACCTACGACCTAGGTACTGCAGGTCGAAAGCATTATTATACGGACTCTCAGGTACACATTTAGGATCACCGGAAGAAGCACCTATGCCCTCCAACCCGACCATCTGGCATTGGTAGGTCCATAGAAGTCTGGCTGGATGGCACCGTCAAATTCGGCTTCGGGGGGTGTGGTGGGGCGACAAATGTCCTAACGAAAGTCCATGAGTTAATTCAAAACCTCTCCTGAATCTGGTCACCCAGGACCTCAGCGACCAAGAGAGGTGGAAGTGTGGCACCGGGACCCAGACAATATCGCAAATAGAACCAATGAGGTCCAAGGAACCACAGCCGATGCCCCTTTCAAAGCAAAATTTGATAGAGCGTCTAAGAAGCTTGGAAGATGAACTCACCCAAAAGTTAAAAAGGTGATCCAAAGGGTTACAGTGGACATACAGAAATCACTGGTGGACTTCACTAGAGACATATGACAGGTCAACTGCAGGCTCAGATACAATTGCTATAGAAAGAAGTCCACTTCCTGAAAGGTGAATGGCTGATGCTAAACATGGTATTAACAACCTGGTCACTGCCACTGAAGACTTAAGAAAACAGGTACAGAAGGGAGAAACTAAGGATCAGAGGGGTTGAGGAAGGGGCAGAAGGGCCTGACCTCAAACGGTGAGTCCTCCAATTCTTCTAAGTGACATTCACAGATATTGCGAAAGTGGGTCTGACCTAGGACAGAGTGCACAGGGTGGATCCATTATGGAAAGACCCCAATGCACAACCTCGAGATATAGTTATGAAATTCCACAACTATACCAGCAGGGAGAATATTCTCAGTGTGTACAGAACCCTGGGAACTATTACTTTCCAAAATCAAAAGCTACTCATTTATGAAGACCTAGCAACCCTCATCCTCCAAAAGAGGCAAGCCTTCCATCCCATGACAGAAAACTTCAACAGATGAAGATCAAATACAGGTGGACATTTCCATTCGGCTTACTGTTCACGTGGGAGAGTGCACAGCTGTGTTGTACGACCCAGAGGAAGACGCAAAGATTATGGGAATCACAGTAAATACAGTCAACAAATATCCTACAGATATAAAACAGAGGAAGGTTTCAGCAACTGGCCGCAGACTCTGGGTCAGGGTATTTTCTGCCGCTGATCACCTGGATTGGTCTTTCATCACAGGCCAAAGCTCGACCATCGGCCATAGGGGACCAACCCCTTCCCCCCACTCCTCTTTCAATGCAGAATTATGAAGGGGAGGGAAAACCACCCGAGGCTCTACTGGTCAGTCAATGCTCCATACACTGAGTATTACCGGTCCTGGCGATGGTGGTTGTAACATGACTGGCTTAACATTCCCTAACATTTACATTGTATGTTTTGTTGTTAGTTATTCGAGTTTTTTTCTGTTTTGATGAAGCCAAGAATTGTGTTGAAACTATTGAGAATGGATTTGGCAACCTGGGTACGGTTCCTTTCACATGATTCTTATATATTTCAGCCTTACACAAGGGCCGGGGGGGGGGGAACAAGCCCATGAAGAGGCAAAAATATCCCCCCACCATGTACTATGTCACAAATTCCGCAATGAAAAGAGGCCAGCTCCTGCAGAAGCTAAGGGCAGAGCATGTGGATGTTGCGTCCTCAACTGACAAAGTCTGACACAGGCACACTATACTAAAAATCCTAAAAAAGTGTAGGCGCCGCTCTACTGAGGATGCACGCGGTTCAAATAACTTGCTCTATAGGAGGTTTCCCACTCAAGAAAGTCTACCACCAGGTGGGGTGGCGCTGTTGAACAGCCCAAGATGGCTGCTTAGTCTTCTAGCTCCGTGTGGCTCCGCCTGAAATCCGCCATTAACTGCGGGTCCTTTTGCCTTTACAGAGTGATATTTGGTGGAGCTGACCTTACATCCCTCCGGTCTGCTTTGCTGCATTCCCGGCCCGAATCGGCCCCGGGAAGCTTACAAACGGGACCCATGGGCCGGCTGACTGTTGGCGTGCCAGGCCTCGGCTGGCGTTCGGCTCACGCCTCCTCCTCCCTGCCCTCCTTCATCCGTGGCGGGTGGCGACCGCGGTGCGCGCTATCTGTGTGCCCGTCCCCCCTTGGGGGCTCCAGCTGCTCGGCCGCGTCTGAACACCTGAGGCGGGTCTTCAACATCGGAGGCGGCGGCTCCCCCGGAGTGCGCCATCGTGCAGGGGGCTGCCGCGGGGGCCTGCGCCGGAGCACGCCCCCACCTGTCCCCCTGCAGTCAGCGCTGGAGCACTCAACCCAACACGGCGGCTGGGCTGGAGCCTGGCTGCCCTTAGAACACACGGCCCGCTCTCCTGGGCTGAGGGGAGACCCCGCGGGGGCCTGCGCTGGAGCGCACCCCCTACTTCTCCCCCGGCAATCAGCGCCGGAGCACTCATCACACGCACGGCGGCTGGGCAGGAGCACGGTTGCCTTACAACACACGGCCCACTCTGCTGGGCTGAGGGGGGACCCCTCGGGGGCCTGCGCCGGAGTGCACCCCCCACTTCTCACCCTGCATTCAGCGCCGGAGCGCTCATTACAAGTACGGTGGCTGGGCTGGAGCCTGGTTGGCCTTGAAAAACACGCGCCCCACTTTCCTGGGCTGTGGGGAGGCCGCCGCGGGGGCCTGCACTGGGGCGTGCCCCCACTTCTCCCTCTGCAATCAGCGCCGGAGCGCACATCTCAACACGGCGGGAGGCGGCTGGGCTGGAGCCTGGCTGCCCTGGAGTCACGCAGCCCACGCTCCTGGGCTGGGGACTTTGATATTGAGGTGAGGAGCGGGGGTGGTGGGGTGGCCCGTGCTGCGGCACTCGTGGTACGCTGGGCTGGCCCTCATCCCCCTGTCTAGCAGCTCTTGGGAGGCCTGACCCTCTCATCCTACCCTGAGGTGGGGTGTCGCACCAGCACTGCGAGGGCCCTGGGGTCCCTAGACACTGACTGCTGAACCCCGGGCCGCACTGGGTTCCTCCATCTTGTGCGGGCGACCTGAGGCTGTGGCACCTTTGAACTAGTGAGGCATTGGCCCTGCACCTTCCCCCCACTCTGCCGGGAACACCTGGCAAACTGAATCTGCTCAATATTCTCTGAACGTACTGGAAGTGAACCCCTATACTACAACCGCTTGGTTTTTCGTCAGGACACCACTCGCTCCTTGGGGCTGGTTGCCTCCTCCTACTGGCTCCTGCATGGCCCCATGCTTCCTATATTGGCTGCGGCCTGCCTGACTCCACTGCTGCCATAATCTGCCCATGCCGCCGCCGTGGGTGCAGTGCTCGAGGTCTGCCATTGCTTTGATCCTTAGGCTGTTCGCCTTCTTCTAATTGCTGCATCTACGAGCCCTGCCACACGAAATCTGATCTTCGGGCAGCCACTGGTGCTGCCCCCGTGGTTCTCTATCATTTGAATCCCTTGGCTGTTCATCCCCCTCCATTGTCTGCCCTAGTGCCCTCCGCCATCTCTGAGTCCCTACCCAAAATGCCAAATAAAGCCAAGGGGGCCACTGGGAGGGGAGCCATGGATAAATTTGCTAAATCGGTCCCGAGGGCTGAGATGGGGCACGCATCGTCCTTGCAGGAGGACCTGGAAAGTGATACTCCCCCTGAGGCGAGAACCCCTGATCTGACTACACTCATGGAGTCCACGGCCAAGAATTTTGCCTCCTTCCACGAGAAATTAGATGACATTAACGCTAATGTTGCTTCCCTTAAAACCCGAGTGGACCAGGCAGGCACCAGAATTACTGAACCTGAAAGTAGGATATCCACGAATGAAGATGAGATCCATGTGCTGCAGAGTACCGTCGCCTCATTGTCGCGTGACATGAAGAGTGTTAAAGCTAAGTGCGACGACCTCGAATCGCGCTCTCGTAGAAATAACCTATGCATAATTGGGGTCCCTGAGAACGCTCTTAAGGGGCGCATGGAAGACGCCGTTGAGGCTCTGCTCAAGGATCTACTGGGTAATCCTACTCTCTCACCGTACTTTACTGTTGAACGTGCACACAGAGCCCTGTCTCCGCGGCCCAAGCCGGGGGATATCCCAAGGCCCATCATTGCCAGGATTCTTAATTACCGGGACAGAGACCTTATCCTCTGACTGGCCTGTGAAAAGGGAGACCTACACCTTGAGTCCCACACCGTCCGGATTTTCCCAGACTTTTCAGTTGCAGTGCAGCAGGAACGGCGCCAATTTCTCGGGGTTAAGAAACTATTTAGAGAACGCAACGTCCCGTATGCCATATTGTTTCCGGCACGTCTCAAAATTACCCACAACAACAAACTGTACTTTTTCACTGTCCCGGACGAAGCGGTAAAATTCATCGAAGCACACATAACACTTCATAATCAGGCACCTGACCGCGCCAACAATGACTGACCAGATGTGACTCAGCCTGGTATGGCTCCACCGGCCTGATAATCCTCCATTGCACATGGGACGATGGCAATGCTCTATCATTAACCATGCGGTCCAGGTCCCCTCCACATACTTCCGGGCCGCGGTTCGGCTCGGGCGCTGGGGTCATTTCTCTCCTTCCCCGTTTTGGGGGGTGGGGCTGGTCTCTGGCGTTGGATGCTTCCTCGGCCACACCTTGGTTCCGATAACTTACTGGTTTTGGGGCCCTACAAAGACTCCATATTCCGCAGAAACCTGTTTCCGACAGCCCATGCTGTCCTACACAATGTTCAAGTAGCCGTCCACACAGCAACAAGGCACCTCACTGCAATTGCAATGCTCATGTTTTGTTCGATGTTACTGCTAGTTGGCCCCAGTTGGGCCCTGTTAGGGGCATATCCCGTTGGATTCTGCCTCCGACCTCTACTTCCTACTGAGGGTCGGGTTAGTTGGTGGCACATGCATCCGGGGGAGGGTGATTTCTACTGCACGTTGGGGGTGGGCAGTGAGGGTGGTGGGTGGTATGGTTGGGGACTGGGGTAACGGTTTGTAAATGACAGGGGCAGTTTGGCAAAATGCACGACGCTCGGGCACCCCTGTGGGGGCCTTCTTCATTCACTATGTAAGTTTAAACAGCGGTTGTGGGATGTACCCTAGTCTTTTGAAATGTCCACAACAGTGATGTCCTGGAATGTCCGGGTTTAAGTAACTACACCAAGGCGCGCAAAATCATGGCCCATGCCAACAGGCATGGCTGTAGGATATTGCTTTTGCAGGAAACACACTCTAAGGGCCCGCTGACTAGGTGCATGGCACCATCATGGGGTCCCCATAGATATTCTACTGCTTACTCGACCCGTGCCAGAGGGGTATTGACAATGATCCATAAGTCACTCAAGTTTGTACTCCATAAGAGCTACATCGATCCAGAGGGAAGGTATGTTATCCTACATTACGCAATAGCTAACAGGGAATATCTACTGGTTAATACCTATGGCCCTAATGTGGACTCTCCCGATTTTATTGACCAGGTGGCTTCCATATTGCTGGGATATGTGGGGGTGCAGATCATTTGGGGGGGGACATGAACTTCATATTGGACACCACACTGGATAGAACAGGCACAGCCCCCAGACCCCTTTCCAATGCGACGCGCAGGCTCCTGGCGCATAGCAGTACCCTTGACATTTGAGACGCAGGGCGGGCGATGCACCCGCAGACGCGTGAATATACTCATTATTGCTCTGTACATGACAGCTCCTCCAGAATTGACATGTTCTTCCTATCTGGTACTTTGCTGGGGAGGGTGGTGGAAACTCAAATATTGGCACGTACCCTGTCAGACCATTCACCGGTCCGGTTATCCCTAGAATTAGGAGTGCCCACCCCTACAATTAACACATAGCATTTCAAGTCCTTGGCCTTACAGGACATAGTATTTAAGGTTGATATTCTGTCCGACATCCAGTCCTATTTTGAGCTTAATACACCCCAGTCCACTTCGTTGGGGGTCCGGTGGGAGGCTTTCAAAGTCTTTATTAGGGGAATGTCCATATCTAGGGAGGCGGGAGTCCTCAAAGCCATTAGAGCTGCTCTTGCCTGCTCTGAGGCCAAATTACGTGACCTTGAGAGTGCTCATCCCTCATCCGTTGACCCAGCCACCCTCTCCCGGATCAGTGAGGAGCTCCAATTCTTTAACAAACAGGCCACCAGGGAAGTTCAGTACTTCAGTCGTCCACAGGCGGCTCGTAAATATGGAGAGCGGGACAGGCCCGGCAAGACGCTGGCTGCATTGGCTAGGGGTGAGTGGGGCCAAGCGCAGATCACTAGCGTCAAGGACAGCCTGGGGTTGGAACGGTGGTCTGACCAACATATTTTGGAAGTCTTCACGGACTTCTACTCGGATCTGTACTCCCAACCCCCCGAGCACAGTGAGTCCCAAATGATTGACCTCCTCGAGCAGATCCCAACGACTATCGTCTCCCCCGCAACCAGGGACCAATTGGATTCCCCCATCCTGCTGGATGAAATAGTCAAGGCTATATCCAAATTCCCCAAAGGAAAGCCACCTGGTCCTGATGGGCTGACAGCTGAGTTCTATCAGGAGCACGTGGCCATTTTGGCCCCCAAACTACTAGAAGTCTGGAACGAGTCACTCCGGCTGGGCACCCTTCCCCCAACACTGCGTGAAGCCGTCATCACGGTCTTGCTCAAACCCGGTAAACCCACTGACGAGTGCGGATCACATAGGCCCCTCTCGCTAATGAATTTGGACACCAAAATCTTCGCCAAAGTGATTGCTGGCCGCTTCCTCCCTGTCATGTCGCACATGGTCCATGACGATCAATCAGGGTTTGTACCTGGGAGATCAACGTCCCACAACATTAGAAGGCTGCTTAATGTTATGTCGCGCATTGACCGGGGTGCGAGTGCGGTTGATGTCACGCTGGATGCCCAAAAAGCGTTTGACATGGTGTCTTGGAAATATATTTGGTTGGTCTTGGAAACTATGGGTATAGGGCCTAATATGATAGCATATATTAAGTTGCTGTACACTTCCCCGGTGGCCAGGGTGCAAGTTAACTCCCAAACGTCCGGTCTGTTCCCTCTCTTTAGAGGCACTCGACAGGGATGCCCATTTTCCCCGATCCTGTTCGCTTTGGCAATAGAGCCAATGGCCGACTACGTCAGGGAGCGGCACGCGCGCAAAGGGGTGCGGCTGAAAGACTCCCCTGAGATTATCTCGCTCTATGCGGACGATGTATTACTCTTTGTAAGAGACCCAGCTGTGCATCTGGACCCAATCTTGCGCGACATCACCCGCATAGGTACATACTCCGGGTTTACTATAAATTATACTAAATCTGACTTCTTCCCCCTTACTAGCTCCACGATACAACCCACCACCGAGTACCCGCTCCGTTGGTCCACTAATGGGATCAAGTACTTGGGAGTCCAGGTGTCCCTGTCCAAAGATTTGCTACTGGCAGACAACTACCGGGCTGTCGCAGAGCAGGCAGAGGCCAAAATTACGCGCTGGCGTACCCTTCCACTATCATTAGCCGGAAGACTCTCGCTGGTAAAAACGATCTTACTCCCCAAGTTGCTGTATATATTTGGTAATGTCCCCGTTTGGCCGCGTAGGAGATACTTCACAAACCTGCACAAATTATTTGCTCAATTCCTATGGCACTCTGGCGCCGTGCGTAAAACGTGGTCCGACATGTCGCTACCCGACGATAGAGGGGGATTCACAGCCCCGGACTTGCTGGGGTATTGGACTGCTTCACAGGCACAGTTTGCATCATACTGGTACCCTGGGCCCTCACCCCATCCTCACGTCAAACTGGAGGCTCTGGCAGCGGCAGGCACTAATGTAATGTCCTTGATTCTAAACCGGCAGTATGAGCCAGACTCGCCCATTGACCCGGTCCGGACCACGGTACAGGCTTGGGGCCAGATGTTCAAAACTTGTGACGAACAATGTCCGTACTACAAATGGCTCTCCGCCTGGAACTTTCCGGGGCTGGAACCCACACATGACATCGCCCTGGCGCCACACTGGGAGGCCCTGGGATACTGTGCCCTCACAGATTTCTATCCAGAGGGACAGTTTATAACACCGCAGACGTGGAGGCCAGGGCATTCGGGTTCCATTCTGGAGCTTCTGCAGTTCTATAGACTCTGCGCTGCCTTTCGAAATGCATGGCCTGTCTTCCCCATTGAGCCCCAGGACTCTCCTGGGATTGCCTACATCGCCAACTCGGTTGCGCGTGTGTGGTGGTTTCTTCGTTATACAAACTCCTCTTGACCGCTGCTTCTCCCCTTCCATCCAGGGCTCGTGATGGCTGGGCCTGCGAGCTGGAGCTGGAACTCACTGATCCACTATGGGAGAAGATGTGCTCTCATACTAGCAGGGTGTCCCTAAACGTCCGCTACCGCACCATACAATATAAATTGCTCAACAGGCTGTATTACACCCCATGCAGAATCTCGAGGTTTGCTCGCTCTGATCCTCAGCTCTGCCCCCGCTGTGGTGCGGAAGGTGCTGATCACCTACACATGTTTTGGGACTGCCCGGAACTGGCCATATTCTGGGGTTAAGTCATAGAGACACTGTCTGCGATCACTGATACTGTTGTTGATCCCGATCCAATGGGGGTTCTGTTTGGTGAGTGGCGGCCTGGTGGGGCTAGGGACATTGTCAAGTTCTTGAATGTGAGCTGTGTAGTAGCCAAGAAATGTGTCTTACAAAACTGGAAGAGCCCTACTCCCCCTACATTCCAGAAATGGTTAAATTTACTAACGTGGTCCCGAAACTGTGAGGAGGAATTCCTGGGTATGCTCCCTGTACGTTCTCGTCCTCAAAACATATGGTCCGCATTCAACAGCTATTTAATTAGCTTAAATGACACTTTTTCGGTGGATGAGTCCTCCTAGTTTCTCCATCAACTGTTTGGTAACTTGGTGCTCCATGATATGTTGTTATTCAGCTGCTGTTGTTCTACTCCTGCCTATATGCTCTGGTATTCATCTGCATATGTAACACATTTGTTTTTAATGCTCTGATGTCTGTGTATGCTGTATGCCTCTGTCAGCAAAATTAAAAGTTAAACAAAAAAAAAAAAGAAAGTCTACAACCATATACTCAAACTCCTTCCCACACCAATATTTTGCATCATGTAAACTGAAAATGTGAGGAGTGGGGACTTTGTTTAACAAGAAGGCCCATTTCCGATTTGAATGTATTTAAGTGGATAAAGAGGGCAGATACATTTTCATGACGTGGCAACTGAATGGAGCCCAAGTGACTATTGACTCAATTTCTGGTGCTCTGTTCTCAGAGAACTGCTCTCTTTAGCATCCAGTTATATTATCTTAGCTGGTGATTTTATCCTACCCTACTCTTCGAGCTGAATTGGAAGGCCTCTTAAGGTTCATATTGGGGCACAAAACAGCCATTTAATGACCTGAAAAAAGACATTATAGAATCTAATTTGATGGTTTGCTGGAGGCACACCCATCTCAATAAACAGGATTACACTTTCTTCTCACACTCCCACTGTGTATACTCAAGAATAGATTACATATTCATTAGCAGGGGTGCACACCATAAGAAAGATAAGGTAGAATTTAGTGAAATAGCATTCTCCGACCATGTTCCACTTCTGATCTATCTAGACACATCACTGCAAGTACCCAGACCCAAACAATGAAAACTGAACCCTTCCTTACTAAATTATTCCGTCCTAAGTAAAGAAATTGATTGAGGCGGAGAGTAGCAATTGCATCATAAACAACCCTAACGTTTCCATGACTACCAGGTGGGGTGCCTTTAGAGCACGTAACATGTAATCTCCAGATAGATCTTCTCCAGTAAATAAGATAAGGGGCGAGCACTTGTGTATCCTCTCAGATAAGTTAAAAGGAAAAGAGGAGAGATATAGTGCAACAAACTCACGCAGAATCGTACAAAAATGTTGACCTGGGAATTGTGACGGCCGAAAATGCAGAATTTATTTTTTACACACCCCCTTACACCACATATATATGGGGGGGTTTAGAGTATAATATTAATATGGGGCAGGGGGCTGCAGGGGATCTCCCCCGCATATATATGTGGTGTAAAGGGTTAAAAAAGTCTGCATTTTCTGCCGTCGCAATAATCACATAGATCCGACTCACGCAGAGCATTTTGAGACATACAAAATAGAAGAGCTGTGAGTGCGTAGGATTAAGAGTCAGACACAAGGGTGGCATGTTGATTGGCAAAAACTTTTATTAATTATAAAAGCAGCGGATTGGAGGAAACACTAACTAACCATAAGTCTAAGAGGGGTTTCCCTGCCTCCACAAAACTAGCTAATGAAATGGTCTGTGTCAGAACGTCCAAAGAAAGGTTCGCCATCCTGTGTCCAAATCCTAACCTATCCCTCACAAGCTAAACTTAACATAAGGTGAAAAAGGAAAATGTCTCTTTGACTGACGACCTGCAGCCTTGTGATTCAAAACAAAAGTTCCAAAAAGGTGTATAAACGCAAGCAAAGGTTCCACAAGACTCAAGGGGTTGCTTCCCTTTCCATCGAGTCCTTCCACTTTAGCCAAGATTGTCTCTGTATCTTTAATGATAATGATGAGTCTTTATCTTTACTTAGCGGGCCTGGCTCCCAAGCACTGCAACAAGGAAAAATGGCATGGACACCTTTTCCAAGCCATCTTGAGAGTCACAGACCTGTGGTGGGCAGATCCCACTCCCAGCTACTGCAACAATAAATAATAGACTGGTTTACTCTTCCAAGCTGTGCTGAGGGTCCCTGTCCCTTCTCTCAGTACCCCCTCCTTGGTTCACTCTCCTGCCAAGTAGGGTACTCAAGGTTCTCGTTCTCATGGTTTTCTATCTCTGCCTTCACTTTTACCCACAGCCTTGGTTTACTCTCTTGCCAAGGTCTCTGAATGTGACTTGTACATGTAAGCTTCTTATTCTTCTCAATCACTGTTTGGGGTGTATGACCCCACCATGAGTCCCAGACCCCCTTCACTTGATTGCTCTTATAGTACACTCTCTCAGTTCTCTCTTCACCCCACAGCCTTGGTTTACTCTCCTGCCAAGGTCTGTGAGTACAACTTGTATATGTAACGTTTGTATTCCTCTTTATAACTATTTGGGGTGCATTACCCCAGCATGACTCCCAGACCACCTTCACTTGGTTACTCTCCCAGTTCTCTTTGTCTGGTCTTTCTTGAATCAAGCCACAGTTTTGGTTTACTTCCCTGCCAAGGTCTGTGGGTATCATCTGTATATGAAAAGTTTGTATCCCCATTTATTGCTGGTCAGGGTATTCCTTCCTGATATGGGTCCCAGACCCTCTTGGGTTGGTTATTCACAACGTTCTCTGTGTCTAATCTCTCCTCAGTCCAAAGCCTTGGTTTACTATCCTGCCAAAGTCTGTAATTGCCACTTGTATCTGCAAAGTTTCTATTCCTCTTTATTACTGGTTGGGCTATGCCTTCCTGATATGGGTTCCAGACCCCCTTCACTAGGTCACTATGCCCCGGTGAGTATTCCTTCTGTTCTCTGCTTCAGGCCTTCAGTAATCTTTGGGTCCCTGCAACCTTGTACTTGAAGGGCTTGGCTGTCACCATCCGGTTGTTTGCAGGTCTCCCAGCACCTCCGTCAGTTTCTCTGGCTCACCAGGAGATTCCCCGGTCTTCTTCGCGTCTCCTCTGCAGTTCGGCAGTGGTGTCCTTGCACTCCAGTGGCCTCGGTCACCAGCAGCTACGTTTCTTCTTCTCCAGTCTACCTTCTGCATTGCAGGCCTTCTTCGAGTGTGTCTCTCCATCAGGCACCGTCTGCCTCTCTGCTTTGCTGTCCAGCATGTACCTCAGCACTTTCCTGGCTCAGGCCGAGCCGACAACGAAGACGCCATCCTTCTCTTCCCTTGCTGCCTTTGAATGACAGCTGACCAATAGGATTTTTCCAAAGGCTAGAATGCGTGCATTCGTTCTTGTCAGTGAGTCTCATTACTCGAGGCCTCTTCCTCGTCCCAGTAGTTCTTGCCCGAGATATATTGCAAAAATACATATGGTCATTGGGTAGAGTGGAATTGGAAGGGTTTTGAGAGAAGCTGAGAGGGTCAAAGGGATACTGAAATCTCCTGAGATAGTCATTACTCACAATGGGTCTTCCCTCCCAACGAGAACCTCCCACTTAGTACCACCCCCAGGGGGATTATCGGGTAGCAGCCTCAGCTCCCTGGCCTCATGGAAAGGGGTTCCCCCATATGAAGCAGTGATGATATCTCGGGATTTGTCACAGATCCCAGATTAATATTATGGAAGCCTCCAGTTTGGAACTGACCCTTTTCAAAGCTAGGCAACACTTTTATGAGAACAGCAATAAAGCGGGGAAGACCCTCCCCTGAAAGCTGAAAAGAAAGTGTAGGTCAGAGTGAATTGTGGGGATACAAGGTGAAGGAGATAGATATCATATTCAGAGAAAGAGAAATTACTAGAATTTGATAAATGCTACCAAACCTTATGCACTTCGGAGAAGCCCAGCTTCGCAAAGATCTTGAAGTTTCTCAATGATTGTGCACTCCACCAAATTGCTTTGGAACAGTGCACAGATCTTAACAAGGACACTTCCAAGGACGAGATTCTTATTGCTATTTCCTCAATTAAATGGGATAACGGAACTGGACTGGATGGATTGTCGACCCCCTTCTCCAAATCCTTTACAATCAAACTTTCCCCCTGCCCCTTCCACACCCCCTTTAACCTTATATGCAAACAGAGAATTTCCTCTGTCACAGAGTGGTCAGGGATTCCACTGCGCCGATAGCAATGTATGCATAAATCCTTGCCAATCGACTGGATAGGTACTCCCAAGCTTAGTGGGAATAGAGTCTGGTTTTATTAAAGGTAGGCAAGGAGCAGATAACATGCAAATGATTACAGGCCTGATAGCCACTGCACACAGAACACGGAAGGCAGCTATGCTCTTGGCCATAGACGCAGTGAAGAGCTTCGATCGTGTCAAATGGCCTATTCTCCCGGCTGACTTGAGCAGACTGAACCAAGGCGAGGCATTTACCAAGGGGGTTTTCAACGTATATACATCCCCATCTCCTAGGGTAGGATTTGATGGGTTTGTATTGAGGGGTTTCCACTTGACTACAGGAACTAGGCAGGGATGCCCACTTTTGCTTCTGATTTTTTCCCTGGTGATGGAACTCCATACTTTGAGAATCAGGAAAGATTATGCCATTGCCGGTATTACTTAAATGCGCTCACAAAGTTGATCTCTTTGTGGACGATATCATTTTGTCACTAGTGAGTGCAGGGACCTCACTACGGGCGCTGCTTCAACTTCTCCGGATGTTTAATAAAGTCTCTGGGTTTAAAATGAATCTGGACAAGTGTGACGTTCTGAACATAAATATACATCCGGACATGTTGGATAGATTAAAAGAGAGTACTCCCTTTTGCTGGGCACAAAAAGATATAAAATATTTAGGCATTGATCTCACATCGCACTGCTCTTGCATTTACCAAGATAACAATCCTAAACTGTTTAAGGCAGTCAGGTTTGACATAAAATCGTGGAACACACAAGCTATCTCATGGTTTGGAAGAAGAGCTTCAATTAAAATAAATATTCCACCCAGACTACTATACTCCTGTCAAGGGCTCCCTTTAAGTATTCCCTTCCAATCTCTCACAAAATCCAGTAGGATACATCTGCACTTTTATCGCAGAACCAAATGCATTTCCAGTGCAATGCTGTATATAGATCCAGAGACAAAGGGGGTCTTGCACTTCCTAATATTAAGAAATACCACCAAGCAGCTCAGCTGCGAATACTGCAGGAATTTATCAGTCCACATTCAAAACAAAAACTGGAAATGCCTTGAAGAGGAAATTACAGGTAGACCCCTCAGATATATGCTTTGGATCCTTCGAGCAGATTGGCCGTTAGGTATGTATGAGCTACCCACCACTTAATCTACCCTACAGGTTAGGGACAGTAGAGTGACTAAAATAGGCTTACCCTCCCTTGACCACACCCATTCACACGTATTCACCCCAATTTTGCCCAGCATATGATGGGGTATCCTACTCAATGTGGAGGGCGAGCAGCAGTGAATACTTGTTGCATATGTTCATACAGGGTCAAATAAGATCCTTTGAGTCAAGCAAGGCAACGTTTGGCCTAGACAAAAAGGAACGGTTCCACTATCTGTTCAGTTGCGACACTGGGTATTACAGAAACATAACAAATGAGTCAAACCAACTCATTTGTAGGCCTGCCTTAGCGCTAGAGTCCGACTGTGGCATACAATTGTCTTGGGGACCAATGAAAAAGTGGCCCACAGTTGCAAATAGCAATTTATTCCTTTTGTGACAGACTGTTTGAGTAGCACCCAAGAGGGAGGTTTTGGATAAAATGTAATGCAAATTATGAATTTTAAAGAATATTTATTCTTTAAAGCTGAGTTGGTGAGGAGAGTTGAGTCTGCAGGAGTCACTGTGCAGTCTCTCTCCCCTGTCTACTACTGAACCAGTGTGTGGTAGGACTCTTAAACCCCCCCCCCCCGAGCGGAGCGGTGAGCAGAGTTGGTGAGGAGAGTTGAGTCTGCAGGAGTCCGCGGGAGCCAAGGGAGACATGGACACGACTCTGAAACCCTCGAGGCTCTTAGTCCACCAGGAGAGGAAAGGCACCATAAGGAGCGATCTGAAGAGGTAGTCGTCGACGCAGACGCAGACAAAAGTCGTCGTCATTGTCTAAGGAGCGACAAAACTCCAGTTAAGAGGTCGAGAAAAAAGACTTCCACCAGTGACGACGTATTTCAGGAACCTTGTGTAGAGTCCCAAGCACTCAGGACTCAGCCGGAGGACATGGAGAATATGGAGGAGGTATCGAACCTACCAGCCCTCCCAAATCAAGCACAAGTTAAAGCTACACAAGACATACAAGCGGAACCAAGCAGCAAGAATAGTGACTCACCTGACTACGATGCGTGCAGCGCCTCGCGTACCGCCGGCATGGTGAGTGGGTTGCCGGCAGAGGCGGTCGAAGGGCGGCCTCTGACGGCCCCTCAGCGGTGCGCGGCAACATCGAGGCACCGGAAATCAGAAGCGGAAGAGAGCCGGCAATGGAGCTCCTTGCCAGCTCTCCCGGCTCTCCTGAATTGGCGCAGCACGGAGGGAGCCCGTCGCGGAGAGAGAGCAAGGAGGGGCCTGCCCACGAGGGCAGCCGAAGTGTGCCGAGTAGTCCCGAAGAACGGGATAGAGCAGAGATGGTTACAAAAACAACAGAGAGCCTGACAATAGGTCCTGAAAGGGCTGAAAGGGCAGCCGTGGACAGGGGCAAAGTAGCCCAAGAAAGGGTTGGCAGGAATCGTAGGGAAGGCGAGAACGAGAAGGAAACTAAAATGTCCATTCGGGCTATGGTACATACGGAGCCCGGTTCTGCAGAGGAGCCATGCATAATAGAAAGTTCCACACAGGATGAAGTTAACCCTAGAGGCTACAAACCAAACCAGCATACTAACAACATGGTTACCATACATGACAGTGATGAGAGTGGAAAAGAAGAAGGTATAAAGGAAAGTGAAAATGTTATCTCAGAGACAGACTCAGACTCGGAGAGAATGGCGTCTTCGCCAAAAATGAAAAAAGAAAAAATGTCAACAAAATAACGAATCAAAGGAAAAACCAAGAAAAGATTAGTACCTCAAAAACATCGAAGAACAAACAAGAGAATGGTGGTTTAAAACCAGTAAAAACAAAAGCGGCAGCAGTGAATAGGAGTCAGAATCCACAGAAAAGAAACACAGCAAAGTGGAATTGGCTGCCATCTCCTATGCTGTCAGGATCTTTAAAAGCATTCTTTTTTAACCATCAGAAAAGAAAATTAGACTCGGACAATGAATTGTCGGATGCAGAAATCTTAGAAGCCGTTCAAGAGAGTACTCCAGCGAATAAACATCGGAAAACGGATATGGAAGGGGTCCAAGAAGGGAGAAAAGGCCCCCCGGAAGTGGGTCTGTCACAGATCCTATTGGAAAAAAAAATGCGGCAAAAGCAATCCGACTGCAAAGAGAGGAAAGAGAAGAAATTCGGAGGCAGAGACCCTTGAAAGAACAACAGGACATGGCCATGCAAGGGCCAGAGAGCCTATCAAGGAATGAAGATGTTCATCAAAGACTTGAGAAGGTCCTGTTAACGTGTACCCCAAAGCAGCAGAATGTGTTACCAATTCCGTAAGATCAAATACCTCAAGAGGGAAATGTCCAACCAAAACAGATGGTTCGACTAAAAGATCCCCGTCATAATGACTCTCATCTGGACTGGAGAAAAATCCATCTGAACTCAGGCCAACAATTAGGCACCCCAGTTAAATTAAGGGAGCATCATGGTATGAACCAACATAACAAAGGCTCCAAAGGGCATCCTATACGAACAATGACAGAGGGGGGGCACAAAGGCAACCGGTCTAGCGACAGCTTGTTCATCGAAGCAATCTCAACACCGAGAAAAGCAGGGAGTACGCAGAAATCACCAAAAAATAGACGGTTAAGTGAAATAGCTACTCCAACGCAAAAAGATTCACCAAGCAAAAAACCTGATATGCTAACCATCATGTCTGCCATGACGATTGCTTTAGCCCCATTTTGTAAAATGTATGCAGGTATAAAAGAGGGAATTCCAGATAACACATCGATCTTGGCAACTTTGACCACAAAAATGATCCACATAGAAGGTTTCATCACAGCATTAGAAGAAACGAACAGCCTACATCAGAAAGGCTGGAAAAAAGAAGTAGAGTTCCTGAAAAAACAAGTAGAGCTCATACAAACAGTGAAGGTGATAGAGTCCGCTAGAGACAAAAGTAACCAACCCCGAAGTCAGCCTGGAGAAATTGCTGATAAACTAGAGTCACGGCGAGAGTTAAAGGAAGCGAGTAGTGACTCATCGAAACTGACCCACCTATACCCAATCAAATCGGGCGTGTTAAATCAACCAGCTAGAAAATCCTCTGTGGTATTAAAATTAACAAACAAAGACCCGCTTCAGAAGTTGATGCAAGAGGAGAAGGGAAGTCAGCAGGAATCATCTAGAACAAATGAAAACAAATTAAAGAAAAACAAGGAAATGCAAGAAATCACACAGAGATCCAAAAACAAGCAGGAGATGAGGATTTCACCAAGATCCGTAGAAGATTTCATGAGTGACACGAACTTGATGAATCTCTCGCAACATTGGGAGACCATCCCCACTAATGTAGAGAAAGAGGTGTGCAGCACTGATCCACAGATAAAATAAAAAAAACCACAAGATCAAGAAATAGGCATCATAGACAACCCAAAACCCCAAAAAAGAATGGAAAATCAGGAAGCAGCGGAGATCCTAGAGATAACATCGCCCACGGAACAGAAAAAGAAGAGACAGAGAAGTGAGGCAGACCCGAAACCAAGCGGGCAAGGACCAAGTTGGCAGGAAACGCAACAGTGGAAAGGCGAGCCTAAAAGTGCAGATGACCACCGAAGAAAAAAAATCACAAAATCAGAAAATGAGGAACGCATATTTGAAGTCGAACAAATAGATGCAAGAGCAGGTTATATGATCCTCAACAGGAAGTCCATCCTAAAGTTGATGGGTAAAATGAACGCACTGAAAAGTATAAAATCAGGAGACATTAAGTTAGTGGAACCATATCACAGAGGAAAGATTGCAAAGTCTTATATTCACGTCAAGGCTACAAGACTGCAGCATATAGACGAAAGCGCAGTGAGAGAAATGGAGCAATATGGTTTTTGGCTGACAGAAATAACACAAGAAACCCCAAGTGAGAAGAAAGGACACTGCCACAATGACCGGGAAGAAAGACAATATCGTTTCACATCAAGAACAGAAGGGCGTTATCGAGCTAACTGGATAGGTAAATGGCAGGGTGTAAAGACCAATGACCGCGAGAGAGAGTACGCTCGACTAGATGTCCAAAAGCCTCGACAGAGATGGACAAGTTATGAGAAGAAAGGATACAATCGGCAATCAAGAAATGAACGATGGGAAACAGTCCCTGACAAAAACCGGTCGCAACCAGGAGGGGAAGACTCGCAAAAATACCGGCAGTACAGTCCAAAGTTAACCTCACACAGTCACCGAAACGAGATGTGTTCCAACGCAACCCCAGTGCAAGCAAAGAACATGCCAGTAGGCCGGGGCCCATGGGCATGTCTAAAATCAACTTTGAATCCAAAACAGAGAACTAGCAACCAAAATTGACCCCAAAAACCACGAGCAACAGACATTCTAACTCTGTGCACAAAAAAAGCAAGAAAAGTTTTATCTTGGGATTGTGGAATACTAGGGGTCATGCCCATTTAACTGGACCGGTAGACGTCGATCTAGGTATACTGGACATCATATGTTTAGAAGAGACCTGGCTACAAGACAAACCGAGCCTAGACGGGTTTGTAGTCGAAATATCACCGGCATGTAAGGGTCTGTTAGGCCGTCCATAGTCAGGTCTCCTGACAGCAATAAAAATGGGCTCAGGCTTGGCTGCACCTACAAAGTTATATGAATCATATGAGATGCTGGTCACTCTGACATCATGGACCGATCAAACTGATGTGATGAAGAAGGATCACATCATGCAACTCATCATAATAAATACATACGGGAATCCGCAACGAACGACAACCAAAGCTTATTGTACAAAAATGGCGGAAATAATAGATTCGATCTACGCGGAGTATGAGAACTTTGATGTCATCGTGTGTGGAGACCTGAATGCAGACTGTAACCAACTGAATGAGGAAATCAAGGGTTGTGGGTCACAAGGAGCGACACGGACCCGAGGTAAGGCTTGGGGGACGGTGACCAAATCAAGAAACCTACTCAACATCTCTTCAGTGTTCCCGAAACAAATGAATATTCCGACATGGGAGCATTTGAATCATAAGCCACTTTGGATTATATCTACGTGTCTAATGGCCTATTACCTAGGATCCAAGAGTACAAAGTGCAAAGAACCATGCACAGTGACCACAATCTTCTGACCTGCACATGGCTAGGAAAACAAATGCAGAGACCCTCATATAAATACAATGTAGAGTTAAATAGCCAACAATCAAGGGTACGTTTGTCGGAAGAAGATGTCATAAGGATAACGGCGAAATACGTACACCCCGATGCTGCCAAGATCCAAGTTCTCGCCAAGCGACCAAACTACCTACCTCTACTTATTTCATACAGAAAAGCCATGGTAAGACAGCCGAGGAAAGAGGTAGGTCCAATACATGTCTATGATAGACTGGTTGTTGAAAAAAGAAAAGTGGTGAGGAGATGGAGGAAAATCGCAAAAAAAACAAATAAACAAGAAGCTTGGGAAAAATGGCGTACGGAGGCAAAGGCTTATAATTAGTGGCTAAAACGGCATAGACTACTGTTATACCAACAAGACGCCGAAAAAATGTTGAGAAGTCTCAGCACAAAAAATCAAGCGACTTCTGGGCAATAATTAAATCAGCAAATCCGCCAAGGCCCATAGAAATTGTAAACGCGGTCTCCGAGACAAAATGGAAAACATATCTAACGGCCCAATTTGAGCTTCCAAAAACACTAGCAACAGAAGAAAAAGCAGATATGACACCTTGGGTGGACGTTGCTAATGTTGTCGACATTGAAATAGCCATCAACAGACTTAAATCATCGAGAGCGCCAGGCCCGGATGTCTTGACTAATGTGGATTTGAAACAATCACCGAAAGCATGGGCAGAAATAATCAGTAAAATCTTCGCCCATTGTGGTCAAACAAAAATGGTTCCAGAAACATGGTCAAACGCCATAATTGTTCTGGTGTATAAAAAGGGTGGAAGAGAAGACCCGGAAAGTTATAGGCCTATAGCCCTGTTGGACATTGCGGGAACATTTTTCACAACGCAGTTGTTGAACCATTTCAGAAATTGGGCAAAAAATGCACCCTGTTTTGACACCTTCCAAACAGGGTTTCAAAAAACGGAAGTACGGCTATAAACATCTTCATGATAAATATTCTGAAAGCTAAAGTTAGAGAAGGAGCGCCCAGGGTCTTCTTGGCATTCGTAGATTTATCGAAAGCATTCGATAAAATAGACTGGGCGAAATTGTGGTCTAAACTACGCAATTGGAAGTGCCCAATGTCAATTATGGGACCCATAAAAGCCCTCCACGCCCACACGAAGATCAGGGTGAAATTGAGCAAACAAGGAGCACTGTCGGAGGAGATTCTAGTCAAGCGGGGCATCAAACAAGGGTGCCTCCTAACTCCAGCCCTCTTCATCGCGTTTCTTGGGGACTATCAGAACGATGAGGAAAAAATAAGAGCATTTCCACCAAAAATTGGTAAGACTACCATCTCGCGACTTCTCTATGCAGATGACGCTATCATCATTGATCAACTCATATTGGCCTTCAACGGAAACTGTCAAATGTGTCAAATCTGGCAAGGTATACGAAAAAACAACAACTTGGAAATCAATACAGCAAAGACGAAAGTCCTGGTCCTAGATAAAACCACGAAGAGGCTGTCAAAGCACCGTAAGTGGTATCTGGAGGAAACCAATCTTGAAGTAGTCGACCAGTTTAAATATCTAGGGGTGACCATAGATGGGTCATCCGTAGATAAAGCTATGCAAGATCAGTTATGGGACAAAGTGAGAAGACTAACAGCTCAAACGAGATTGGTAGACAAAAAATTGGTAAAATTCTCCATCCTGCCAGCAATAAACTTTTATAAAGCCAAGGTCGTACCGTCCATCATTTATGGCATGGAAGCATTGTTTATTTTTTTTTTAAACTTTATTTTTGATTTTTCAATATTCTCACCATACAAAGGCACCTCTAGAGTGCTTAATCAGAGTGAGACAAACACAGCACAGTTAGAAAGAAAAAAGAAAAGAAAACAAACCCGCAACTTCAAACAACCCCACCGAGCCACTCCCCTCCCCCCCGTTCACCCTTACAGGATCCCGTGGGTTCCTTCTTTATTTACAGTTCAAGAATGTCAAGTGCCCTCTTGCGGGTCTGGACTTCACCGCACTTCTTCTAGTTCACAGATATATCAGAGTCTGAGGGATCAACATTTCTTAGCAAATAATTTATGTATGGACCCCAGATATCCAGGGGGCGAGCATGCAGCGGTAGGAGCCTTATAAATTCGCATTCAGTGTTTTGACAATAAACAATGTCTTTTTTCCAGTCTTCAATCTTGGGGAGCGGACCTCGACCCCATGACATCGCAATTCTCCTGCGGGCCAGCACCAGGAGCAGGGCCGCAAGTTTTCGAGATGCCGGCTGCAAGTATTTCGTAAGGCAGAGCAGGGCTCCGAGGGGTGTTTGGGTCACTTGTTCGCCAATGATGTTTTCGGTAACTCGTAGAACGGAGGCCCAGAAATTGTGGATTCCCGGACAACTCCAGGCTAGGTGGAGGAAGTCAGCGTTAGCTGCCGCACACCTGTCACATCGGGGTGACAGATCTGGGTGATGTTTGTTCCTCTTAACTGGGGTGCAGTACGTCTGATGCACGAAGTTAAAGTGAATCAATTTATGCTGAGTGTTTATTGCCACTTTTTGCGTCTGGCGGAGGATATAAGACCAGTATTCATCAGGAATCGCTTCTTGAATGGCTGTTTCCCATTTTTGCTGCGCCTTGGATTTGGGAGGTACATTGCCTACTATGAGGGATTTATATAACAACGACACTAATCTTCCCTCCCCCTGTGCTTGAATCGTATTGTGTAATAAATCCCATGTGGGAGGTTGTTTGGGAAAGGACGGAAACAGCTTTTGAAGGGTGTGGCGTAGTCTAAAGTAGATGAACACGTCTAACGAGGAGTTGCCGCCTCTATCTTTGGCCATTTGTGGGGTCAGGAAAGTGCCCCCGGGGAAGAGGTCACCAAAGGAGTGGATGTTGACCTTGTCCGTCCATATTAGGAACACTTTCTCATTAGTAATGGGAATGCCGGGAATTAATCTAATAGGCAATAATGGGGAAAATCTTATTGTCACCCCGTATTTATTAGCTATTTTTTTCCAAATTGCGTAGGTGGATAGGACCGTGTTTAGCGTGTTATATGGGACCGGAATATGAATGATAATGACGGCCCTCAGGAGGTTTGGGGAGGCTAGGGCACGTTCCACTTGCACGTGGGGCCGAACAAAGTGGACCGTATACCAGTGGCTGAGAAATTGGGCCTGGGCAGCCCAATAGTACTTTTCAATATCGGGGAGCGCAAGTCCCCCGTTCGCCACCGGTAATGTGAGTGTGTTGTACGCCACGCGCGCTGGTTTTCCAGCCCACACCAATTCTAGTATTAGGCTTCTGACCTTTTGGAAGAAAGACCTGGGGACCAGTAACGGAATGTTCGTAAACAAATAGAGGAGTTTGTGTAAAATAACCATTTTCGTTACGAAGGTTCTTCCCCATATCGTTAAAGTAGAGTTTTCCACCTGTGAATTCGTTCCTGCAAAGAATTTAATGCACAGACATAGTTATCCCTATAAATCTCATGATTATTTCGAGACAAATAGATACCCAGATAGCAACCTTTGAGGTTTACCATTTGAAACCGTAATCGTCTGGGAATTCAGTTGTGGTCGGGTCAGGGGGAAGATTACGGATTTTGAATGATTGGTTTTGAGACCTGACATTCAACCAAATTTTATGACTTCTCGCATTACCGGGTTGAGATTGGCCTGGGGGTCGCTGACAAATAACATAACATCATCAGCGTAGAGGGAGACAATTAATCTATGGGGACCCAGTTTGAGACCTCGTGTCAGATGGCGCGAAGCCTGGATGCCAGGAGTTCCATAATGAGGGCAAAGATAAGGGCGGAGAGCGGGCAGCCCTGTCTTGTTCCGCGTTCTAGTGTTATGCCTGCGGACCTGGAGTTTCCGAGAGTAATATATGAGCGGGGGGTACTATAAAGCAGGGACACTAATTTGATGAAGAATTTGCCTAGGCCCATTTGTGTAAGCGTTGCAAACATGAACGGCCATTCAACCGAGTCAAATGCCTTCTCGGCGTCGAGAAGGACTGCTATAGCCAGTTGTGTTGGATTTAGGGCCTCTATGACGCCAAACAATCTCCTGATCCCGTAGGTTGTGCTTCGCCCCGGGATAAACCCAGCTTGGTCTCTGATTACAAGTGCGGGCATAAGAGGTAGTAACCTTGCAGCGAGGATTTTAGCTAGAATTTTATTGTCCAGATTAATGAAGGAGATTGGCCTGTAGGAAGCACAGTCGTCTGAGGGTTTGCCGGCTTTGTGTAGCACCATTACGTTGGCTTCACGTGATGTGGGGGGGAGGAAGCCAAGCTGCAAAGATTCTTCAAAAACTCAGAGCAGAAGAGGGGCTAGGATGGATGCATGGGCCTTGTAAAACTCTCCGATGAACCCGTCAGGCCCAGGCGCCTTGGAATTTGGGAGGGATTTTATTGCCTCCAGAATTTCTTCAACTGTTATCTGAGCATTTAGGGGTTCACGTAGCTCCGATTCAACCCAGTACAGCTGTAACGCTCACCTGATTCCGGCAGAGGCGCCGGTCTTGATTGGGTGAATGCCGTATCTTCAAAGGTGATGTGTAACACACTGTTGGCTCTTTGGGCTGGACCTCTGTGCACTGTATGTCTGACTTGAAGAGTAAGATGTCTTAGGTAAGTGAACGCCGAGCTCTCCATCTGCCTCGGGGCAGGGTGCCGTAACCAGTTTCTTCACTGGATAAGGGTGCAGGCCTCTTGACCTCAGAGGACTGCTGTCCGTCGTTAACTGCACGAACGGTAAGTTCTGGGCACTTCAAATGTCTTAAAAGTCTTTTGTAATGATATCTCTTGTTTTGCAGGGTTCCGGCGATGGCGGATGGCGGGCTGATGAGAGTTGAGGATCGAACCCGCGTGAGGAATAGAAGCGCCTGGAAGCACGTAAGTAAGCGCTTGTAGCCTGCTTCACGATGCGCACTAACTGTCCCTTTTATCTTGCAGGTAGAAGTTCGGAGCTTTAGAGAAGCTGAAGGGTGCTGGAATACCCACTGGATTCGGCGTGGGAAGGAGTAATGGCACGTGAGTAATGAAGTTGCCCAATGTCTTTAAACGCACCTTCTTTTGTCTTTCAGATGCGGGATGCAGCGCCGAAGGCCTCCGGAGCGTGCGAAGAGTAGGTAAGCCTTTGTCTTTCAGATGCCGGAATGCAGCGCGAGGCGTTGGTGACAGCCGATGGACCAGGTAAGAGATGCGCTGCCACTGAAGACCGTAGTGCTAACCTGTTCTTTCTTTGTCTTTACAGGTGCTGCTGAAGACTGGATTCCAGGATGGTAAGCCTTTGTTCCCTTAGGCCCAGGATCAGAAGCAGAAGACACGATGAGCGTTCTGCTGCAGAGTATGCAGAATAACACAAAGCAAGATTCATCCATCGGGTGTGGTTTAAATAGCCTCCTGTAGTGCTTAGGTGTCTCCTTCCACAGCCACGCCTAGGTAAGAAAAGAGTTCCTGCTTTCCAGAAGAGTTCCAGTGTTCTGAACCTAGGGAGTGGCTCCTGCCCCACCCAACAGGAAAAGTAGTCCCAAACAGAAGAGGATCAGGGGTTCAACTGGCAGGTAAGTAAGCAGCATGGTCTGCTGCAGGTAAGTCCACCCAAGCATTATGAGCCCGGCGCTTCCAGCGCTGGGACTGGGCATCTTTATGAGCCTGGTGCCACTGGCGCCAGGACAGGGTCCAAAAGGTCCCAATTGGGACTGGCTGGCACTCGGAACCGGGGTTATGGGTCTGCTTCCAAGGGAGTCGGGCAAGTCCTGATCTTTTGGAAGCAGAGATCATGACAGCACCCCCCCTCAAGGCCCCTCCCAAACCGGGCTTCTCCGGGGGTTTGGGCTTGTTAGGAAATGTTCGATGAAATCTTTTGATTAGACGAGGCGCGTGGACATATTCTGCAGGTTCCCAGGATCTTTCTTGGGGACCGTAGCCTTTCCAGTCAATCAGGTAAAATAGTTTAGATTTGGAGATCTTGGAATCCAGGATGCTTTTGACTTCAAACTCGAGTTCTCCATCAACTAGAATAGGTTTTGGAGATGTAGTTAGTCGGGTTTGAGGTTGCACGGGTTTTAATAGAGAGACGTGGAAGACCGGATGTATCTTCATGTGAGGGGGCAAGTCCAACTTGACCGCTACTGGATTTACTATGGTAGTGATGGAATAGGGACCAAGGTATCTTGGGTTGAATGTGCGTGGTCCTTTTAGAGGTAGATATTTGGTGGATAACCAGACTTGATCTCCTACTTCATATTGGGGGGCTTCCTTCCGATGTTGGTCTGCTCCTTTCTTGTATTGTTCTTTAGCCCTTTGAAGGTGAGAAACGGCTTCCTTAAAGGCTTGGGTGATTGTAGAATGCAGGTGGTCTACTGCTGGTGTTCCAAGATCTTGGAGTGGATCCAACTCCGAGGTTCGAGGGTGACTACCGTATAAAAGAAAAAACGGGGTCTTCCCAGTTCCCGAGTGGACATAGTTATTGTAGGCATATTCGGCTATCCAAAGGATATCTTTCCAAGTTTTTTCAGTTTGTTGTAGCATGCAGCGCAAATACTGTTCCAGAGTTTGATTGGTCCTCTCGGTTTGTCCGTCGGTTTGAGGGTGGTGGCTGGTCGAAAGTCTCACATCAATTTGAGCCGACCGACAGCAACTTCGCCAAAAATGAGAAATAAATTGACTACCTCGATCCGAAATTAGAACTGAAGGAAAACCGTGCAGTCGGACGATGTTTTCGAGAAATTCTCGGGCCAGAGTTGCTGCTGTTGGTAAGCCTTTGAGTGGAATGAAATGCGCCATCTTGGAGAATAGGTCCACGATTACTAGGATCGTATTGTATCCGGAGCATGGAGGTAGATCGGTGATGAAGTCCATAGAAAGCGTATGCCAAGGGCGAGGCGGGATGTCAATAGGGCGTAAGAGGCCGGCTGGTTTTTCCTTTTGACTCTTGTTTTGGGCGCATACTCCACAGGACATTATAAAGTCTCTGATATCTTTTTTCCAAGACGGCCACCAGAAGTAGCGCTTGATCTTTTCCGAGGTCTTGGTCATACCGGGATGTCCTTCCATTAAAGAATCGTGATAACAAGAGATTACCTTTTTCTGTAAATCTGTGCTGGGCAGGTATAACCGTTCTTGGAAATATAATAGGTTGTCCTTCACCGTAAAGTCCTTTCCCTGCAGATGCCAATTCTGTATGTCTGCTGGAGTTACCAGTAGCCTGGCTTTATCCTTAACTTCCTCTATGGATTGTGTGGCGATTACACCTAGAATTCTTTGTTCGGGAATGATAGGTACAGGTTTAGGATTGATCAAATGTTCTTCCACTCCCATCCGAGAAAGGGCATCAGCTTTACCGTTTTTTGTACCAGGTCGATAGGTAATTATGAAGTCAAACTCTGCAAAGAATAGTGCCCAACGGAGTTGCCTAGAGGATTGAGCTTTTGCGGTTTTCAAATATTGCAGGTTTCGGTGATCTGTAATCACAGTAACGGTGTGTCGGGCCCCCAGAAGATAATGCCGCCAAGCCTTAAAGGCGGACTTGATAGCTAGAAGTTCCTTATCAGTAATAGTGTAATTGATTTCAGGAGGCGAGAATTTGCGGGACCAAAATGCCACGGGATGCAACTGATTGGTTACTGGGTCCTTTTGTGATAGAACTGCCCCCATGGCAAGGCTCGAAGCATCAGTTTCAACGATGTAGGGGAGTTCTGGGCGAGGATGTTTTAAGATCGGTGCAGAGATAAATCTAGTCTTCAAATTCTGGAAAGCTTGTTCCGCCTCGGTAGACCATTCAAAACGTTTGTTTTTCTTTAACAAGGCGGTGATGGGCTGGACTATTCGAGAGAATTCGGGGATAAACCTGCGGTAAAAGTTAGCGAAGCCTAACATGCTTTGAACACCTTTTACGGAGGAAGGCGATGGCCATTTGAGAATTGCATCGACCTTCTTTGAATCCATACGCACTCCGCTAGGTGATAATATGAATCCCAAGAATTCAACTTCAGTCACGTTGAAAACACATTTTTCCAACTTAGCGAAAAGTTTGTGTTGACGCAATCTCTCGAGGACCATTTTCACGTGTTTCCGATGTTCAGTTTCCAATGAAGAATAAACGAGGATGTCGTCAATGTAAACAACAACACACACATCTATGAGCTCTCTGAGGACATCGTTCATAAAATATTGAAAGGCGGCCGGGGCATTGCAAAGTCCGAAGGGCATGACCTGATATTCAAATAGCCCATACTTGGTGCAGAAGGCCGTCTTCCATTCATCGCCCTCTTTTACTCGTACCAAGTGGTAGGCTCCTCTAAGATCCAGCTTTGTATATATGCATGCTTTTCTGACTTGGTCCAGGAGTTCAGGGATCAAAGGTAACGGATATCTATTCTTAACGGTGATCTGGTTCAGGGCGCGATAATCTATACAAGTTCTAAGGTCCCCTTCTTTTTTTGGAACGAAGAACAAAGCTGAGGAAGCAGGGGACTTGGAAGGACGAATAAACCCATTCGCTAGGTATTGATCCAGGTATTGTCGGAGGTGAAGATTCTCAGGCTCGGTGAGGGCATAAATTCTACTACAAGGAGGAGTAGATCCAGGTATCAGGTCTATCTGGCAGTCATAAGACCTATGAGGAGGTAGAGAGTTAGCCTGATCCTTCCAGAAAACATCTTGGAATTCTAGGTATTCAGGAGGTAACTGGGGAGCCTCCGAGGAATTTGCTGCCAGTGCAACACCAGGTCGAGGGTGACAAGTAGAGACACATTCTGGAAACTGAACCGTTCTTGCTCGCCAATCGATCTGAGGATTGTGCTTCTCTAACCAAGGAATTCCTAGAATAATCTGGAACTGAGGGGCCTTGATCACATCGAACACGATCTTCTCATGGTGTCCATCTTGACTTACTAGCATCACTTCTTGGGTGGTATGCGTTACTGGTCCGGAGGCTATCTCCGTACCATCCACTGTAGTAATGACGTCCTTTACAGCCTTTGGACAAAGAGTCAGATTCATCCTCAAAACCATTTCATGATCCACATAATTGCCGATGGCACCGCTGTCGACGTAAGCTTCAATCGCATGTAATCGATCCGGATGTTCAGGGCTAATGAGGACCATAGGTATCACGAAATGCGAGGTCACTGAACTGGTTTTAACGCTCGGCAAGAGGACCTCTATTCTTGTCGGGCGAGGTCGTTTCCCTGCTCAGGGTTTGTGACCCTGGTAACTGCAGCTCCTACTGCCTTCTTGGCTGGTTTCACCGGACTGTCTCGAAGAAAGTGCCCCGAGTTTCCGCAATAGAGGCATAATTGCAGCTGTTTTCTCCTTTCCCGCTCCTTTTGTGTTAGTGGTCCTTTCAGGCCCCCTATTTGCATGGGTTCCCCGGAGTCTACTCCTTTGGTAGGAGTTGGTGGTTTGGAAAATACTCGAGCATCAAACTTGGAACGATCGGCCTTCCTGTTCTGCAGTCTGTGGTCAATTTGAACGACTAAGTCAATATAGTCCGAACAGTCTTGCGGGGGATTCACTACTTGGGCTAACACATCTTTGAGCTCTCCACGTAGACCTCTATAAAACAGCGTAATCCTTTTGTCCTCAGGCCATCGAGTTTCCACTATCAGTCTGTTGAAAGACGCAATATAAGCCAAAAGGTCTTGATTACCCTGTCGCAATGAAAGGAGCTCATTGTCCAAGGCCTGCCCCTGTGAATGTCTTGCAAACAGTTTTTCCATACTGAGCTGAAAAGCTTGAAAATCATGGAGAACCGGATCATCTTGATTAACTAGAGGGATCGACCAGTCTGCCGCATTGCCACTAAGGTACGAAAGCACGAAAGCTACCTTAGCTTGATCAGTTGGAAAGGCTGCTGGCCGGCATAAGAAGTGTAACCGGCACTGATTAATAAATACTGCAAACCTCTTTGGGTCACCAGAAAATCGTTCGGGCGGAGCCAGAGGTACATTCCCAGGTAGGTTGATCTGCACTGGGTTCGTAGAGGATGTTGAAGGAAGATTTGCCCCTGATGCGGGTAACGGAGTTTGTCCGGCTTGTGACTGTAGCAATTGTCTAGCGAGATCGTCTGTTCGCTCCTTGGAAATAATCAGTTCCCTTCTTAGAGCATTCGTTTCCTGACGGGCTGCATGCACTTCTGCTCTTAGTTCCCCAAGTAACTGGGCTAGCTGGTCGGTATCCGAGGTTTCCATAGCGCCTGGGTGGGAGTTTTGCGGTAGGCTTTGTGTTCTGTAGGCGCTCACCTGATTCCCGCAGAGGCGCCGGTCTTGACTGGGTGAATGCCGTATCTTCAAAGGTGATGTGTAACACACGGTTGGCTCTTTGGGCTGGACCTCTGTGCACTGTATGTCTGACTTGAAGAGTAAGATGTCTTAGGTAAGTGAACGCCGAGCTCTCCATCTGCCTCGGGGCAGGGTGCCGTAACCAGTTTCTTCACTGGATAAGGGTGCAGGCCTTTTGACCTCAGAGGACTGCTGTCCGTCGTTAACTGCACGAACGGTAAGTTCTGGGCACTTCAAATGTCTTAAAAGTCTTTTGTAATGATATCTCTTGTTTTGCAGGGTTCCGGCGATGGCAGATGGCGGGCTGATGAGAGTTGAGGATCGAACCCGCGTGAGGAATAGAAGCGCCTGGAAGCACGTAAGTAAGCGCTTGTAGCCTGCTTCACGATGCGCACTAACTGTCCCTTTTATCTTGCAGGTACAAGTTCGGAGCTTTAGAGAAGCTGAAGGGTGCTGGAATACCCACTGGATTCGGCGTGGGAAGGAGTAATGGCATGTGAGTAATAAAGTTGCCCAATGTCTTTAAACGCACCTTCTTTTGTCTTTCAGATGCGGGATGCAGCGCCGAAGGCCTCCGGAGCGTGCGAAGAGTAGGTAAGCCTTTGTCTTTCAAATGCCGGAATGCAGCGCGAGGCGTTGGTGACAGCCGATGGACCAGGTAAGAGATGCGCTGCCACTGAAGACCGTAGTGCTAACCTGTTCTTTCTTTGTCTTTACAGGTGCTGCTGAAGACTGGATTCCAGGATGGTAAGCCTTTGTTCCCTTAGGCCCAGGATCAGAAGCAGAAGACACGATGAGCGTTCTGCTGCAGAGAATGCAGAATAACACAAAGCAAGATTCATCCATCGGGTGTGGTTTAAATAGCCTCCTGTAGTGCTTAGGTGTCTCCTTCCACAGCCACGCCTAGGTAAGAAAAGAGTTCCTGCTTTCCAGAAGAGTTCCAGTGTTCTGAACCTAGGGAGTGGCTCCTGCCCCACCCAACAGGAAAAGTAGTCCCAAACAGAAGAGGATCAGGGGTTCAACTGGCAGGTAAGTAAGCAGCATGGTCTGCTGCAGGTAAGTCCACCCAAGCATTATGAGCCCGGCGCTTCCAGCGCTGGGACTGGGCATCTTTATGAGCCTGGTGCCACTGGCGCCAGGACAGGGTCCAAAAGGTCCCAATTGGGACTGGCTGGCACTCGGAACCGGGGTTATGGGTCTGCTTCCAAGGGAGTCAGGCAAGTCCTGATCTTTTGGAAGCAGAGATCATGACAACAGCTCTGTGTCATCGAGGAACTTTTGTATGGTTTCTGGAACGGAGGCCCCTTTAGAACTATAAAGATCTTGATAGAAGTCTCGAAATACCTTGACAATGTTTTCTTTGGAATATACCAGTCTCCCCTGGTCATCTTTGATACACTCGACTTGAGTCACGGTTTTATCTATGGATAGGAGACGGGCTAACAGATCGCCTGGTTTCTGGCCTTCCCCATATTGGCGGACCTGATGCTTGCGGCTCGTGAACTTTATTTCTCGTTCAGCTGTTTCTTTAAATTTCAGCAGTTCTTTCTTTATTTCGGTCTGAACATGTAGGTCTTGAGTAGTGGAGGCTCTCATCTCTAGTTATTTCAAGCGTTGTTCGCCACTGGCTAAGTCCTTCTGGATCAGTTTTAGTATGCTGTTTTCTTTGGCCAGGCAGACTCCTCGTACAAAGCATTTTAGTGTTTCCCACATGGTGCTGGCCGAGGCGACCGAGTCTTGATTTATTTCGATAAAGGATGTTATTTCCTTGCGAAGTTCATCCGCAAAGACGGTGTCGGTGAGTGCTCCGGGTTTGAATCTCCACCGGGGTCCAGGATTGGTGGTGCCTGGAAGAGTGGCTTCTAGTGTGACCATTGAATGGTCAGAGAAGGAACGCAGCAGGATTTGACTTTCTCCCCAGTTAAAGGGGCAGTGGATAGATGCTAGAATGTAATCGATCCGGGAACTAGTGTTGTGAACAGCAGAATGAAAGCTGTACTCTCTGGCGTATCGATTGTGGCGTCTCCAAGTGTCGGATAACTCAAACGTGTGGAAAATCTCACGGACTTGGGCACTGGCTTTAGAGGGGTGTCCTGTTGTATTATGGGACTTGTTGAGAATGGGGTCAATCGGCATGTTAAGGTCCGCTCCCCAGATAATGGTTGTTGCGTTGAACTTCCCCAGCTGAGTCATGTCCCAGTTAAAGTTGTTGGGTCTGTCGGTATTTGGTGCGTATGAGTTTACTATTACTACCTCTTTCCCTGAGATCAACCCTCTCACCAATAGAGCTCTTCCCTCTGAGTCCTTCACTGAGTTGATCAGACTAAAGTTCGATTTCCTATCTATTAAGATTGCAACACCTCTGGCGTACGAAGAATATGATGAGAAATACCTGTGACAGCCCCATGATTTAGCCCAGAGTTGTTCCGATGAAGGCAGGAGATGCGTTTCTTGTAATACAGCTATATTGATTTTGTGGCGTCTGAGATAATGGAGGATTCTCCTGGTCTTTGTTGGATGATTACTCCCACGGATGTTCCAGGTGACGATTTTAAGTGTTGTTCCCGCCATCTGGGTGGTCAGTTAAGCTCCGGTTTATCAGGACTGGAGGTGTTGACTGGATTCTTGCGATCTGGAGGTGGCCGGATTGCATTGGAGTAGCGAGGAACCTGATGGTTGTTGTAGAATAAGGGTGAGAGGTAGGTGGCGGCCCGGCTGAACTGGAATCCCACCCTTGAGTGGGCAACCCCCAACTGGCCCACAGAGAACAATCCCTTACAAACAGAACAGACAACATAGCAGTGCTAGGGGCGCCGGTGGCCCTCCAAGAGGCGGCTGGCTCCCAACTCTCACTGCGAATACGGTCCGTGGTGATAGAGTTGCTGTATGAGTGTTGTTGAGGCGTCATACCTGGCGCGACAATTCTGAAGCTGATGTTTATGGTGGATCTCTCCTCGGTCTGTTACCCCTCTGGGGGTTGTGGTTGTTTGGGGCGGGCCGGCAGCCGGCTCGGTCTAGGTATTCGCTGATCTCATCTGGTGTGTTGAAGAACTGCGTTTTTCCTTCGTGCTGAAGGCTAAGTTTTGCCGGGAAAAGCATGGAATATTGGATCTGGTTTTCTTGCAGTCTTCGTTTCACAGCTGTGAAAGTACGTCTTTGCACCTGGACGGCTTGGGAAAAATCCGGGAAAAACTGAATCTTATCACCATCGTATTGGAGCTCTCCTTTGATTCTGGCTGCTCTGAGAATGGCGTCCCGGTCCTTATAATTGAGTAGCTTCGCAATGATAGGTCAGGGGTTTGCTCCGGGAATGGGTTTTGCATTAGGAACCCTATGGGCTCTTTCGACAACAAAACACTTAGACAGGATTTCTGAACCAAACAGGTCCTTGAAAATTTTCTCCACGTAATCCTCCATTTTCAGGGCTGGTTGGTGTTCTCTGATTCCGACTATCCTTATGTTGTTACGTTGTGAGCGGCCTTCCAAGTCCTCGTTTTTGGCATTCACGGCCTTCATTTGGGCCTCCATTTGGGATACTCTAGAGGATAAGGCTGACGACCCATCATCAAGGTCGGAAACCCTCTGTTCAACAGTGTCGAGTCTGTCAGCATGTTTATCCAACCGATGTTGGAGCAGGTCTATTTTGGAGGAAAGCGAGTCCAGTTTGCTCCCCAGGCTCCCTATCCCCGCCTTGAGATCTAACAGAATTTCTCTGATGTCGAAGTCTTGTGTCACCTCATCTTCGTTGGGCGGACTTGAGTTGGGAAATTGTGGTCTGCTGTTGGAAGAGGACGCTTTGACTGAGGAGCAGCTCTCAAAGTTCAGTTTTCTTTGCGATCTATCAGTTTTCCCCATGATCTCGATGGAAGAGGGCAATGAAGTGCTGAGAAGGTGACACGAGGTGAGCTTGGAAGGGCCAGTCAAGGATCTGCTGGGTGTGTTCGTAGCAAGCTTGCCGGGGATCTCTCACGGCTCGCCTCGGCGCGCACACTACACATTTTTGTTTTTACCTCTGTCCCCTCTATTGTCTCTGAGAGGCGTTGGTGAGGGATTTCGTGTCGCGGCTGTGGATGAAACGCCAACGTCCCTCGGATACACCAACCTCTAGATGAACACTTGAGCAATTCGCGGGGACAGGCTCAGTGATCGACGCCGTTTATGGCCTGGAACTGATGCAGTGACCTCGTGTGGGCTCCAGGGCGGTTTCACCGTCGGCGGTCGGTGGTGGGGTGTTTCTGCTGTGATCCGGGGCACTGTTTAATTGACTGGTAACCCGCTGTGGAGTGACGCACTTATCCGTGGAGACCTTCTCATTCGCGGGGTTCCCGGTGCTTGCCCCGTACCCTCTAGTCTGTGGCTCTCAGTTGGCCTCTTCCACTGTTGATGATGTCGCAGGGCTTGTCTATACTCACTCGTTTTATGTGTGTGGCCACTAGGCCTCGCCGCACCGTTTCGTCCGCAGGCTATATTGATGCGCGGAAGAGCCGGGAGACCAATTCTACTTATCGTGGGTGCTGACGATTAAGGGGGCGCACATCGCGCTCGTACCTGGCTTTCCGCTGGTGTTTGGTCATCGGCCTCCATCGTTCTGGCTCAATCGCGCCCGTCCTCTGGGCCTTCTCCGAGCTCCGCGGCCTCTCAGCGATCGGCCCCTGCCCCGTCTCCCAGGAGTCTCGACGCAGCGCGGCCGGCGCTCGTGGGGGCCTCCGCCGCACACCACAGCCCTGTGAGTTCTCTGCTCTGTCTAACGCCATTGTGGTACGGTCGGTGCCTTTTGGTGATACAGCCGGGCCCTGCCGCCTCCTTTACGCCCGCCCTGCCTTGGCTCCGCCGAGGTCGCGCCGCCACCAAGATGGCGGAAGGGAGGGTGTGTCCTTTCTCGGGCCGTCGCTCGTGGGCAAAAACTCATGCGACAGCTGAGCTCGTTCCAGAGTTGTGCACAGAAACGACTTAGCTCTTGCTGGGTGTTCACAGCCACTCGACTAGTCACCTCGGAAGCACGCTATTTTTAGGATCTTTGGGGTGCTACACGGAGCTCACAGGAAAACCGCCATCTTGGACGGCTCTCTAGCGCCCTCTTGGCATGGAAGCATCGTTAAACATGCCGAGTGCTATATGGTAGAAACTTGAAGGGCATGTTTGGAAATCAGTTTTGGGTCTACCAAAGTCGACATCCATGCCAGCAATTAGACGGGAACTGGGCCTGGTCTCTCTCGCATCTTTGGTAGAACAGAGTAAGATGAGACTCTACAGAAAGATTGTGATGGCAGACTCCTTGCCAATTTACGCGACTATTGCAGAAGAGCTTAAAAGTGGCACCTGCAAGGCTCTCAATAAGTGGGTGAAAAAATTACAAGACACTCTTAGTGAAGTATCGTGCTCGGAAGAAGATCTAAAAACCAACCCAGACCGAGTAAAAAGAAAAATGGAACTCATGGACTGGATCAGGATGATTGACTCTGCCAGTGCAAATAAGCTACTCTTACACCTCCCACCGACTTTCAATAAAGTGAAAATGCCTCTGAATTACTGTATGAAATTCCCGAATAAAAACATGCGAGGAACCTTTTTGAAAGGCAGACTAAACTTGCTGATGACGCACAAAATTCTTTCAATTCGAGCACCGAAGATGGACAACAGTTGCCGCCTGTGTAAAGACAAAGAGGAAGTGGAAACACTGAAACATCTAGTGCTAAGATATCCGAATACACGCCAAAACAGAGATAAATATCTTCAATCTTGCTTGCAAGGGGCTATAACGCTAGATGAAGAGGCTGTGTGGAACAGGCTAATCTCAGGGGAGACAACGAGATGGACAATTACAACGGTGAAGTTAATAGAACTAGCCTTTGAAATAATCTCCAACTTACTGAGCGAAGTGGCGGAACCAGTGACATCAGCACCAGAGGGGGTAGGGTCACCCATACCTCTCTGATTATAACAGTAGAAGATTGAGCCAGTGAGCAAAACACGAGACAAAAGATTGATCATCGTCCATCGTTCATCTAGTTAAATAGCGTTGAAGTAATTTCTGAAGAAAAAGGTCCTTGTAAAAATCGAAACTTTTCGATTAAAGTCAAGTAACAAAAAAAAAAAAAGAATATTTATTCAGTAACACTGGTCAAAGCTGCTAGTCTCGTGGTGTTGTAACTTAGCATACGGGCCCACGCCCCACTTTGACCCAAAAAACGTACCCACACTAGCATTTAGCATTTTTGGTTCTGGGATTGCCCTATTTCTTTACAGGCCAGTCCGAGCCTGCTTTCGCTAAACCCAATAAGGGGCTGCCTTTTTTTACCACTGGCTGGCACAAAGATCTTCATCCAGTGTTCCTGGAGGACAAATGATCTGCAATCTGGTCTGGTGGTGTTTGTGGAAAGCTAACCCCTGTGTCGATTTCACAGAGAAGGGATTAGCTTTTTTGGCAAGGGGATACCTCACCACTGACAGATTGAAACACATAGGCACAGGTTGATGTGAGGACTGGTGGAAACGTTGCGGGAAGCCCAGAGCTTGTGCACACGTTTATTTATATGAATAGATGTCCATACCTAGTGACAATGTCCCAAGCTGTCTAATAACTGGTCAGATGTAGTTGGATTCTATGACTGACTCTTCTCTTCAAGTTGATCCCACAACATGTCTCTTGGGCATATTTGTAATTTGGGAAGAGTCAGGTACGATATAATCAAAATATAATACCAATGGTAAGGGCAATGGTTTTAGTTCCAAAGGGTACTGTGGCAGTCATGTGGAAAACCACCAGAACACCCACAATAGAGGACTGGTGGTCTCACATGTGGACTTTGCTAATGAACGAGAAGATGTCTTTTATATTGCAAGACCTTCTGACCTCTGATTTAAAAAAGAATTGAACTGTTTATTGAGTTATGGCAAAACTCACAACACTGGATTGCGCTTAAGTAGCGGTTGGTGCATGTGTTCCACAATGCTAAATATTTGCAGAGAATAAGATTTAGATGAGCTCCTTTTTTGTCCACTGGGCCCAATGCATTTAGTTGACTGTTAACCGCCATCAATGAATCACCAAGCTATACTCTAGTGGATCGACATACTTTTCTGTACTGTTTGTGTTTGATTGGGCATTATGGTTATTTGTGGTTGTTATAATTCTTTAATATGGCTGAACACCAAAGTATTGATATATTATATGCAGACATTATTTTTGAAAAATGCCAATAAATAGATTTTCATACATAAAAACCTTATTTGGCGAACATGTTTCTGGTCGGTGAAGATTTGGAGAACATCTGGAGCACTTAGAGAGCAAGACCAAATCGGGGTCAGAGCTGGGATGGTTTAGACAAGAACACCAGGTGACCAGCAGCTGATCAGATGAACTGTCTACTCCAGGTGGGGGCACAACAGAGCATTTTCTGGGCAACCTATCACAAACCCTTGACAATCTCAATAAATTGCATTTAAATGTCTCCTCAAAGACAACTTTGCTAACACCTTTGTTGCTGTTTACCATCCTCAATACTTTGACAAGTCCTTCCTTAATAAATTAATGGAGTTTGAAAGATGCCATGGAAATAATTCCACCAGCATTAAGCTTTCATTGGAAACAGACCACAAATTGTGATATGTAAAAATAAGATAACAAGAGAGTTGCTCATATATGTGTAACAAAGGAAACATGTAACAACATGATCGCTGCATTTCAGGTTGTTTATTTTCTTAGTTAGGATGATGCAAGGGATTTTCTGTGTACTTCCCAACACCGTACTTCCCAACACTGTACAGTATGGCTTACCCTAGGGTTCTACAATATAGTCCTGAGGTTAACAGAAAAGACTAGTTTCAAACAAAAGTTTCTGGGTTCAAACATAGATCTCTGGGTTAAAACTAAAAATCTCTGGGTTTCATCCCCCTCAATCCAGCGAGCACTTCCTATTTCTTCTCTCTTACTCACTCCTCACGCTTACTTCTTAGCTCCTCGGTCTGTCATTTCTGTTTCTCATCCTCAGCTTCAGAGAGGCCCATTCATCTGGGTCTGAGGGTGGTGCATGCATTCGCAGATTAGGCAAAGGGAAGGGGCAGCAGCGGAGATCTTAAGAGAACAGTCAGGGTGCTCTTTTCGCCTCCCTGCCTTGAAGTCTTGACTCTAGCCTCAACACCCCGTCCTCTCCTACCTCCAAGATAAACAAAAGTCTCATTCATGCCATAGGGCAACTTTCCTGCACCTTGTGAACTCCCCTCATCGGTCTCTCTTACTTCCATCTCATCGACCACTTACCATGTGCTTGCACCTCCAAACCCACACTACTCCACTCAGTATTTGGGTGCGCCTGCTCCTCCCTTACTTTATTCTGGTCTTCTTCTCCAACCTACTTTTAACTAGCTTTCTTTCCCCCTTCCTCGACTCTTCTCCCAGCCTCCTTCCTCCTTAATACACACATTAGAATGCTCTTCTGCTCCACTGTGCTGTTCAATCTCCTCCTGAACAGACCCCTCCTATTCTCGTCTGTATATGTCTCCCAACTTCCTCCTGAAAAACACTTCTCTTTCTTTCTTTGATGTCAACTTAAACCCTATTTTCAATATACTCCCGTCCCCTGTCATTCTTTTATGCACATCTTTTACTTCCCTGCTTCCTTTAGCTCTCCCTTCAACCATCACACTTCTGTTATTCCTCTTTACCCCCTCCTTACTCTGCATTGCCTCCTACCTTCTCTCCTGCTCTCTGGTCACCTATCTGCATCATCCTTCCTCATGCTCCAACTACTTCTGCTATTTCCTCCAACACTCTCCAAAGCTCTTGCTCCACTTCCAAACTCTGACTCTGCGCTTCACCAGCTTTGCACTATGGTGTAGGCGGTATAGCTGTTTCCTGATTGGCTGGAGTGTCATGTGATGTGCATGGGCATGCTCAGTCCTTTGGATGCCCTGTAGTTCTGAGACTTGGGAGGAATTATTCAACTAAGGCAGCCTCCATCATGGATCCCATTCTAGAACGTTCTCTCTACTAGTTGCACAGCAGCAGTTCCTCTCTCTCCCTGCCTGTGGATGGAGGGCACCCTCACCCTGATGGTTCTCTTGGCTCTTCCCTGTGACCAGCAGGTCAGTTGGTATGCTGTACAATCCTCACACTCCTCCGCCAGTAGACTTGTAAGTGCATTTTCCTAGTCAGATCTACGTTTTCCCATTACAGAAGAATGACATTATTGTAGATTTAACTTTTCTCAAAGTGGTCTGTTAGCCAGTTCCATCCACCCTGGGCTTGTATCCTCTTCTCCCACACCCATCCTAAATGTATAGACCTGACTAAGGCCTTTCCTCTTTGTTCTGGATCCTCAGATGACTCTCTGATCCAGTAAACGTTTTTCCTCCAGCACAGGGTTGAATTCTGGGAGATGTTGGGGGTCAATACGAGTTTGGCGGTAAGGGGTTAACGGCGCCGGTAAAGGTGCTGGAACTGTCACCCTTTACTGCCCCATTACGAGTCTGCTTGCGGGAACCCGCTAAGGACAGCCCATTTAACGCCCAACTTGTGATAGGGTCAGCCAGCCCTTAAATGCAATGGCAATACTGTTACTGCCGCATTTAACGGCTACAGCCCAACTCGTCATGAGGCCTGAGTTCCATGTCGACTAGTATCACAACATAACCCATTGGGCCCTCAGCAATGTCTGTCATTTCTTTTTGTAATGTCTCACTCACCACAGGCACTATTACATACTCCTTGAAGCAAGCGACTATCATACCTTTCTTTGAGGTATAACAACATCTCAAAGAAAGCTTGAACAACTAGCTTGAACTACAGCCTGATTGTGAGCTGAACCTTAGAAGCTAAAATCCAAGAAAAATCTGCCCCCACAACCACTGTATTGATGTGGAGAAAATAGCTTGCTCCATGCCCAGCCATCTAGATTCCACTCAACCAGTGGGAGAAAATGACGGTGGTGTGTATCAGAATGAGAGCCGTCTTTTCATCTTTGGATTCAATTTTTCTTCACTTCTACGCTACCGATCTCATGGATGATTGTAGGGCCCTTCACCACTTGCAAAACACAATGAGGTGGTCAAGCCCTGAAGTGATTTTAAAACTTTCTCTATGACAGACTCAAGTTAAAGTGAGTTAATTCCAGTCCAAAGTTTGGTTGGTGATATATGGAGTCAGCGAATTGTTGGCAATTTCCCTTTGGCTGTCCAATGTGTTTATGAGACAACTGGCATTCCTTAAAGAGCTCCATGGCTTACCATTTCAGTTCTATGCCGATGATGTACAAATAATGATCCATATCCATATTGTGACAGACAACACCTAGGTTCAGGCAATAAACTTCTGCATCAATAGAATCCAGAATTTGGATAGCATGCAGTAGCTCTTGTTTAAATGATGACAATACTGAACTGTTTAGCACTGCAATCACCAGCAACCTCCCATTCACCTTGCCATTATCGTTTCACTTCTCACCCATCCCGACAAATCAAGATCGAAACTGTGATGCGATTAGTGAATATTATTTAAGGCATTGCGCATCACCCACTGTATACCCTGTAGCATTGGTCTGAAATAGCAGTCCACCATTGACAAACGTTACATCTTATCGAGTAACCTCTGGTTCACTTTAAAGAACCTATTCCTCATTGGCAACTGCAACACAAAGTGTTTCGGAGGCTTGGAGTGGGGAGTACATGTGGGGCTGATCGAAGAAGACAATGCCAGAGGTCTGTGTTCTTGCATTTTGTCATAGGGCTTCATTACGACCCTGGAGGTAACCATGGCGCTATTAGTGCCATGGTTGGCTCCAAAACCTTACTGATTCCGCCATGGTGAATAGAGCAATTACCACCCCATTCCAAGGTTGGCGGGGGCGGTAATTCCCCATTCATCATGGCCCTTCCCCATCCCCATTTGAGCCCCCATAGGGCTCAATGGGAATGGGGAAGGCGGTAATAACGGTACCGCAAATTGCGGTACCATTATTACCTCTAAAGTCACTATGCGAGTCCCGTCCTTAACGGCTGGTTTTACCAGCCGTTAAGGGAGGACCTGCCAAGGGACCTCAGAATAGGGCGGTAAGGGATTACCGGCATCGGTGCCCTTACCGGTACCGGTAATCCCTTACCGCCCGGGTCGTAATGAGGCCTATAGTCTCTAGCGACCATGCAAGCAGCCTGCTAGGCATATAGGGGGTCATTACGACCCAGGCGTTAACCATGGCGCTATTAGACCTCATAATTAGGCGGTAAGGGGTTAACGGCGCCGCAACATTTTACAGCGCCGTTAACCCCTTACCGCCTGGGTCGTGAAAAATTGAGCATACGATTGACGTAAACGTTGGCAAATAGAGAAAAAAAACAGAAAAAGTAGATGAAAGGGGAATACAAACACAGTTAATAACCATGATGTGCCACCAACTACATTTTATTAATATTTTCTCTTCCAAGGAAAAAAAATATTTCTAGCTTCTCGCATTTTCTGTTAAATGTACATACTGAAATTGAAGAGGTTACGCAACAACTTTAAAATGTTTCATATCATCTTGCATTCCATGTTCATACAAACTACCTCATTATCATAAATGCATTTTAAAATACACAAAACTGTACAAAATTCTATTGTTTTCTGAAAGTCGTCAAGACATTCTCACGCTGCAAATGGCAAGACATTTGTAATTTGCATAGTGCATTCGGACGTTTTGCAATGTTTCTTTTACAAACGCAGATTTAAAACCACTTGCTTTAAGGACATCACAATTGCACATTAAGATCCCTTTAAAATAGAATGTGCTTCTTTTGTGTGTTCATGTTTATCTGCCATTGGTGAACAAGAATTCAAATCAGGGGCACATAAAAGATAAACATGCGAAGGGGAGCTTTTACAAGATGGATCCTGGTAAGTAGTAACGCCACTGTGGATTGCACACATCATGGGACCCTGTACAACTCTGCAGCTGTTTGACTCCAACGCCCCCACCAATTTGGCTAGATATGGTCCCATGCTATGAAATACACAAAGAAAGCTTGCTGTAGCCTGCACACAGGCTCAGACTGGATTATCAGGCAGTATAGAAAGACCTGCTCTGACAACCAAAGTGGGCTGGTTTTGTGGGCCAAAGTGAGCCTGTATGACTAATTAAAACCCTTTGCAGCAAGTACATTTCGACGAACTATGCTGGGCCAAATAAATGTCACAAATTGTCCCAAAATGCACCCCTCACGCGCCAAGCACTACACAATTGGCCTCATTAGGAGTATGTCGGTCTGGAATTATTGTGCCAGTAATTCTGTTTACCGGCACATTTCCAGACCGGCATATTCTGGGTTTAGTGGTTGGTTGGTCGGATTTACCTGCAACTCCGAGCGGCTGGTAATTCCTGCCCCCCTCCACCAAAAAATGCTGGTATAACCCCCATGGAGTCCTATGGGACTCCATGAAATTAGGAATTAGTGCTGTTGCCGGTGATTCTGGCATTCCCCGTGCCGCTAATGCTATTACTGTTTGCCGGTATCCTGACAGATTTACCCGCGGGATACTGGCAAACCCGTAATGAGGACCCATGTGTCACCAGAACTCAGAAATTTAGATTATGGCTCATTTCTTTTTTTGTTGGGACTGGGTCTACCTTTTGTCCCAGTTCTACCCCGGCTGTACGGAGTTGGATCTTCAGGAATGAGACCCCCCAATACAAGGTTTTATTGTTCTGCACGGAAGTCAATCAATGCATACAAAATGTACAACTAAACTGAATAAATGTATAGGTGACTGAAACTTTCAATGAAAAGGCAAAACATACATTTTTCAGGAAGTTTGACTGAGTTCAGGGCATTTTTCCACCATTTAAAGAGTTGAACACTTTCCCCTGGGTCTGAGGTGAAGTGGCAATGTTGCACTGTGGTGTAAAGTCCTGCACCACAGGGGCAAGACGCATCAGAGTCACAGCTCTGAAAAGTCCTCCCTGGTGGTGTAAAGACCTGCTGCTTTGGTGTGCAGAGAAATTGTTAGATTGTGTGGTTGGTAAAAAGCAGCTTATAGAAGTCCATGGCTTACCATTTCCGTTCTATGCCGATGATGTACAAATCATGATCCATATTGTGACAGACAACACCCAGGTTCAGGCAATCACCTTCTGCATCAAAAGACTCAATGAGTGGATAGCATGCTGCCTTTCGGTACTGGACCACAAGGTTCTCCCTTTCACAAACACAGGTTTGCAAAACTGCTAAATACAGGAGAAAATGTGCTTCTTATAATGGACCCCTTTCCCTTGCCTCTGATGCAGTCACGCTTATGCCCCCCATCCGGTTAAAACCGTAAAACTCAAATTGAGTATTTCTCATAAGTATATTTACTGAATGTGATTAAAAAAATGACTTCTGTTTTGATGTTATCTTGATTTCTTTCTTCAATTAACAGTATTTATTTTCCAATTTGAGATATCATTTCACGCCAGTCGATGGGACTGGGACTAGATTGATTGACAACTGCTACGCAAAGGTGAATCAAGGAAGCTCAAACGTATTGCTTCTTTCATAATCAAACTAAGCTCTTCGGGAGGGAGTGACATGAAGACCCCACACATGATATTCTCCACATACGAAAGAAGTGGCATGATCCCCTGGATAGGCAAATATAGTAAACACCAAAATGTGGTGGATGGAAAGCTGTGAATTAATTGTAAACACTGGCATTACTATGGGCAGCTGTCACGGCATCATTTTGGTCCCTGTGTGTATCATTACAAAGGGGGAGCAGCAATATGCAAATCGGGCTTGGCCTGCCACAAACGGGAGCAGTCCAGCCTGAAATGGTAGACTGTATCCCATTTACAAGGATAAATAAGCAACAGCATCCCAGACATGTTTCAGAATTGTCTGGAGTTCCTTTTGGTCTCGTTCAGTAGGGTTGTGACCCAATAATTTTTGGGGTGAGACCATGCCTGATCTGCATATGGTCTTTTGACATAGTTGGCTGAAAGAAAATGGTTTAGAGAGTTATGTTAAGTACACTTCTAAAGCACAGTGTACACCCGAAGGCATCTTGGCGCTACAGACCATCATGCCCAAACCAGAGTAGAAAGACAGAAAGGGAGTATCCTAAAACAAATGGGTCTTTAGAAAGCGGTGAAAGGTTAGATGATTTGTCACAGCACGCAGTGCAAAGTGGAGAGAGTTTCTGGCTTTCGCAGCAGCCACAGAAAAGGCTCATCCCCCAACACAAGATCGCTTTGCAGAAGGGATCTGGATTGTCAGAGAAGATTGGGAGCGCAATACTCTAGTAGGAATATAAGGACACAATTTGGCCTTACTATTTTCAGCCCCGACTTTATAGAATGCTTTGTGCACAATACATAGAGACTTGAATAGAACACCTTTCTCTACCAGGAGCCCGTGTAATTGGTGTAAGAGTGGAGTCATGCGAGAGCCAACAGGAGGATGTAGAATCCCTCTCGCTGCCATGTTTTGTAACAACTGAAGGGGGCAAAGAAAATAAGCTGGCTGTGCCAGGTAGAGGGAGCTGAAGTAGTTTATACTACTAAAAACCAGAAAAGAAACCACTGGGGCATGGAAGCAAGAAGGGACAAAATGAAGAACCTTGCAAGTTGTCTGCAGCTTTAAGTGACCAGATTGACAAACAGTGGTGAACTGGTCCTTCATCATCAAAGAGGCAGAGATTTTTACACCAACATCCTTCACCACTACAAATGAAGAACGGCAGGGCCCTAGAGTCGAAGGCCAAAAATCAGGGGTCCAGTAGAGAGAAGGATCAGACCAACCTACAACCAGCACCTCTGTATTTTCAGCATTAAGTTTGAGCCAGTCGTCGGCCATCCAGCCTCCCAGGGCATCAAGGCAGTCCCTCAGCCGCATAGCCGTCTCGGAAGAAGAGAGATCAAGCCGCAGAATAATTTGCGTATCATCACCGTACGAATAGCACATGAAGCCCTGGGAGAGGATGAGTCTGATAAGTGGCTGAATATAAAAGTTAAACAAAATAGGAGATAAAGCGGAGCCTTGGGGGACTCTGCAAATTAAAGACATACATTTTGAATAAAAAGGTGATAGATAGATCGACTGAGACCAACCCTCCAGGAAGGAAGAAAACCATTCAAGTACCAGTCCAGAGAGTCCAGCACAGGACAGACGGGTGATCAGGGTGGGGTGGTCAACAGTATCAAAGATGGCCGACAGGTCTAAAAAAATCAGCACCCCACTCCACCCTGATCAACAAGGCATGCCAGATCATCCACTACTGATACAAGCACGGATTTCGTACCCCTGCCAGGACGAAAGCCAGACTGAAATGGATTAAAGAAATTAGAAGACTCTACAAAGGAGCTAAGCAGGGAAGTGATCAAAGATTCCATCAATTTCATAAGAAATGGCAGGAGCGAAATTGGGTGGAAATTAGATGGTAGAGAGGGATCCAGTTGTGGTTTCTTTAGGAGCAGGATCACAAGAGCACGCTTCAGCTCCTCAGGGATAATTCCTGCTGCAAACCATTTGTTGACTGCAGATGTAATCTAAAGGGCGATCTGGGTAGAGATGTTTTTAAGCATGGTCAAAGGGATAAGGTCCAGGGGTGAAGCAGATTTCATTGTATTCATAGCTTCAAGAACATCCTGATTTGTAAAAGAAGGGAAGGTGGACCACGCTATATTTGGGCTACAGTCGGGCAAGGCAAAGGCTGAGAACCTTACTGAGCGGTTGAATTAGCTATATCGCCGTGAATGATGTCAATTTTACCCATGAACAAGTCAGCAAGGGAGTCACAAAAGGTTTGGGAGGGGTCAACAGAGGACTGGATGGTAGAAGAAGAGGACAGAGAATGAACTACGTCAAACAGTTGTTTAGAATAATTGATTGATTGCACCGTCAATTCTAAGGTGAAAAAGGTTTGCTTAGCAAGGCGTATAGCTGTCTGATAAGTGACAGTAGCTAGACAAAGTAAATCTTTGTCTGCTGGCCCAAAGCAATGCCAGAGCTTGTGATTTATTCAAAACCTAATCTCAGAAGTTACAATGTATCCAATACCTTTCATCCACCAATCTTAAATGTTGCATTAGACAGTTTTAGTATCCTGCCTCAGAATTCTGGTTGAAGTCTCAATCTCAATTGACAAAAGACATACTCTCACCACTATAGCTTCTAAGAGAAGTCATCATGCAATACTAGGAAATGCTCAAACACTCTCGACGGCCATACAATTTATACATTTTACTGACTAGGTTTTTCAGCCTAATTTCTGGAATCAGTAGGACGGTACTGTTGCAGGGCAGACACAGAGATCCTTAAGTAGTGGTTGCAATTAGCCACAACACCGCTCAAATTGAATGTTCTTTTTTCAAAGCCTCCTAACCATGAAACATTCCCCACTTTGCTACCATGAGGAAGGTTTGTCCTTGGTAACAAAAGATAAAGAGAACATTTGCTTTTCTCTGACAGAAAGTACCTCTGTGGCTGTGTAATTCAAAAAGTAGCCTAAAGAGGTCTTTTAATTCCCAGGATAGATCTCAGGGCGGAATAAGATGCCTCAATACGTTAGGAAGAAAATCTTTTAACATTATTTTTTAACTTCTAGGATGATGAAATAATCAAATAATTTTGATGTACTGTTTTTACAGCAAACCGAGTTACTTGTTGAGCCGGTTGTTGATGGCTTTACTACCATCATGAAGAAAGCGAGAAAAGGTAATAGAGGTCGACCGTTTGGAGGCCTACTTATTGCGTTAAAAAATATTGTGAGCTCTGGAATCGCTAAAGTCAAAGGGATATTCTTTTTTAGCTGCTACATTGAGTAATCAATCGGATGCTAAAGATTCTTATTTGTTAGTCATTAATTTATATTGCAACCGTTTATCAGATAACGAGGACCGTTTAAGGACAGGTTAGGAGGAGGTCCTATTGGGATGGAAGGCTATATACCCATACCTAGCTATTATTTTTGCAGGTGATTGTAACTGTTTTTGTCCGAATATGGGTAACAAATTAGATGAATGGTATTGTATGTACACCTCAGGAAAATTGAGTCATCCTCACATTTATAATAAAAAAGAAATTAGGGGTATTGCTTGGTCGAAATGTATGTATAATTGGGACCTCCCGGAGAGTAAATGGTATTGTTGCAGCTGATAATACAATTCAACCAACATGGCATGGCCCAGTTTCCTCTTCCACAATTGATTTCATTTTTGTGTCAACACCTCTTTTTGACTATATTTAGTTTCTGAAGGTTTTTGAAAATGCCAATAGTGATCCTGTGTTTTTGACTTTGAAAATTAGGCTTGAAGTAGATAGGACAAGGGTGCAAAGTATAACATGCAGAAATGTTGTAGTGAACAACTCAGGAACTCGGTTGTAAGACGTATGAACTCTCAAAGAATTAATTAAAAGGTTTCCATTAGTTGGTCAGAAGAGGAAAAACTCCATTGTTCTACTGATAGTTACTCAGCAACTCAGAAAAGATGGTTGGTGGAATCAGAGAGGGGAACTGGAGTCAGTGTCCTTTCATTACCTCTCACAAGCAGCCGTTTGACGATGATGAGAAGGAATAGTAAGAGGATAATGCTACAGGAAATCAGGAGAGCTTTAGACTTGTCTTTAGGAATGGTTTAGAGAAGTGTGGGGATTAGGAGGAACAAACAGACACGTCGAATTAGCAATTATATATAAATGTATTAAAAAATTATGATGACCGTAGTCAGGCGGGATACTAGAGGTACTTGACACCTTTTGAATGGACATGAAATGAGGCAAATTCCGTCCCAAGCAATTGTATAATGGACAACCACCAAACTCTCAGGCATGGGATGAATGAATCAGTGGGAGCCAGATGATACTTCTTTGTCAGGGTTTGGTCCACAGCAGGGGTCTGGAGGGGTTTCATCCATGCAGCTATAACTATGGCAACAAATGATGGGTTAAATGGCAGACAGATCTCTTTCGGAGGACCCTCGTCTAAGATGTCCATTAGGTCAATCTGGACTGCGGGGATCACACCTTGCAGGGATAAAAAATGGTCATCTGCCAAGCACAATCCCTGCATGGTTTAAAGTCCAGCTTTAGATTGTGCATTGCACAGTTAGAAAAAACAAAGATTGATTTTTCTGAGTAGCTTACAGAGTGTGTAGTAAAACGGAACTGAGGTTATGGGGCATCTATAGTTCCATACATACTCCCCCTGACGTCACACTCGCCATCATTGGCGGGCATCAGAGTTTAGTGGAGCCAATGCAAAACTACATGGTGACTAATATGTAGGAGAAAGGAAGGAATCAATTAAAAATGGCTGTTTAGGGACCTCATCATTGCAGAGGGCCTGCAACATTAACAGTAGGTTTGGCATAAGGGTCCTCTCAACACTACATCCCACTAATGTTGAGTGTCTTCTTGAATTAGCCTTGGAGGTAGCAACTATGACTTCCCCAGTTAAGAAATGGCAACTGGATTTACCAAAAACTGGACAGTAAGGCTACTGACCTAGTGTCAGAGCTAGCTAAGGGGTCCTGTTGCCATATCTAAGCTCTAGAACCAAAGTCAGAGTCTGTGACTATGAAAATTACCATGTGGGTCAGCATGGACTGTCTTTACAGTTGTTTATTACTAATGTACAGGCAAACTCCCAGTCATCACTTGTTTGGACTTAACACTTGCGTTATCTCGCCTGCGGCCATACTTTCATATGACTGGTGTTTTAAAGTGCCTGGCCAGACCGAATGTGAAAACGGACCTAGTATATTAGACAGGGGGCTCAGAGGTAAGCGAATAAAGTAGGAAAGATGTTTAAAAACGTTTGAAATCATTTCATGGATAAAAAGACTACTATAGGGTAAAAGCATTTGAACAAAGCTGATGACAAGTAAGCTAAAAGTCTGAACATATTTTTGAGAGAAATTAATACATGTAATTGCATAATGCACAATGGACTGTGTGACGAATCGAGGAAATGTGTCCCTTTTTCCCCGGGGAGACCCCTCCATGAGGCTGGGGACATGAGCCTGCTCCGCAAACACCCTCCCTAGGGGTCGAGGCAAGTTGGACCTCACTGGGAGAGACTCCCCCTTTCTGGACTATGAGAAACCAGAAGGTGTCTCACCCACTAGTCCCCAGGGATCTGTCATCCAGGTGACCAGGACACAGCCATCGCTTTTGGATCCTGATCCTGGGGGTGGACCAGTGCGGGAGGATCACCTGGATAAAGGGTCTTCGGGGAGTGGGACACCGGATGGTGAGATGCGTTATCCCCTTACGTGTAACACCTTTACCCCATCCTACCAGGTAGGATATTTAGGAACTCAACCCTCACCCCTTTGCAACACAAACACTTTCTCACAGACAACCCGGTATGAGAGAAATCAGACTAACACCCGAGCTGTCTACCTTATGTGTCCCAATACAAAGGTCAGGCATGGTCAGACAATTACTGACCTCACACATCTGACTTCCATTACACTTCCCCACACGGCTAAAAGGCAGAGCACGAGAGCACACTCTGAGCGAGGCAAAGCACAAGAGGAAATAGCAGTTCCAGGATGGCAGTTTTACAAGAGGAGAAAGACAGCGAAAACAGAAGGGTACGCAAGGAAGGAAGTTCCCTTGACCTTTTCGACAAGGAACTGTTACTTTCATGGAACCTTGAGAATAGAAGGCGTAAGACCAGGAAGCCAGGCTGAGGAATCCTACATTGTGTGTTGGAGGTACCCAGGGCCTTCCCGGGTTGATAATCAAGGCAGGGAGAATTGCCATCTGCCGTGTTACTGTCCTTGGCTCCAACAACAAAGCAGCGTCAGTTAAATCAACACAGCAGGTGAGTTGGGGAGACCAATACAAGGCCGGTCTGTGTTGAAGTCAAGGTTGTAAGGGGCAACACTGTATGGCGAGCGCTGATGAGTGATTCAACTTTGAAACCAAGATAAGATACCTTTGACAGAGGGATCTGGCACCGCGTGTGTGCTTATTCAAAGGTCTCTAAGGTATCCAGCTCTGAGGTGGCAAAAGTGAAAGAGAGGCAAAGATTTGTGAATCGAAGTGGTCCTGCAACGGGTCAAACAAAATCCTGTGCACAATCGAATGTCTTCGATGTTGATACAGTAAAGATAGTTGATGGCAAAGGGCGATCAATTGAAAAGCTTTGTGTTAAAGCAAGTTTGTGTTAAAGTAAATAAATTGGTCCGAGCCCGGTGGAGGGCAACTGATTGAAGATTTTGTGTCCAAGTGAGTCTGAGCCCGGCGGAGGGCGCACCGGGGGTTGAACAGTGAATCACCCGAGAAATTGGATATGTGAAAATCCTGACCACATTGTGTTAAAGTGAATCTGAGCCCAGTGGAGGGGGATACGAGGTGAATAGTAAATCACCTAAGAAAGTTGTGTGTATGTGAAATACTAAAAGGAAAGGAACTTTATTCTTTGTTTGTTGCATCAGGCCTTCTGAAAGAAGAGACTTTGTATGGGAAAGAGACTTTGGCACCGAAGGTCATGATGTTGAAGTTTTGAACTGCACCCTCATGCTAGAGAAGCCAGAGACTATGCTAAGCTCAAGTGTGCCGCCTTGTCCTGTGCTGCAATTGTGATATCATTTCTTGAACACTTTTTCTATTGCACAACATTGTTTCCCACACTATTTGTATTTAGAGGTAAGAATTGGCAATAGGTGTATTAGTATAGGCCAGTTTATTTTGACAAGACACTGCTAGGACTGTGTTATTATTTGATGGTCGTAGCTTGCTCCCATATTTCTGCACCCTTCCAGATTTAGGTTTAGATAGGTGCTTTTCAACCCCAATTGAAGTTCAATAAACACCCTTGAAGTGTGGCCACTTCCGTCTGTCTTACTGTTGATACTGTTCCGTCTGTCTTACTGCCTTCCTTGCAGCGCACGGAATCCCATTTCCTTGAACAACTCCCCAAGCCACACCCCATGGTGGCATACATGGGAATATCAGATACACAGAACAGTATACAATCCAGAGATTTGGTTGAAGAGAAAACTAAAATATATTGCTACCAACAAGAAAGAGGATCTATCCCTTTAAACGGAAGTCTCCATTTACCTGGGATGAGGAGACTGAAAGAGGAGGACACACTGAAGAGGTGAGGCAGAGAGACGCATAAGCAAGCAGCTGAGGCCCCCCTTGCAGTGTGACACCTTAGAGAGGAGGAGTCAGCTTTGGAAACTGCTCTCTGACCAAGAGAAAAGCACCGGAAGCTACCGGAAGCTCAGTGTCCACTGTGAGAACCCTGAGGGGATTCTCACTCCTAAGCCCCTTGGATCCACTGTGCAGGTGGCCAGGGAAAGGCCATCACTCTTGGATCCCGACACTGGGGGCAGCAAAGCGAGGGAGGATCACCTGGGGGGGAAGGTCCTTCGGGACTTATTAAGAGCTTAATGCCAGCGAGTGGTTTCTAAGTGCGGGATTGGGATTCAAACCTGTGTTGCACCTCTTTGTCTTGCTTCCAAGACAAACGTGTTGCCCCTGAGCTATCCTTCCTCCCCGGGACTGGGAGTGGGGACCCCTTGGGTGAGACATGGTATCCCCTTTCCCTACTGATGGCCCACCCAAACCCTCACCAACCTTTATGGGTTATTGTAAGTCAGCTCCCCTTATTTCCCCACATGTAAAATCGGACAATACTGAGATGAAGAAAAGGCAACTAAGAGCAATGAAGACAACACACTTTTGCTACTCTGGCACTGGGACGAGGAAGATGCCTGTTAAGAGCAGTGAAGGTCAGGCATGTCCCTTTAATTGTGGTTAGGCAGTGCTGATTGGACATCCACACCTGCAGCCTGTTAGGAGGCTGCAGGTGTATAAAAGGAGACCATCCCACCAGCAAAGAGATTGACATGAACGACAGGAGCAGCAGCAGGAAGGCCGGTGTCAGCAGCAGGGAACTTTGTTTGTAAAACAAGCCGAGATGCTGAGGTCTGCAGAGAGGCGATCTATGGAAGCGTGGCCCAGGAGCTGGTGCTCCGTGGAATAAACCGAACATTGTGAAGGGAGCTGTGTGGAGAGGCTATTTATTTCCTTGTGGTCAAGGTGCTCGTTCCCCTGTGTCAGGAGTTCACCACAGGAGTTCCTGAGGAGCAGGAGTTGGACCGCTGACATTCCACGCAGGAGGCTGTACGATTGATGCTGCAGGGAAAGCTGTGAACATGACAGGTGAGTTTCTAACGAGTAAGAAACCCGGTGGTCAGGCTTCTTACTAAAGGAATACTTTGTATCTGAGTGGTTGCCTGTTTGAGAAACACGTTTTCAAAGGTCTCCGGTATGAACCATTTTTATCTATTGAATTACCTGGAATACTTTGTATAGGAGTTGTCGCGTGTTGAAGGAAACACGTTTTCATAAGTCTCAGAAGGTTGGGCTCTACAATTAAAGCAAACTGAAGCATTATTAAAAAACGGGGTGAATTGAAAGTGTGTTATGAATACAACCCACCTTTACTGAATACCGAATTGAATGAAAACTCTACCAATAAGTAGAACTGTTATATCTTGAGTTCAGAAATGAATGAAACTTTAAAACCACTATATGTTGGTGGGTGTGTCGTGGCAGCCCAGAAAATGGCTGCAAGCACCTGAAGCTCTGGCCCCCGCACTGGCAATCTTTTTTTTATCAACGCAGCACTTACCCGTGTATTCATGGGACTTCACCCTGGCATAGCCTGCTGAAATCACCAGTGACAAACTGATCTGCGGCCAGTAAGCTACCCGCAACTGGCAAGAACAGCAGGATGTCTGGAGGCCGAGAGTGCGGGACAAGGTGATGTGAGGCAGCAGGAGCAGGTGATGCAGCAGTTGGAAAGGTGGGAGAGTACGCCCCTGCCGGGAGTCACAGACCAGCAGGCACAGTGAAGCACATCCAGGCTGCACCCTCGGAGGGGTGATGAGAGGATGTGAGTGGGCAGCACATGGTGCTCGATGCAGCGGTACAGCGGGAGGAGGCAGCTGAAGGCAGCAGGGCTTCCAACTGGTAGCGGCCTGCTGCTCGAATAAGTGGACCAGAGCTTTGTGATGAGGAGACCCTTATTTATGTCACTTACTCCCAGCTAGCACAATCCCGTTGGCCATCTTGGAAGGGTGTCAAGCCCATTGCTAACCAGTGAAGCCTCAACTGGGAAAGGCGCAGTATAGCTGCCGAGGAAAACGTTTTGGGCAGGCGTAAGAGATATTATATATCCAGCGTAGCTGAGCGCTTACAGAGCCCAGAACCCACAGAGTAGTCATCTCTCCAGAGCAAAGACAGTGAAATCTGCCTCCCAGAGGCCGCTTTTCCATCACTCTTTGCTCCCGGAGGACGGTGGTGGAACTATGGCCTCAAAAAAGTCTAACCACACAAATGGTAGCGAAGACCTTAGCTACAGAAGCCTCTCTGCAGAAGATGCCACACAACCAGAGCGCAGACCCGCAGCAGGGGGATCTGCCGCTGACACTGGGTGAGCTGGCAAACATCAGGGTCATGATGGGGGTGGTGGACAAGAGAACAGTCAAAATGCAAGGGGAACTGAATTCTGTTACTAACCTTCACTACAATGTGTAGCTAAACGTATCATTGTTTTTGCCCCCACGGGCCCATGTGTTGCTTTTTAAGGCCTTGTGTTGAGTTATAGGCCTGCATTTTTTAGATGTCTGCCCATGTATTATTTAAAGTATACATTTTGGATTTACCTTGTCCTTTTTGTGACCTTGTCTCCTGGCTAGTATTTGATAAACCTAGCTCTCTGCTGGAACTCGCACCCACCTCCAAATGCGTCTCTGAACAGGGGTGGCCTCTGACTCTTTTTTTGTTTCCTTACGTAACCCACCTTCTTGAGTCAGGACCCCCTTAAACAAAAAAGAGGGTCCCCATTGCCCCATCTATCTCTTATGCAAGTGTATATGTGCCAAACAGGCAGGATAGGGAGTTTTCGGATACCCTGAGTCGGAGACTGCAGCGAGGGCAAAGAGAATCACTAGTTTTGGGTGAGACTGCAACTTACCTCTGGATCTGGTACTGGATACGGAATCCCACTCCCCGATGGGACAGACCAAGATGCATAAGGTGTTTGAGCGGCTGGTGTCGGATAATGATCTAGTAGATGTGTGGAGGGTGTGCAACCCAAAGGCACGAGAATTCACCTTTTTCTCCCGCCCCCATAGTTCACACTCCAGGATTTACTATATCTTTATGAGTAAAGGACTAGTGGAGTGGGTGCAGAGCGCCGTCATTTCCCCAATCCTTATCTCTGACCGTGCCCGGCTGGTGGCAGAGTATGATTGAGGGGAGCTAGGCAGAGGGGTAATAGATGGTTAAATGTGGATCTCTTGGCGTGCCCGGACTTTATACAATCTGTTGAGACCTTTACGGAAGAGTAACTTGACAATGTCTCAGGTGACCTCTCAGTGGGGCTAGTATGGGATGCTTACAAGGCTGCACTCCGAGGGCATATAATTGGGTATGTTGCCCAGTGGAATAAAGTGGCGAAGGCTGAAGCCTGCAAGACACTCCGGGATATGAAGTGGAAAGAGGTTGAATACATTGAGTCCCCAACTCAGGACAGGCCGCTAGCCTTGATGCACAATAAAATTCAATACAATAAGCAGTGCTCCAATAAAGCGGCTGGGATATTGCTCAAGTACAACTCACAATTCTATGGAGGGGCGAACAAGGCAGGGAAGCTCTTAGCGAACTACCTGAAGGCACGACAGCAGAACAATCGGGTGGTGGTAGTGGTAGGGGCTAATGGGATTATTACGGACGATGAGGGGATTTCCTGGGTGTTTGTGTCCTTTTATCAGAAGTTGTACAAGCCAGAATACGAGCCTACGAGGAGCAGTCAGATTGGCCACTATTTGGGGGTGCACCTCCCTCAAACAAGGATAAGGTGCCAGAGGGGATTCTTGAGGATTTATGGCAGGATATCACAAGGGAGGAGGTGGAATTGGCAATATCCAAACCCCCGGGTCCCGACGGTCCACTGATTGACTTTTTCCACACTTTCCCATGGTTGCTTACACCTGGCAAAGTCTGTGTATAACCATGGAGGATGATAATGCTAGAAAAGGCCTTTGATAGGTTGGAGCAGCCTTTTCTGATGGAATCCCTGAAGTGGTATGGGCTAGACCCTTGCTTTATTGCACTGGTGGGTACCCTGTATCAGCATCCCAGATCGGCAGTATCTGTGAATGGCCAGATGTCATTGTTGTTCTCCCTTAAACAGGGGACAACACAGGGCTGCCCATTATCGCTGCTCTTATTCCTGCACTCACTGGAGTCCATGCTACATCGTATTAAGGCCCGAGAGGACATTCGAGGGGTGGGGGTCAGGAAGGTGGAGGTTAAAGTGGTGGCATACATGGACGATATTCTGCCCTTGATTGAAGACCTGCAGTCCTCTTTCCCCCCTTTTTGCAGGAAATCGAGGTATACTCGGAGGTATTGGGGTACAAACCTAACATGGAAAAAACAGAAGTTATGCCCTTGAACTCTCTTTGCCTCCAATCTCATTGTGCACGGCTGGGTTTGTGTGGAAGCCTGGCGGGATCAAGTATTTAGGTATAAAACTTTGGAGGGAGACGGGGAGCACAGAAAAGGTGAACGTGGAGGAGGTTTTGTCCAAGGTAGAGGCCCTGCTATCAAAATGGTCTCATCTCCGCTTATCGTGGTGGGGCAGGATGGAAACAGTCAAGATGTCGATAGCCCCGATTGTCCTGTATATCCTCTCGATGTTGCCTGTAAGGTTGCTGCTGGACTTCAAATTGATGTCCACATTTCTCTGGGGGAAGGTGAGACCCAGACTCTCACTGCAGCGGTTGGCTTTACATCTGGCACAGGATGGAGTGGAGCTCCCTCCCTTTCAGAAATATCTTAGTGCATTCATCAAAAAACAGGGACGGGAGTGGTTCTCGGTGACCCCCCACAGGTTTACACCGCGCTGGCTCGAGTTGGAGTCGGCCATGGCGTGGCCCTATATTGCTATGGAGATTATGTGGCTTGAGTGGAAGAAAGGGCTGCGGGGATGGGGGTGCTCAGTCTTCGGGGCTACTAGGGTGGCGCTGAGGACATGGTTCGATAGGGTTGGGTAGAAGGGAAGTGGGGACTCGGCCGCTGTGGTATAACAATTCAATTTAAATTCGATTGGCTTTTATGCGATTATTAATACCTTGAGTGTATTATAAAATCATGGTGCTCGGTACAATCCTCATTATTGTAGCACCGTTTTGACAAGAAATTTGACAGGCTCATAAAGTGCAAACAAGTAGAAAAAGTGCTTAAGTGTCATCGCACCAGACTTGCATCTTTTATGGGTTTTGCCCTTATTCACCAAGCCAGGGCGAGGTAATTTGCTACACAATAAACCACTTTTATACCGTCACTACTTTTGAAAAGCTGGACCGGAAAACTTATATGACATATACCATACGTGTTGCATATTGTTTTTAAGAACTTCCATCGTGCTACACGATAGCCTTCGAAAAAAAAAGGAAATGGATCACGGATTCCTTAGCAGATCTACAAACTGGCCATGTCTCATTTCCATCGGGCAGCCATTTTTTTAGAGCGGCATGCCAGGTTCAGTTGGGAAAATCTAAACCTTAAGTATAGGCTACACGCAAGTGGGGGCCTAACATGTTCCAGATATGTTGCTATATCTGTGGTATAACAAGGACATCCAGGTGGGAGGAAAAACAGTATACTGGCGGGAGTGGCATGCTGTGGGGTTGATGCACACTAACCAGATATGGACAGAGAAGGGGTTAGTGCTGTTTAGTATGGGTTGAAGGCAGGAGAGTTCTTGCGGTATAGGCAACTTGTGGCTGGAGGGTGTCAGGGGGGCTGGGGACAGGCACCAAGCGAGAGGGGAGGATGTGTCGGGATACCCCCATCTGCAGCCTCAGTGTACCGGGCAATGTCGTCTCAGGAGAGAGGGAGGGCTAAGGTTGAGGTTGAGGAGGTATGGGCAAGGATGTGTGGCAGGGAGTTTCCGGTAGACAGTTGGAGCAACATATGGTTGAAAATGAGACATGTTTTCAGGTCGTCTTCACTCACTCAGGTAGTTTATGATATATAACAGAGCATTGTTTACCACATCAATGCTGGATGGGGGCAGAAGAGTGAGCAAGATCGGACATGTTTGTCGTGTAAAGAGGCAGAGGGCATGTCAAGGTATATGTTGTTTGACTGTAGATATACTGCTGGGTCTGGGGGTTGGGCAGAGAGCTAAAACTATTAAAATGTCCACTACATATGAGCTAATGAACTGCAACAGCTACTGCATTGAATGGATGAATTGAGGCACGCACAATACATTTTTATTTATTTAAGAGGAACATTTAAAAAGTTGAATCGATAGACACTGCTGGGTGCCAGAAATGGCACATTCACATCTTATTCCATCTAAAATCCAACAAACCAGACCTAACAATTGTTGATAGACCAGTGTAGCTCAGGCAGAAGGCTGCAGGCTGTACTCCACGTGAAGCGCCCCAGAGTGCTTCAGGGGGAGACCCTGAATCTGAGGCCTAGTTTTGAGCTGTTGTCAAGTTTTCAAACATGTCTGCCTTGTAACAGGGTATGAAAACACACTGTTCTTCTCTCAGGAAATCAGTACTATGTTGTTTCATCATTCTCCTTTTAAATGTTTGCATTTGGTCAACCTTTTCTTTCAACTTTCTTGCCTCTCCTCACCCCACCCCAACTTTTAACTCCCATACCAAATTGATTTGAACAATATGGAAACTTTAAAAAAAATGGTTGATTAAACAATGGTATACACATTTCAGAATTGTGGTAGAAAGAGAAATTATAATAATATTATTTTTATATAGTATTTCCTGTCCTAGCTTCTACCACTGAGTAACACTGACAAAAAGAAGTGTATATATAACCCGATGTAATGGTACTGAATTAATTGGCCTCGGAAGGATAAAGGTTTAAGCCAACCAGCTTGGATTCAAACATTTGAACTGCAGGCTTAACACAGAGCACAGCATCACGCACTCACCAAGCTATCTGTTCAGCAAGTTCTACCTTTTGGGATTATGCTGAAGTGTTGTGAATGAGATCTCCAGAAGCAAGTTTTTCAGATCGTGGCTAGTAGAAATGCAGCATAAAGGGTGAGGGGGCAGACTGCTGCTCAGGTCCCATCCCTTCCCTTATGAAACAGAATACTAGCTTTCACTGACATGGAACAGAAAGTGTGAAACATCAGGCACCTGACCTGAGAGTAGAAGCAAAAACATCTGGTGGATGACAAGTTGGCTATCCCTGCCTTACAGTCAACTGCAATACTTGCTGCCATCTTGACTTTCCTAACTAGAAACATAACGGCAGTGATGAATCGAGGGATTCACTACGCAACATTCCTCCTAGGGGTGATGGTAAGGGAGACCTCATGCGGAGGGACTCCCCTCCTGGGGACAAGGACTCCCGCTCCAATGAGGAACTACCTTTCCATCACACTCAGAAACACCCTAAGGCTATAGCATTTGACAGAAAACACGAATCAGCCAACATCAGCTACTGCAACACCTCTGCAGGAGATAATTACCTACTTGATACTGAGACAGTAAAAACTGAGGAGTAAGAAAGAATACAGAATTGCTTAACACTGGTACGAAGAAGCCTTAATTCCGATACAAAGAACGGGCTGCTACTGGAAACTGGGGAAGCCCTGGAGCAGAATCATAAAAGGGGGAGGACCAAGAGAACCAGAGAGACCCAGGAGTTTCAAGCCAGCTGGAGGGAAGCTGGGTACCGAGAGTGAATGATGTTCTCTACCCAGGTGAGCAGCTGGAACCCAGTAGTGCCCGAGCAGCACTGTGCAAGGAGCAGACCCAAGGGAGTTTGCCAAATGAGTAGCCGTCCTGTGTGGGAAATATGAGAAACAAACACGGGGGAGAGAAGCTGTGACTGAGAAGTGCCAGTGCCACAACAGGATGCTGAGAGAGAGTACTCACCTAGTGGTGGCTAGGAAGGAAAAGGAAAGACAACACTTTTCCATGGCGAGACCACACATGGAGAAAGACACAGAAGCGAGTCGTGGTGAGGAGAGGAAGCAAATGCAACAGCCATTCTGACAAACCACGAAGGAACGCCAAAGGTGAGTGCCGGCCCGGTGACGCAGCTATATTACACTACAGGTAACAGGCAGAGCGGGAGACCTGGGGACAAGGGACATATAACAAGAGGCAGAACAATATTCCTCATAATAGTAATGGAAGCGAATATAAAGATTTTAGTAAGCCTACCCATGCCAGTGAATACATTAAGAAGAGTAAGAATCATACATTTGAATACATTAAGAGTGAGAATCACAAAGGGACTCGGCCTACTCATCCCAGTGAATGTGAATACATTAAAAATAGTGAGAACCACACAGGGACTCAGCCTACTCATCCCAGTGAATGACTACATTTAGAAGAGTGAGAATCTGTAAGGGACTCACCCTACTCGTCCCATTGAGTGTGTATCTACTAAGAAGAAGAGTGAGAATCATAAAGGGAAGCAGAATACTCATCCAAGTGAATGTATAAATAATAAGAAGAGTGAGTACTGTTCTGGAACATACCCTGCTTGTCCCAGTGATAGTATGAATAATAAGAAGAGTGAGAACTGTTCAGGGACTCAACCTACTTGTCCCAGTGAATGGAAAGCTTATAAAAGGAGTGAAACAGTTCACTGGGTACGTTACACAGATCCCTACTGATGGCCCACCCAAACCCTCACCAACCTTTATGGGTTATTGTAAGTCAGCTCCCCTTATTTCCCCACATGTAAAATCGGACAATACTGAGATGAAGAAAAGGCAACTAAGAGCAATGAAGACAACACACTTTTGCTACTCTGGCACTGGGACGAGGAAGATGCCTGTTAAGAGCAGTGAAGGTCAGGCATGTCCCTTTAATTGTGGTCAGGCAGTGCTGATTGGACATCCACACCTGCAGCCTGTTAGGAGGCTGCAGGTGTATAAAAGGAGACCATCCCACCAGCAAAGAGATTGACATGAACGACAGGAGCAGCAGCAGGAAGGCCGGTGTCAGCAGCAGGGAACTTTGTTTGTAAAACAAGCCGAGATGCTGAGGTCTGCAGAGAGGCGATCTATGGAAGCGTGGCCCAGGAGCTGGTGCTCCGTGGAATAAACCGAACATTGTGAAGGGAGCTGTGTGGAGAGGCTATTTATTTCCTTGTGGTCAAGGTGCTCGTTCCCCTGTGTCAGGAGTTCACCACAGGAGTTCCTGAGGAGCAGGAGTTGGACCGCTGACATTCCACGCAGGAGGCTGTACGATCGATGCTGCAGGGAAAGCTGTGAACATGACAGGTGAGTTTCTAACGAGTAAGAAACCCGGTGGTCAGGCTTCTTACTAAAGGAATACTTTGTATCTGAGTGGTTGCCTGTTTGAGAAACACGTTTTCAAAGGTCTCCGGTATGAACCATTCTTATCTATTGAATTACCTGGAATACTTTGTATAGGAGTTGTCGCGTGTTGAAGGAAACACGTTTTCAAAAGTCTCAGAAGGTTGGGCTCTACAATTAAAGCAAACTGAAGCATTATTAAAAAACGGGGTGAATTGAAAGTGTGTTATGAATACAACCCACCTTTACTGAATACCGAATTGAATGAAAACTCTACCAATAAGTAGAACTGTTATATCTTGAGTTCAGAAATGAATGAAACTTTAAAACCACTATATGTTGGTGGGTGTGTCGTGGCAGCCCAGAAAATGGCTGCAAGCACCTGAAGCTCTGGCCCCCGCACTGGCAATCTTTTTTTTATCAACGCAGCACTTACCCGTGTATTCATGGGACTTCACCCTGGCATAGCCTGCTGAAATCACCAGTGACAAACTGATCTGCGGCCAGTAAGCTACCCGCAACTGGCAAGAACAGCAGGATGTCTGGAGGCCGAGAGTGCGGGACAAGGTGACGTGAGGCAGCAGGAGCAGGTGATGCAGCAGTTGGAAAGGTGGGAGAGTACGCCCCTGCCGGGAGTCACAGACCAGCAGGCACAGTGAGGCACATCCAGGCTGCACCCTCGGAGGGGTGATGAGAGGATGTGAGTGGGCAGCACATGGTGCTCGATGCAGCGGTACAGCGGGAGGAGGCAGCTGAAGGCAGCAGGGCTTCCAACTGGTAGCGGCCTGCTGCTCGAATAAGTGGACCAGAGCTTTGTGATGAGGAGACCCTTATTTATGTCACTTACTCCCAGCTAGCACAATCCCGTTGGCCATCTTGGAAGGGTGTCAAGCCCATTGCTAACCAGTGAAGCCTCAACTGGGAAAGGCGCAGTATAGCTGCCGAGGAAAACGTTTTGGGAAGGCGTAAGAGATATTATATATCCAGCGTAGCTGAGCGCTTACAGAGCCCAGAACCCACAGAGTAGTCATCTCTCCAGAGCAAAGACAGTGAAATCTGCCTCCCAGAGGCCGCTTTTCCATCACTCTTTGCTCCCGGAGGACGGTGGTGGAACTATGGCCTCAAAAAAGTCTAACCACACAAATGGGAGCGAAGACCTTAGCTACAGAAGCCTCTCTGCAGAAGATGCCACACAACCAGAGCGCAGACCCGCAGCAGGGGGATCTGCCGCTGACACTGGGTGAGCTGGCAAACATCAGGGTCATGATGGGGGCGGTGGACAAGAGAACAGTCAAAATGCAAGGGGAACTGAATTTTGTTACTAACCTTCACTACAATGTGTAGCTAAACGTATCATTGTTTTTTCCCCCACGGGCCCATGTGTTGCTTTTTAAGGCCTTGTGTTGAGTTATAGGCCTGCATTTTTTAGATGTCTGCCCATGTATTATTTAAAGTATACATTTTGGATTTACCTTGTCCTTTTTGTGACCTTGTCTCCTGGCTAGTATTTGATAAACCTAGCTCTCTGCTGCAACTCGCACCCACCTCCAAATGCGTCTCTGAACAGGGGTAGCCTCTGACTCTTTTTTTGTTTCCTTACGTAACCCACCTTCTTGAGTCAGGACCCCCTTAAACAAAAAAGAGGGTCCCCATTGCCCCATCTATCTCTTATGCAAGTGTATATGTGCCAAACAGGCAGGATAGGGAGTTTTGGGATACCCTGAGTCGGAGACTGCAGCGAGGGCAAAGAGAATCACTAGTTTTGGGTGAGACTGCAACTTACCTCTGGATCTGGTACTGGATACAGAATCCCACTCCCCGATGGGACAGACCAAGATGCATAAGGTGTTTGAGCGGCTGGTGTCGGATAATGATCTAGTAGATGTGTGGAGGGTGTGCAACCCAAAGGCAGGAGAATTCACCTTTTTCTCCCGCCCCCATAGTTCACACTCCAGGATTTACTATATCTTTATGAGTAAAGGACTAGTGGAGTGGGTGCAGAGCGCCGTCATTTCCCCAATCCTTATCTCTGACCGTGCCCGGCTGGTGGCAGAGTATGATTGAGGGGAGCTAGGCAGAGGGGTAATAGATGGTTAAATGTGGATCTCTTGGCGTGCCCGGACTTTATACAATCTGTTGAGACCTTTACGGAAGAGTAACTTGACAATGTCTCAGGTGACCTCTCAGTGGGGCTAGTATGGGATGCTTACAAGGCTGCACTCCGAGGGCATATAATTGGGTATGTTGCCCAGTGGAATAAAGTGGCGAAGGCTGAAGCCTGCAAGACACTCCGGGATATGAAGTGGAAAGAGGTTGAATACATTGAGTCCCCAACTCAGGACAGGCCGCTAGCCTTGATGCACAATAAAATTCAATACAATAAGCAGTGCTCCAATAAAGCGGCTGGGATATTGCTCAAGTACAACTCACAATTCTATGGAGGGGCGAACAAGGCAGGGAAGCTCTTAGCGAACTACCTGAAGGCACGACAGCAGAACAATCGGGTGGTGGTAGTGGTAGGGGCTAATGGGATTATTACGGACGATGAGGGGATTTCCTGGGTGTTTGTGTCCTTTTATCAGAAGTTGTACAAGCCAGAATACAAGCCTACGAGGAGCAGTCAGATTGGCCACTATTTGGGGGTGCACCTCCCTCAAACAAGGATAAGGTGCCAGAGGGGATTCTTGAGGATTTATGGCAGGATATCACAAGGGAGGAGGTGGAATTGGCAATATCCAAACCCCCGGGTCCCGACGGTCCACTGATTGACTTTTTCCACACTTTCCCATGGTTGCTTACACCTGGCAAAGTCTGTGTATAACCATGGAGGATGATAATGCTAGAAAAGGCCTTTGATAGGTTGGAGCAGCCTTTTCTGATGGAATCCCTGAAGTGGTATGGGCTAGACCCTTGCTTTATTGCACTGGTGGGTACCCTGTATCAGCATCCCAGATCGGCAGTTTCTGTGAATGGCCAGATGTCATTGTTGTTCTCCCTTAAACAGGGGACAACACAGGGCTGCCCATTATCGCTGCTCTTATTCCTGCACTCACTGGAGTCCATGCTACATCGTATTAAGGCCCGAGAGGACATTCGAGGGGTGGGGGTCAGGAAGGTGGAGGTTAAAGTGGTGGCATACATGGACGATATTCTGCCCTTGATTGAAGACCTGCAGTCCTCTTTCCCCCCTTTTTGCAGGAAATCGAGGTATACTCGGAGGTATTGGGGTACAAACCTAACATGGAAAAAACAGAAGTTATGCCCTTGAACTCTCTTTGCCTCCAATCTCATTGTGCAGGGCTGGGTTTGTGTGGAAGCCTGGCGGGATCAAGTATTTAGGTATAAAACTTTGGAGGGAGACGGGGAGCACAGAAAAGGTGAACGTGGAGGAGGTTTTGTCCAAGGTAGAGGCCCTGCTATCAAAATGGTCTCATCTCCGCTTATCGTGGTGGGGCAGGATGGAAACAGTCAAGATGTCGATAGCCCCGATTGTCCTGTATATCCTCTCGATGTTGCCTGTAAGGTTGCTGCTGGACTTCAAATTGATGTCCACATTTCTCTGGGGGAAGGTGAGACCCAGACTCTCACTGCAGCGGTTGGCTTTACATCTGGCACAGGATGGAGTGGAGCTCCCTCCCTTTCAGAAATATCTTAGTGCATTCATCAAAAAACAGGGACGGGAGTGGTTCTCGGTGACCCCCCCACAGGTTTACACCTCGCTGGCTCGAGTTGGAGTTGGCCATGGCGTGGCCCTATATTGCTATGGAGATTATGTGGCTTGAGTGGAAGAAAGGGCTGCGGGGATGGGGGTGCTCAGTCTTCGGGGCTACTAGGGTGGCGCTGAGGACATGGTTCGATAGGGTTGGGTAGAAGGGAAGTGGGGACTCGGCCGCTGTGGTCTAACAATTCAATTTAAATTCGATTGGCTTTTATGCGATTATTAATACCTTGAGTGTATTATAAAATCATGGTGCTCGGTACAATCCACATTATTGTAGCACCGTTTTGACAAGAAATTTGACAGGCTCATAAAGTGCAAACAAGTAGAAAAAGTGCTTAAGTGTCATCGCACCAGACTTGCATCTTTTATGGGTTTTGCCCTTATTCACCAAGCCAGGGCGAGGTAATTTGCTACACAATAAACCACTTTTATACCGTCACTACTTTTGAAAAGCTGGACCGGAAAACTTATATGACATATACCATACGTGTTGCATATTGTTTTTAAGAACTTCCATCGTGCTACACGATAGCCTTCGAAAAAAAAAGGAAATGGATCACGGATTCCTTAGCAGATCTACAAACTGGCCATGTCTCATTTCCATCGGGCAGCCATTTTTTTAGAGCGGCATGCCAGGTTCAGTTGGGAAAATCTAAACCTTAAGTATAGGCTACACGCAAGTGGGGGCCTAACATGTTCCAGATATGTTGCTATATCTGTGGTATAACAAGGACATCCAGGTGGGAGGAAAAACAGTATACTGGCGGGAGTGGCATGCTGTGGGGTTGATGCACACTAACCAGATATGGACAGAGAAGGGGTTAGTGCTGTTTAGTATGGGTTGAAGGCAGGAGAGTTCTTGCGGTATAGGCAACTTGTGGCTGGAGGGTGTCAGGGGGGCTGGGGACAGGCACCAAGCGAGAGGGGAGGATGTGTCGGGATACCCCCATCTGCAGCCTCAGTGTACCGGGCAATGTCGTCTCAGGAGAGAGGGAGGGCTAAGGTTGAGGTTGAGGAGGTATGGGCAAGGATGTGTGGCAGGGAGTTTCCGGTAGACAGTTGGAGCAACATATGGTTGAAAATGAGACATGTTTTCAGGTCGTCTTCACTCACTCAGGTAGTTTATGATATATAACAGAGCATTGTTTACCACATCAATGCTGGATGGGGGCAGAAGAGTGAGCAAGATCGGACATGTTTCTCGTGTAAAGAGGCAGAGGGCATGTCAAGGTATATGTTGTTTGACTGTAGATATACTGCTGGGTCTGGGGGTTGGGCAGAGAGCTAAAACTATTAAAATGTCCACTACATATGAGCTAATGAACTGCAACAGCTACTGCATGGAATGGATGAAATGAGGCACGCACAATACATTTTTATTTATTTAAGAGGAACATTTAAAAAGTTGAATCGACAGACACTGCTGGGTGCCAGAAATGGCACATTCACATCTTATTCCATCTAAAATCCAACAAACCAGACCTAACAATTGTTGATAGACCAGTGTAGCTCAGGCAGAAGGCTGCAGGCTGTACTCCACGTGAAGCGCCCCAGAGTGCTTCAGGGGGAGACCCTGAATCTGAGGCCTAGTTTTGAGCTGTTGTCAAGTTTTCAAACATGTCTGCCTTGTAACAGGGTATGAAAACACACTGTTCTTCTCTCAGGAAATCAGTACTATGTTGTTTCATCATTCTCCTTTTAAATGTTTGCATTTGGTCAACCTTTTCTTTCAACTTTCCTGCCTCTCCTCACCCCACCCCAACTTTTAACTCCCATACCAAATTGATTTGAACAAAATGGAAACTTTAAAAAAAATGGTTGATTAAACAATGGTATACACATTTCAGAATTGTGGTAGAAAGAGAAATTATAATAATATTATTTTTATATAGTATTTCCTGTCCTAGCTTCTACCACTGAGTAACACTGACAAAAAGAAGTGTATATATAACCCGATGTAATGGTACTGAATTAATTGGCCTCGGAAGGATAAAGGTTTAAGCCAACCAGCTTGGATTCAAACATTTGAACTGCAGGCTTAACACAGAGCACAGCAACACACACTCACCAAGCTATCTGTTCAGCAAGTTCTACCTTTTGGGATTATGCTGAAGTGTTGTGAATGAGATCTCCAGAAGCAAGTTTTTCAGATCGTGGCTAGTAGAAATGCAGCATAAAGGGTGAGGGGGCAGACTGCTGCTCAGGTCCCATCCCTTCCCTTACGAAACAGAATACTAGCTTTCACTGACATGGAACAGAAAGTGTGAAACATCAGGCACCTGACCTGAGAGTAGAAGCAAAAACATCTGGTGGATGACAAGTTGGCTATCCCTGCCTTACAGTCAACTGCAATACTTGCTGCCATCTTGACTTTCCTAACTAGAAACATAACGGCAGTGATGAATCGAGGGATTCACTACGCAACATTCCTCCTAGGGGTGATGGTAAGGGAGACCTCATGCGGAGGGACTCCCCTCCTGGGGACAAGGACTCCCGCTCCAATGAGGAACTACCTTTCCATCACACTCAGAAACACCCTAAGGCTATAGCATTTGACAGAAAACACGAATCAGCCAACATCAGCTACTGCAACACCTCTGCAGGAGATAATTACCTACTTGATACTGAGACAGTAAAAACTGAGGAGTAAGAAAGAATACAGAATTGCTTAACACTGGTACGAAGAAGCCTTAATTCCGATACAAAGAACGGGCTGCTACTGGAAACTGGGGAAGCCCTGGAGCAGAATCATAAAAGGGGGAGGACCAAGAGAACCAGAGAGACCCAGGAGTTTCAAGCCAGCTGGAGGGAAGCTGGGTACCGAGAGTGAATGATGTTCTCTACCCAGGTGAGCAGCTGGAACCCAGTAGTGCCCGAGCAGCACTGTGCAAGGAGCAGACCCAAGGGAGTTTGCCAAATGAGTAGCCGTCCTGTGTGGGAAATATGAGAAACAAACACGGGGGAGAGAAGCTGTGACTGAGAAGTGCCAGTGCCACAACAGGATGCTGAGAGAGAGTACTCACCTAGTGGTGGCTAGGAAGGAAAAGGAAAGACAACACTTTTCCATGGCGAGACCACACATGGAGAAAGACACAGAAGCGAGTCGTGGTGAGGAGAGGAAGCAAATGCAACAGCCATTCTGACAAACCACGAAGGAACGCCAAAGGTGAGTGCCGGCCCGGTGACGCAGCTATATTACACTACAGGTAACAGGCAGAGCGGGAGACCTGGGGACAAGGGACATATAACAAGAGGCAGAACAATATTCCTCATAATAGTAATGGAAGCGAATATAAAGATTTTAGTAAGCCTACCCATGCCAGTGAATACATTAAGAAGAGTAAGAATCATACATTTGAATACATTAAGAGTGAGAATCACAAAGGGACTCGGCCTACTCATCCCAGTGAATGTGAATACATTAAAAATAGTGAGAACCACACAGGGACTCAGCCTACTCATCCCAGTGAATGACTACATTTAGAAGAGTGAGAATCTGTAAGGGACTCACCCTACTCGTCCCATTGAGTGTGTATCTACTAAGAAGAAGAGTGAGAATCATACAGGGAAGCAGAATACTCATCCAGGTGAATGTATAAATAATAAGAAGAGTGAGTACTGTTCTGGAACATACCCTGCTTGTCCCAGTGATAGTATGAATAATAAGAAGAGTGAGAACTGTTCAGGGACTCAACCTACTTGTCCCAGTGAATGGAAAGCTTATAAAAGGAGTGAAACAGTTCACTGGGTACGTTACACAGATCCCATTGTGAAGACAAGGATACAACAAGGGATAAACAGTAATGATGAAGAAGCTACAAAATTGGAGGAACTAGTGTGTCAAGAAAAGAACAGTTTCCAACAATAGTTGAGAGGAGCAGAGTAAATAAATATTCATAGGCCAAAGCGTATAGATAGAGGAACTTAATTTATTTTCAAATTTGTTTATTGGCATTTATCGTAACATAGTAAAATATGGAAGATAGAGAGAGGAACTTAAGAACTCAAACAGAACTAAAGAAAAGGAGGCAGAGAACGGAACAAACTGGTATGAGCAATAGCAAGAAACTATTTGAAGATCCTGTACTGAGAAATAGTTGCTGGCAAAGCAACCCCAGGAGAAAGGAGTCATTCTCCTGGTCTTTAGTTATTTAGGATAAGTGGTAGGCTCAGTAAGAAGGACAGAGGACAGACTGACTTTGGACGGCGAGCACCCTACTTTAGTTGTGTTAGGTAGGGAAGCCCTTAGAATAGGATAAGTTAGGCATTTTTCTATTGTTTTCAATAAATATCCTTTACAATGGAAAATATTGGGCTGCCTCCTTCTTCTGACGCCTACTACACAGCCAACAGACAGTAGTACTCCTGCCCTAGAGAGACCTGCAACACCTGCTAACATTTTGACTTTCGTAACTAGTAATGTAAAGAAGCAGCTATACATGTCATTAGGCCCCACCCCTCACCTCTGTCATATTGGAAGAACAAGAAGACACTATGCCTGACCCCAGGTATTATTCCAATATCACACTGAAGATATGAGAGACATTGGGCCTCATTATAAGTGTTGCGGCAAGGCAACAACGGCACTGGAAGTGCTACCGGTGCCGTTGTTACCTCGCTGCAACATTCCGAGTTCTGCTCATGGGGGGCGCTCTGCACGCCTGTCAGACCAGACGTGCAGAGCGGCACCCGCGTGCCGTACCGGATGGTAGCAACGGCCCTGTTATTAACGGGACTTTTGTTACCATCCTCCCCATTCCCAATGAGCCCTATGGGGGCTCAAATGGGAATGGGGATGTACCGGGTCTGGGTCCCGCGAATGGGAATTAACGGGCCTGCAAAGGTCGAAATGGCCCGGTAATTCACATTTTTCAGGACCCAGACCCGAGCTTGGGGGTAGCCATGCCGGTAAAAACGGCATGGTTACCTCCAAACTCGTAATGAGGCCCATTAAGGACTCAGTCAACCGTTTCAAATGTATTCTAAAACTGGAGTGGTAGAGTCTGCAGACATCAATGGAGCTAGAAGACCTATAAGTAAATTCTGACGGTACAATGTCCTTTCATGGCGGGTCTTTTTTTGCATGTTTTTTTACCGCAAATTTTTTTATTAAAAAAACCCACCGAATATTTTTTGGGGGGGGGGTTAGAAAATTATATATATGGGATGGGGGTGTTTGGGAATAGATAAAACTCAGAGGGAATGGGGGGCCTGGGGGGGACCCCCATCAAAAAGAATGTAAAAAACATTCAATGGGTTTTTTTGTTAAAATATTTGCGGTAAAAAACCCCACGAAAAAACATCCCGCGATGAAATGACATGGAACCAATTCTGACACGCGTAAAGTGACATCATGAAGAGAAGAGATGATGACCCACTGAAACGATGTAAGAATACTTAAAGAATGAATATGTAACTGAGGAAACAAAGTAAACATATAAGAATTAGAAGAAACCATATATACAAAGAAGATAAGTAACCAGACATGTAGTAAATGAATATATGCAGAAACATAAGGTAGATTAGCCACATAGAAGATTGCTGCAGTAGAAAATAGAACATGGGTAAAACGGCCATGTTGAAAAGATGGACGTCTGCTCTGAATAATAGTAAGCGTAAAAGCTTGAAGTAGAGAGACTAAGGTTGCAGAGCTGACAGGCACTGGAACATGAATGTGTGCACAAACAAAGGAAAACTCTTTAGCCAAGGATCAAGGATGCCACAGCAAGAAGCAATTGCAGGGTACAAAGGGAATCAATGAGGATAAGCAATGTACGTAGGACACATTTCTCATAGATTAAGTAAATGAGTCAACATTTGCGAATGCCAAGCAATGTACAATTAAAGACATGGAAAGCATTTGAAAGATGGAGCAACCAAGTCTCCAGAGGCCAAAGAGAGTAATGACACCCAGTCTAATTGAATCAAATAGCAGTAAATAGAAAGGCAACATGGGCAATCATGGTCTCCTCACACGTGGGGCATGACCGGAAAACAAGGCCTATTCATAAGCTCCAGACAAAGATAGCGATGTACCTTAGCTCCCTTTAAAGTTCCGGAGAAAAGAACATCCAGCAAGGTCAACTACAAAGAAGAAGCCTTGGCTGAGGGCCTAACTGATTAGAGATAGTAGGCTAATTGGCAAGTGGGCAGTTGTCTGACATTATTCCCTGCATCTGGGTTTCATTTTGCTTACGTGCTGCTAACAAGCCGAATGTCCAAGGTTGGGAGAGAATGGCAACCAATCAGGAGGGCCTATGCAATGGTGAACATACATTTTATTATTTGCCAAATAGGATGAAATCATAGCTGACAGACATCGAGGTATAAAGCCTTTGTATAATTGAAATGTATCTCAGAACGTGTGAGCTACAATCTGTTGTTCTCCAGGTTTCCCTACTTTATCGAGCTAATAAAGTAGTATTTTGCCATATTCTTTTAGTATGTCCGGTTATTTGGGTCAGAGATCATTTATTGTGGTAATCCCATTCAGCATAGAAAAGCGCAAATGTGCTACTGCACAGTAACATTAACGACCAACAGGCAGTACTTCTGCTCTGGAATCCCCTGCAACACCTGCTAATATTTTGACTCTCCTAACTACTAACATTAATGGCCAACAGGCAGGAGGGAGCTGTTGTAGCCCAGACGTTTACAATAAATATTTAATTGGCACAGTAAATATCCTGTTGATGCCTGACCTCCATCGTTGTTCAAGGATTTCTTGAATTACATCCCAGCTGCTGTATTCTTCCTCCCTGTCTGTATAGACCTGCTCTAATTGGTCAAATTCACCTTCAATTAATTCTTACATGAAACATGATAATCCTACTTTATATCCAAATACGTTAATAGTTACACTCATATCTGCAAGCCCTTCTAGCGCTAAACTTCCAAAAAGTGTTGGTTACATTCAATTTCTTCACTTTATTACACCAAACCATCTTCTCAAAGAATCACAAAGAACAGTCATGCCAAAAGGTGGCACTGTCTCAGCTGTAATCACCATCAGGGATGGCTAGAAGGTCAGTCCAATATGGAAGGTGTAGCTGCCTTCATTCCACTAGACCTCTTCTCACTGTCAACCACTCCATCCCAAATAAGATACCTGGCCAAATCAAAGTCTGAGGCTTAGCCTGGACTGGACAACTTTTTCCTTCACTGACAGATCTTAGTAAGTCCTTAGGCTACAGGGAGGCAAACCTTGGGTCATCCCCAACCATGACGAGTTAGATCTGAACTGCAACCATGAACTAATTTACACTGTTCACTCGTACTCTCTGCATTACTTATCAGACACTAGGCATGTCAAGCTCACAAAACTCCCATACTGAAAAAGGAAGACTAAGGGCCTGATTACAAATTCGGCGGTGCGGGGAAAAACGGTGGTAATTCCATGACCATCACTTTTTTGGGCAGTAATGGCATAACCAGCGTTTTCCCTGCACGCCGAATTATACATTTTGAGATAAAATGGCAGAAATACCTCCAGCTGCAAGTTGGAGGTAAATCCGCCACTTTACCTCCAAAAGTCGGCATATTTACTGCACTGTAAATCCGCTGGCGGTAAACCCAACAAAAATCCCCAAGGTGTCCTATGGACTCCAGAAACAGGGAACTGCCATCCGGTGTAATCTTGTGATAAACCCACAGCACCAAGTGGTGGTAACGGTAAGCAAGTCTTACGGTAATTCAGTAGATTTACACCCGAATTACCATCAGACTCATAATTAGGCCATTTCACTACTTCGTGGCTATCCTACTGAGATTCCAAATATGAAAATATTAGATGCAGCACCTCATGGCCCGGTGCAACCTGCCATTAAACAATGAGGCCCATCTTGCAGAACACTTGCATATCCCCTCTAATAAATGTTACACCATGCTCTGATACCCACAGCAAGTATGTCAGAATCTAGAGCAGTGCATTAACACACTCCCAGGCAAGCTTACTGAGGTACGAGTACATATAAATGACAGATGTGCAAGTACACACACACACATCCATGCGCGCACGCAGTCTCTATCATCTTTATGGGATGGGAATAGGCACAGGGAAGATGTTGTCCACTCACTAGTAGATAAGCCTGAGAAGATAAATGAGGCTCACGCTCAATGGATGATGGTGTTGAAGGACAAGAAAAATCACAGCTGTTAGATGACATTAAAAGTAAAGTGTAAACGTGAGACTCCTTATAAAGCACAAATGGATCAACAGGCAGAGTCCACGGAAGTGGAGCTGTCAAGGTGAATGTATCACTTTTACAGCTGGGATCCTTGAGGCATGTACTGTGCTCATGGATGTTAGCATCTAGTAAGGGTAATTAAATGTCCCAAAAGACTCCACTCCAACCATACATATAGGGACTTCTTAAATACACACAAAGGATTACTTTGGGCTTCATCACTCAACAATGAGTTGGGATCATAGCACAGGAGTAAAGCGTTTATCTTGAAAGGAAAACAAAATCTAGAAACACAGGTTTGAATCCCGGTCCTGCGACTTATAAAAGATTAATTAATGAATAACAATCTCAATTTGTATTATTGATCCTATGTTCACATTGGTGCACTTCAGTGTCTGTGAAGCACACCAACACATTGAAGGAAACACTACTGAAAATAAAATGTATATTACATAATGAGATGGTAATTGTATACAATGTGTTTAAAATAAAATGCAGTAATGCAGTATTTAGAATCCTGTACATACAAGTATGTTGCAAGCGGAATCTTTGACATTAACTCAGGGGGTTCTGCCTTGCATCCCTCAATTATCCAGAGTAAGGACTACAGTGATTTGTCTTCAGCACGGACATCCACTGTGTCATGTCATAAGCGAAAAAATTACATTATCCATCACTCCTCATATTTCATCAGTGACTAGCAATTCTCTACATGACATTTATGGAAAAAGCCTGTGCCTGATCTCACCTTGTGCTTTACATATTGCAAAGAAAATATCATTAGACTTGGTTGCTTGTAATGTTGGTTTGTGGAAGGCCAGCTTAGTGTCAATGTTATGCAACACATTCCAGAGTGCTATCCCAGATTGCTACCAAATGAATACTTTAGCAAAGAAGAACATTACACTTTCGAAAGCTAGATCTATAATCTGACCTAGCTTTTTTGAGGATTAACGGTAAAGAAGTTGGGACTTAATGGCATTCCATAATTTACCAAAAATTTGTTAAATCGCAGCAGTTTGTAAAATGTGATTACATATTTACCATGCTGAGTTGTATCCACAAGCTGCACACTTTCCTATACCTCCACTTTACGACCGCACGGACTACTCTGAGGAAAATAATTATCAATTTGTGCTTTGGTGCCCCAAAAATTCACTTTTTATCTGAAATGAATGCTGGAAAATTGGGCGTATGCCCTTTAGTTTGTATATAAAAGTAATAGGACAGACTAATAAGGATCTAGCATAGTGTAGGAGGTTGACAAAGACACATTTTCTTGAATGGGTCGCTTCATATTCAGAAGGCATTGTTTAGCAAGATTTTCTTGACATGGATGAATTCCAAGCGAACCCTTTTAAACCGATGGAATTGTTCTATGTTTTTTTATTCTCTAAGTTTACATCTTTAAAATATCTTTCTTAAATTAGAACAATGGTTCGTCATTAGAATACTATGTATTCTCAAAGTTGAGAATCATTCCAAAGCATTCATCCTAGAGATAAAAAGAAAGTTTAAAAATGTTAAAATTTGCATAGCATGCAGTTACCCATTTCAATGCAATCCCTGATCAAACTGCATCTTCTATTAGTTTAAAAAATATGTTTTGCAAAATCTAGCCCACCTCTTACATTCAGATGCCTGCCCAACTATTTGGGAGGGCACTTAGTTGTTTTGTAACAGTGCAAACATTGGATATGTAAGTATGAAGTCTTAGAGGTTTTTCTGCCTTCACAAACTCAAATCAACAATAATATGCTCGAAAACATGAGTATTGCCCTTGAAACTGGAAGCAAAGAAGAAATGCCTACGGTCGGTTGACACAACCGTAAAAGAACGCGGTGCTTGCACATAGACTTCTTTGAATTTTCTGAAACTCCTCAGTTCATTTCTCCATTGGTATATCTGGGAGAATGTGTAGTCACTTCCTAGAGCTAAATAATACTTATCATTGAAGGAAAATGGCTGCAAGGTCATGGCACCCCGGGAAGGAAGAGCCTGAATTTCCACAAACTCCTTGTTGACCCATTTCAGAACTCTGGAGTCACCAATGAATCTTGTCAGAGTAATATATAGATCCTTTTCCATTGTAAAGCTCTTGACAGCAAGAACATCGTCCATGGCAGGAATTTCGCTGTGTGGTACAAACTTCTTAGACGGTTTGTCCCACTGAAATATGATGGGTACCTGAGACCGGCTAGACAAGATTAAATGTGGTTTCCCATCTATTTCCACAAACTCTGCATCTGTGTCTCTAAACCATTCATGCAGGGCTTGGTACGAATAGAATCCTTCACCATTCCATTTGTAAACCGTTGACAAGCCAGCTTTGGAGCTATCTGCTATAACAAAAAACGTTTCACTTTCAATGTGAAATAGCTCTATGTCATTGGGTTTTGAAATCCCAGAAACCTCTATGTCTTGGAATTTGGCAAATTTCGTCCAGCTTTCGTCATGCTTGTAAATGTGTGAGCCGCCGAAGAGCTGTGCCACCACCACAAAGACCTGGTCATCAATCAGAATTGCTTTGCATCCAACTATTGATTGACCTGCAAGCAAACAAAGCAAAACCATCACTATAGTAAAGCACATATTTTAATCTTAAATAAAAAAAAGATTTAGAAATGCACTGTGAAAATACGTTTCTCACTGGATCATGTAAACTTTCTTTTTAGTTTTGAGATTTTCTGCATCCTCACTAAGATACAAATCTGTTTTACATCAGAATATAATTGCGCAGTGTCTTTTTATGCATACAAGGTGAGTTTGAGAAAAAGGAGGAAAAAGGAAAATGATTTTCACATTTTTTTTTTTTACATTTATTTTTTAATTTAATTTTATTTTAAATGTCTTTATTGGCATTTTGCTGAACAACTCAAACATCAACCAGGCAATCAACCCATCCCACCCGCCCAGTACACACACATGAGGGTAATACAAGAAAGATCAGAAGTGAACCAGGCGACAGGAGCGATGCTTTTCCATAAATACTCCCAGTCCAATCTCCAAGGCGGCACTGCCTTATAGTGCAAAATGTCCAGTCCCCGGATACAGTTCTAAGAAGTAGACGGGGACTGCCCCTCGGGGCCCGACTGGACAGGAGTTCCCGGCCCAGCAGGAGATCCTGGACCCTCCCCCCTGGCTGGCCCAGGGGGTATATCGTGTATGCATCCCACATCCGATTTTCACCTCAACATTTTCCCCTCAGCACATCCCATCTGGTTTCCATGTCATTGCAATATAATACATCTTTTGACCATTGGGCAACAGTCGGACTCCGCTTTCTTCCCCACCCCATAGCCACACAGCGTTTTGCCAGAATGAAGAGTAGATTTATCAGTTTCATAGTCCCTTTGGGTATCTGCTCCGTGTACCCTAATAAGGCCATCACTGGATCTGGCACTAGCTGTTGCCCCGTAATAACCCCTATCACCATAAACACCTGCCGCCAAAAATGCACCAACTCCACACACCCCCAGGCCACATGGAGAAAACCCGCCATCTCTTGTCCACATATGAGACAGGCCCCCAACCTATGAGGGAAGTAGTCCTTTAGCTGAGCCGGAGAGTAGTAACACTGATGCAGAAACTTAAAATGGATCAGTTTGAAGTTCGACTTGACAGCCCCCTTCCTGGTCATCTCACAACAGTACCCCCATATATCAGCCGGAAATTCCCTTCCCAGCGACCTCTCCCACAACTCCTTTGATGACCTCCCCAAAACTGGCCTCGCCTTGAGAGTTAATCCGTACAGACCGGAGAGCACCCGCCGTCCAAAGTCTCCCCCCAGCACCTTACTGAGCAGCTCAGCCACTGTGGGCGGCTTCGGGAAGGAAGGGAACAACCGCTGCAATGTCACCCTCAACCTGTAATACAGAAACACGTCTAGTGCCGACAGGACTCCTCTGTCCCTTAGCTGGTCTATAGATATAAAGTCCCCGTTCGGCAACAGGTCCCCCAGTTGAGTGACACCCAACCGTTTGATAGTGGCTACATAATGTGCCTAGCTAGTCAGGGGGATACCAGGAATGTATATCGGCGGAATTTCCGGCGAGTAAAGCACATCCCCAACGGATGCGCGCCCCAAAAATTACCAGGCCCAACAAGTAAGCTCCACCAAGTTACGAGGAGACCGCAAACGGCTGGGAGCCATCAGGATAACCGACCGCAACAACGCCGGGGATGCGATGGACCACTCTATCTCTACATGTCTGTGCTCCGCTGCCATCCCATACCAATACCAAAGGTAGCTAGCCTGCGCCACAATATAGTATAACTCGAAATCGGGAAGTGCTAAACCCCCCTCCCGAACTGGCGCCGTCAGTTGCCTCCAAGAGACCCGCGCCCTTTTGCCCGCCCATATGAAGTGCGTTATCGCTGAGCGAAGGTCCCGGAAGTATTTCTGAGGGACCTTTATAGGCACATTTAAAAACAAATATTGAAATTTAGGGAGGATAGACATCTTAACTACTGAGATCCTGCCGTACAAACTGAGAGGGAGTAAAGCCCAACCCAGCATCGCCTTTTTGGCCGATTCTAGAACCTCCACATAGTTTGCAGTATACACCACCTCCTTCTTTCCCGCTACAGTGACCCCCAGATATCGTGTACTGTGTAGATCCCACCGGAATCCCCAAGTATCCCGAAACTGAGAAGCCCCACCCGTCAATGGGAAGATAACAGATTTACTGGCATTTATTTTAGGCCCCGAGAGGTCACCAAAACGCTGAAGGTCCAGCATGACTGGGTCTGGGTTGACCTCGGGATGGCGGATGAACAAAATCATATTGTCTGCGTATAACGAAATTATGACTTTATGGGTATGCAGTTGGACACCCCGGTGCAGATGAAACTCCCTGACCCATTCAGCCCAAGGCTCTATTGCCATGGCGAATAGCAGGGGTGAAAGCGGGCAGCCCTGATGAGTCCCCCGCGCAAGCAGTAATGCCCCGGTAGTCTGCCCATTCACCCTCACTCTAGCCACTGGGTCGTAGTATAGAAGCGAGAACAAGGAAACAAAGAAATTGCCCAATCCCATCCTGCGCAGAACAACAAATAAAAACAACCATTCCACAGAATCAAATGCCTTTGTGGCGTCCAATAGGACCGCCACCGCCGAGTCGTCCGCCGGTAATTCCGCCATCAACCCAAACATCCTCCGCAACCCGAAAGCGACCCGGGATAAACCCTGCTTGATCGGCCCTCACCATGGCTGGCATTAGTGGCGCTAGTCGCGTTGCTACGATTTTCACTAAGATCTTATTATCAAGATTGATGAGTGAAATCGGGCGGTACGACGAACAATCACCTTCCGGCTTACCAGGCTTCAGCAGTACGACCACTATAGCTTCTCTAAGGGAATCAGGTAATCGACGCCGGGACAACGCCTCCTGATACACCTGTAAAGGAAATGGTGCTAATCTGTTGGCATAACACTTATAAAATTCGGCTGTAAAGCCGTCTGGGCCTGGTGATTTCTCACCTGGAACTGAGTTAATGGCATCCATCACCTCATCCAGCGACACCGGTCTGTTCAACCATTCCCTCTGCTCTTCCGAGCACCAGTACAGCCCCACACCGTCAAGAAAGGCCTCTATATCCGCTTGCACCACCGTCAGTTGGGACGAGTACAACCAGCGATAATATTCCTGGAACTCATCAACAATCCCCTTGTCTTCGTAATGGGCAACTCCCCTCTCATCCGTGATCGTTGTCACCCTAGTCTCCCGGCCACCCGGCCAAATAGCTCTCGCAAGGGACCGCCCAGGAACCTGCCCTTCTCCGTACTGCCAAGGGGCCACCCTGTCCCACATATAATTAACCTCCCTTTGAGCTAGGGCATGAAACTCCTGCAATTTCTGTTTAATTTTCCCCATTTGGGCTGCCGATGGCATGGGCGCCCCCCCCCCCCCTGCAGAACCCGCAGCTCTTCCTCAGTGTCCGCCAGGTCTTTCCGTAGCTTCTGCAGAATCCCCAACTCCTTGGCTATGCTCTCCCCCCGGATCACACACTTAAATCCCTCCCACAGGGTGCCGGCAGACGCCACCGACCCATCATTAGTCTCAAAATACACATCTATAGCCTTCGCCAGCTCCTCCCTGAATACCTCATCTGTGAGTGCCTCACTTTTAAACCTCCAGGGCGGTCTCGCTCTGTCCTGGCCATCTAAACGGGTTGATAATAGGACAGGGGCATGATCTGATAAAGTATGGGCCAGAATACCCACCCCCACAGAACGACCTATGACAGCACGGGACACCAGGAAATAATCCAGCCGGGCCGCCGAGCTGTGCGGAGCAGAGTAATGCGTAAATTGGCTCACCCCAGGGAGTCTCACCCTCTAAACATTTTCAATATCCCACACTGGGAACATACCCCGAATCCTAGAGGAAGCCTTGCTACAAGAACGTACCCCAGTGCCCACTCTGTCCAAGGTAGCGTCCAAAACCAAATTAAAATCGCCTGCCCAGATGATTTCCCCCTCAGGAAGTACCCCCAGTTGCCTTTCCACCCAGTCAAGTGACTCCACCGTATCCTGATTGGGGCCGTAATAATATATTAGTGTACACAACTTCCCTTGAATAACCCCCTACACCACCAAAGCCCTGCCTTCTTGATCCTTCACAGTTTTGACCAGGCAGAAGCCCACCGAGCTATGCACCAAAATACACACACCCCTGGAGTAAGATGAGTAAGAAGAAAAATATCTATGGCATCCCCAGTTCTTACCGAACTTAGATTCAGTGGCCACAGTCAAGTGGGTCTCTTGAAGAAACGCCACCCCCACCTTATGACGTTTCAGGCAGCGCAGAACTTTCCGACACTTAGGCCCACTATTAAGTCCCCTGACGTTCCAGGTCATATAATTCATTGTCGCCATTGGAGAGCAATTGAATACACCCCCACCCGTCCCCACCCAACTTCACATGGCTTCCAAGCGCTCCGTGTGTACCACAAATCCCCCATTAGCACCCTCCCACCCCATCCTACCGACAACCCTACAACCCGTCGACGCAGTCCCCCCCTACCCAGCCCCACCCCCTAACAAACCTGAACACCAACCCCCCCCATCTGTGCTGGAGACCCTCAACATTCCAGCACCCCAATCCCCTTCAGCTTAAACGAATACAGCTTTCGCACAAAGGGCAACTACAAGCCCAACTCTCTCTGCACCACACCATGATAGTTGTCTCCTTACATAATAATAGCGCCAACTACCAAAGGCAGTAGCAACAACTGGAGTTCCTTCCCTGCTGGAGCGGATTCACTCACCGTTTACCCGTGGTCTAGGAGACCCCTGCAACATATTGAGTAAAGAGGAGGCCTTCTCTGGGGGTTGGAAAAAAATCGACTTTCCGTCGTGTACCACACGCAACTTGGCCGGGAACAACATTGCATATTTCAAACCTTTTTCCCTCAATCTTTTCTTAACCTCCAAAAAAGATCTCCTAGCCGCTTCCACCCTGTCCGAAAAGTCCGGAAATAGTTTGATCACATCCTCTTTATAAGACAAGGTGCCTTTCTCTCTGGCCTTCCTCAGTGCCGTATCTCTATCCCGATAATTCAATAAACGGGCTATCAACTGGCGAGGCGGGGCCCCCGGGATCGGCTTCCGGCCACTCAGAATCCTATGCGCTCTCTCAACCACATAGATCGGGGAAAAGCCCTCTGGACCCAATGTCTCCCGTATTATGTCCTCCACCATAGACTCAATGTTCCCTAGTTCACCGACTCCGACAGGCCGACGATTCGAATGTTATTTCGGCAGGACCTCGATTCTAAATCCTCCTGCTTCTCTCTGAGTTCTTTCAGGGCTTTCCTGACCACAGACATTTCTTCCGAAACCGATGTCGCCGTTCCCTCCACCCCTGTAAGGCGCCCTTCTGCCTCATCCAATCTCTCCCAATGTCTGTCCAAACTGACCTGCATGTGGTCCACCGTGCAAGTCAGGGTATCTAGCTTACCATCCAAGGACTGTATTATTGATTGTAGATGCATGAGCATGACCTTAATATCATGAAAGGCAGTGGCAGAGTCCAGCTCTGAATCTGCAGCGCGCGATGCCGCAGATTCATTTAATGCTCCGCAGTCTTTAGGCCGTGTGGGCATCTTAAAGTTCAACTTTGACTGTTGTTTACCCCCCTTTCCTGATTTAGACATGGCCAGTATGGTAAGCGGGCCCTAGATATAGTGTCCGGCACAGCAACTGAAGCCCACAGCACCCACGCACCTCTTCCCCCCTGTCACCGAAGGAGGACAGGCCCGAGCCCCGCACCAGTCACCAGGACAAGTCACACCGGCACAGGCATCAAGGATAGACCCCCCCACAGAGGCCTCTATACACCCAGATCTAGCGGCACCGGGTGTATCCTATTTTCCGGGAAGCAAGCGTTGTACCGGGGATCAACCCCCAGAGATTCCCACACAGTTCAAGGGCCGCCAGTCCTCAATTACACGGGGCAGAGCACTGCTGTGCAGCCGCAGCCCCCACCGCCCACGCTGCCAGCACCCAGCTCGAGAGTGCGGCGCCTGGTGCCCCCATCTACCGGGGCAGAGACCAACAGGGGGCCGTAGTAGATCCCAGCCCGTGTATCCAGTGCCCCCCGGTGGGAAGTGGAGCCGGCCTCCCACTGATCGTCGCTCCTGCGCCAATAGTCCAAGCAGGCAACAAACGAGCACGTTCAGAGGGGAGCGACACGGGGCCAGTGGGTCCGCTCCTCCCTCACCCGCCCTGACGTCCTTACAGCAGCTGCAGGCGCAGTCCTCCCCCTCCCGCACCTTGCGGGGTGCCCACAGGGAACACCGCCTGGGAGGAGAGCCGCCCGCCTACACTTGCGCCGCAAAACGGCCTCGGCGGCTACCACTCCAGGCCAGCACCAAAGTCCACTGAGGCATCCAGCGCCTCGGCCAATGAGGCACACGCCACTCCAGCTGGCTCGGATCAGGCCTCTATGCGCACCCACAGTCCGCTCCTCTTCGCCTCACACAGGAGGCAGACGCTCCGGCTGGCCCACGTCCGGTCGTCGGCGACAACAAGGGCCCCTCAGGCTGTGCCGGCACTCCTGAAGAGTCTCTCCCCGGCCGTCAGCACGGAACACCGCCAAGCCGCGCCTCCCGCAGGCCTGCGCCTCCCCCTTCTCCTTTCCGATGTGAAGCCCCGGCGGGGCTCGGGCTGCAGGTTCACCATTCTGCTAGTTCCGGATGGACCCACAACGGTATCTGCAGGGGCCCGATGCAAGCCCGCTCTGACTGCCGCAGTTTAATATGGAAAATCCTCACAGAGACTGCCGGATTACATGCCGGATGGTATTCGTGCTGGAGAGCTTCACGGGCTTGCGCCCATCACGGTCGGGCTCACTAGAGCCCCCCCCCCTCTGATTTTCCCATTTTTTCACAGTTTTCTTCCCCAGTTTACATACAGAAACCAGGATAATTCAGGGGTTGGGAATAGTACAATGTCTACGCAAAGCACCAATCATAGAGAATGGAAAAGTCGACACTGTTCTGCCAAAATTCATATGTACTTCTAACATGTGGGCCCTCAGATGTTTAAATGTGCTATTATATTGATAATCACTGTATTTTGTACCTGAAATAGGTGATGTGCTCCTTTGTGGTTGAGTTTGTCTTTTGTTGTTAAAAAGTAATACAACGAAAGCGTTTGTATATATTTTGGAAAGTATGGAAAAGGGGTATTCTTTGGGAACTAATAGACAGAAGCGAAGAGTAGAAATGATGATAGCCCTAACTTAATTCTATAATAAAAGAATTAGTGGGGTGGACATTAGAGGACTCTGAGCAAGATGGATGCATCTTCGTGAGGCTCAAACACCTGCGGCGGGCCACACATATTATTCTGTGTGCAGCGCTAAAATAGTGCAGGAATTGAATGCATGAAGCCCTGGGCGGCCCAGGCGAGTTGTCGGATAGTCTAGCGGGGATGGAGTTGAAGAACAGGGACAGGCTGCTTATGTGACCTAGCCACATCTCCAGTGCAGGGAGCTTTGCAGGCCCATAGGCAAAAGGGGCCAGCGGTGAGCCTGCAGTGACACTGTCTTAATCGGCTACATGGCCATGTCTCCTTACGCCTCCACCACTTTAATCTGAGAGAATAATCTGCGTGGATCCCTGATTCGAAGGGGGAGTAGTCCACTGGACTGCCAACCTCAGCTGTGATTCTCTGTTTGCTTTGAGTGGCCGTTCCTCATATCCTGGGGTGACAGTGGAGGAGCTGCCACAGAAATACGGGTAGAACGCTTGCCCGGGGCACTGTCGGGAACCTGCTGGTAGTCTGTAAGGCAGGGAGCAGCTGGAGTCCCGTAGGAGGAAATCCTGACTCGTCATTAGTAGGAGTGGACTCCTTTTACATGCTGACCCGGGGAAATGGCTTCGAGAATTGGAGGGAGGATTGAGTGACACTGCTATGTGAGCTCTTGCCAATAGCTTGGATAACACTGAAGCACATAACGACAACCTGGTGGGGCTCCATAATAAAAAATGAATTGAAATAAAGGTGTGCCTTAACTACCCACAAATGACTGCCGGAACACGCCTTTATTGCTCAAGGGGTCCTAGGTTTCTCTAGCTACATGGGAAAATCGGACAAAGGGCAGTAAAAACTGTCCTCAGAGATTGACAAAACAGGTGGAGAGTAGTCGATGTTGCGGGCCCAGATGCAGAATGGTCTGACATGGTTTAAAAAAGTGGACAATGCTGGATGCCAAGCTGATATGTAGGAGGTACAAGGTATCAGAGAGATATTTGTTGACCTAAAGGCTGGCATCAGTGACATTAGCACCAGTTTGGACAGTCGGCCTTGAAAAGTAGAATAAATGCACCTAGATCATCAAAGCTCCCGGATTGAAGAGGTGAAAAATAATGTTGCTATGTTGGAAGATGTCTCAGCTCCTTCTAAGAAAAGATTATGCAGATGGATGAAATCCTAAAGGTCATGGAAGCAAAAATGTTGACATTGAAGGAAGATTATATTTGTAGATTAGCTGTTTCCCGAGACCTTAAATATTACCAACATGGACAGATTTGTGGAATCCATAATCAAGGAGGTTCTGGATGACTTGCAATTGTTCCCCATTTTCATAACAGATAGGAAAGGGTCCATAGATCTCCGACTCCAAGTCCCACTCTGGGCAGACCACGCTATCATTGCGAGAATCCTAAATTTTCTCAACAGAAACTCTATGCTATTGCAGGCATTTATGAAGGGAGATATCTCCTTTAAAGGTGACACCATCACATTTTTTCATATTTCACCAACTCTTTACAAGTTGCCCCAAAATCCTTCATCAATGTTAAGAAGAGGCTACGTGTCAAGCAGATACAAACCTCCATGATGCTACCGGTGAAGCTTAGCATTAACATTTAATGGAAACACTCAGTCTTTTTCAACACAGGAGGTGGCCAATGAATTTGTGGATGGGGTTCCCGGGGTAATGGCTAGGCTGACTGACATCCTGTTGGAAGAGATCAGGAGGATTCTAAAGGCCTGGCGAATGAACTGTGTAGTGTCACACTGGACAGCTTTTGTCCTGATTCTTTCCTTCAGTAGGCAGATTGAAACGCCGGTTAACTTTCAGTTTTACCTGACTGGGCTGCCAAATGGTTGCTGTTGGTCCATCTGGTCCTAACCAGTGCGCTCCATGGGATTCTGTTGTTGTTGTTCTGGCCAGGTTGCTGTTGTATGTGAGGGTGGCATTGGAGGATTAAGGCTCAAAGTTGTTTTTGGGGCATTTTTGGGGATTGCCAATGCAGGAAGGTATTAAAATTGGAGCCCACTTCATTTTGTCAGGCACAGACTGGGATGGCTGTATAGCGATCCAGGGCTAGCAATGTCAGATGTTTACCCTTTTTGTGGTGGTGGAGGTAGAGGCCCTTCATGTTCAATGCTCTTCTTGTGGTCATGGCCCGAAGGATGTGAATATCATCTCTTTTAGTGAATCTGTATACAAGCACAGAGTCATAGTGCAGACACAAGAAACCTTGATTCATATAATCATGTGGAATCCTGTGGGCTTTAACTACCCCATAAAAGCAAAGAAAAGGATTTATTGTTTAGAGGGGGTAAGCACCACTGTAGTGCTTCTGCAATAATTGCACTTGGAGCGAGAGGCAGAAGCAGGATTACATAAGGAATGGGGGTGCCATAGATAGTTTGCCTCTTTCTCGTCTCATGCTGGGGGGGGGGGGATGGGAATACTAATCCACCAATCTCTTGGCCTCTGGCTGATTGAGACTCTACAGAATTCTGAGGGTAAGATTCTAATAGTGTCAGGTTCGATTATTTAAGAGTAAGTTCATGTTTATCAACAGTTACTCACCCAACATTGACTCACCCAAATGTTATGACTGGATTGGGACCAACCTGCAAACATTCATCTACACCGAGATTATTTAGTGGGGGGGCGCTTGGAGGTGTTGGGGGCGGGTGTTTAATATGATTTTTCATGCAATCCTGAGTAGATCAGTTACATTGGCAGAGCTAATTCAGATCATTAAACTCTGTAATTTGGTCAATACATGGAGGGCTTAGACACCCACATTTGAAGGAACTCATATTTTATCCATAAATTCAGGAATCGGCTTTGAGGCTGGATTTCTTTCTTATCTCGAGTTTGCGGCCAGGTTAGGGAAGCAATGTATCTTTTAATGTGTGTACCTTATCAGATCAGTTGCATGTGTTAATATCCCCACAAAAATATTGTGATACAAAAATATTTTTGCTGCAATATTGACCCATGGACCCTGCTGGGGACACCCCCGCAAGCCCCACATTATTTTAAAATGTGCGGGGGACACCCCCGCTCCCACAAAATATCCCCCCCAAAAATATTGCCGTACATATGGCGGTTTGTCTTGCCATAGGCGATATTTTTAGGGGGATATTTTGGAGAGATACCATCAGATCAAGATATGAGATGCAAGTCCACCCTTGTATTGTCCCCTGATCCATTTAATCCCCACCACATCCTGGTCGGAATGTCACTCAAACTCACCACATAGTACGTAACTCACTGCTTCTCATCAAATCTAATATCTTATCTATTACACGTTCTTGTGTGAGCTAAAGAGCATTGTTCTTCTCTGTATATTTTTTTTTTAAAAAAAGATAATTCCCAGGTACAGTCCCAGTTAGCTGTGCCAAATTGGCATGTGTCCAGTACATGGCAATTTAAGTCAGATGCTATCTTAGATGTGATGTTTAAGTCAGAGTCTTATGAGCTGAAGGAAACGGTGTATGCAGATGACATGATGATGTTAATCAGAAATCAAGAATATCTGCCTCAAATAATGGAGGATATCAAGAAATGTGACCAATGTTCAGGGTTCTGCATAAAGCCATTAAATCCAGTATCTTCTCTCACTAAAGGCGTGAACAGATTAACAAATCATTTTGGGTTCCTTTGACAGCTGGGTAAGGTGAAATACCTATGGGTTTGGAAATCTGATAATTTAAGTACCCTATGGAATGGTCTTCAACCTTTGGCTCTTCAGATGTTTTGGTACAATTCCCATCACCCGTAGCCAGCATAGTTAAAGGGGAGAAATCATGGAAGTTGTAGTCCAAAACATCTGAACAGCCAAAGGTTGCAGACCCCTCCCCTCTGGCAAGAACATTTGGGGAATGTTCTAGACGCTCTGAAGCAGACATTAGCAAAATGGAAAGGATTCCCTCTCTCGTTTCTCAGGAGGATTTCCCATATTAAAACAAAAATGTTCCCTAGATTTCTGTATCTGTTTCACAATGTGCTAATATGTTTATTCCAGAGGTATTTCAAGCCTCTAAGGATGTGATCTTAGATTTGCTTTGGGCTGGTAAAACTGCCAGGATGAGCTGGTGTGAACTAGTCTTCAACTTCAACTTTCCAATTACTGCATGACGTAACTGATGCAAGAGGAAGGGAAACTTGTTTCTATCCCGCATAGGTAAGTTATAAAGGAGAGGGTTCCTTGTGACAGAGCTACATTAAATAAATGGGACTTGTGGCTCCTATGGTCTACAACAAAGGAACAGTGGGATTACATCTGTGCACAAACAAGTCTAGTTTCATTTAATGGCCGATTTATGTTGATTTATTTTAAACCTATACACTTCTTTAATTTAGCTTGGTTGTCTCCTGAGGTATATGAGATTTCGAGGTAGGTCTTTACTGTTACATGGAAGATCTTCGATGAAAGTGTACAATCTTAACCAACAGTCTGTCTGTTGGGTTGCAGTAAGCGTGTACTGGGCCATGCCCGCAGGATGGAGGGATTGATATTTATCCCAGCATGCCTCAGAGTGCAAAATTATAGGGATGAAGTTATTTGGATCCATGACAATGCTTACAGCTATGATACTTAAGAACTATATATCAAAACATAACCCCAGTTGTCAGTCCAGAAAAACAGACACCCCTCGATCGGAAGGCAATGTACTTTGTTGGCCGAAGGCCAACCACCTCATGTGTTTAGTATTAGAAAAATGTAGCCATAAGCTTGACTGAAGTGCGGCCATTTTGAGGTGACTGAAATCGCAATTTTGTTTTCTCTAACGTTTGCCTTTTGATTCACGTGAAAACTGCTTCGCTGAAATAGTATTCTGCTCCACTGATGCATAACGCAAGGCCGCGAGAGACATGTTGGAACATAACGCAGTAACCCAGACAGAAATGCCCGGTCTCCTCCCTCACATATCCTTGGGAAGTAAGCAGCAAGGCATTCTAATCAGTACAGCAGGTGCCAGCTAGTCTCAGAAACACAGTAGAAATGGTAGAAACGAACATTAAATGATTTGAATTATGCTCTTCTTTGCTCTTCTTTGCGGCCCCCCTTTCCTGAGTCCTGTAGAACTCTGGGGAGCAAGTTGACCGCCAGCACACAAATAGAAACTAGAAGATAGCAAGGCCTGGAATGTGTCTCTCCTCTACGCACAGCTTGCTTGTAGAAACAGAAGCATTGTGTTCTTTAAACAAAGACTTATGCAAAGACTTATGCAAAGACTTATGCTGTAGGTTCGCAAAATTGCAAACTGTTGCTAAATGAATGTTTGAAGATGTCATACTCTTAGGGGCAGAATTGGATGCTTCACTACTGATTGTAAGATGCTTGCTTTGTATATATGTAACTGTTGTACGATTCTCGTCTCTCTTGCATCCCCGGAGGTCTGGTAGACACACGTTGTGGGGCGTGGGACCTAGTTGGCCAGCTGAGACTATATGCTTTGCAATAAACCCTAGATTTTGGGAATACAACCTTGTGTCTGGTGTATCAGTTTGTGTGTGGTGATTGTGCCTTGTTTCCACATGCGAGGGTCCCCTAGGGCCCCCTTCAAGATGGCGCCCAAATAGGGACCCTCCCCCACTTGTTCCATCGTGTACGTTGTAAGATAAGGAAGGCGGAGTGCACGGCGAGGATGGGACGATTGAGCCGGGATCAAGAGGTGTTCGGGGCACCCCTGCGAAAGCGATGAGAGACTCCTTTGCAGATCTGCACACAACTGATCCCTGATCGACGTGCCCGGTCAGAGAACAAGGAGGCGAGGGTCCCGAAATGAGGCAGAGTGAGCCAAGATACGCAGACACAACGTCATTGGTTGTGTCAGTATACGGACGAATTGTGTCTTGAAAAAGACAACTTGATTGATCAGGTGAGTCGTGCCCCGATTCAAAGTAATCCTGATATTGGTTGAGAGTTGATTTTGCAAAATCAAACACCCAGTGTAAGGTTGATTAGTCAAGGGTAAGGTTAAAACATGCCTGGGGTATTGTGCACCCTAGTGGGATTTTTCCGCTGCGGTAGACAATCTTTGGAAACTGGCCAGCTTGCACCACCCGTGGGAACGCCGGCGTATGATATGTATGTGAAATATGGTGTGGGAGCGATAATGTTTTGTGAGATTTGGCATAAGCAAATCAGAAAACAGGAAGATCTCCAGTGGCCGAATCATGGGAGTTTTGAAATAACGAGAATAGATCATTTGGAAAAGGTGTTGATGAAAAAGAAAACACGCCCTGCAGCATTTGATATTCTTAGGGACTGGAGAAGGGAAGCTATGCTTCGCTGGAGAAGTAGGGAGAAACATGCGCGCAGGCATAATCGAAAGCAGAGAGAGTGAGAGAAAAGGAGGAGGAGGAGTGGAATGATAGTTTGAGGAAATCAAATAGACGCGACCAGTTGAGTATAGAAAAGATATACCCACAACGAGAGTTGCATTCATCAGACGAATTAATAAATAAAATATTAACTGACACAATGCGAGGCCCAAGGGGAGAGACTAAAAAGACTGCATCAGTACCTATCGCTCAGCCCCCTCCAGCTGCTCTGCCCCTCCCAATTGACCAAATACCAGCACAGCCACAGACCGCACAATCAGCGCCTCCCAGTAGCCAGTCAGCGCCACAACAGTCATTTCCCGTTCCCGTTGCCCCATCTGCACCTCCCTCCCCAGTGATCGTTTCTGTACCATTTGCCCATCCTGTGATGGAACTTGAACTCGTTGAAACAGAAGAAGGGGCCGGACAAAGTGGATTTACGAGAGCGACCTGTAGTGCGATCAGCAAGGAGAGAAAGTGAGAGTTGCAAGAACAGGCCGAGATGTATATAAATGGGAATGATGCAACGTCAGCGCTAGCTTCGATGTATGACTTCAGAAGGAGCAATGAAAGACGGGTAGTGTTGGAATGCATGGGGAAATATTTAATGGCGAGATGGAAACAGTTAATTGGAAAGCTACCGCCGCAATGATTGTTGTATTTTAATGCATTAGGCGCTGTAGAGGGAGAGAGGAAGAGATAAGGGAACATGTAGACCGACTTTTTGAACTTAAGAATGAACTTGATGATGAATATGTTGAAATGTTTGCCACACCAGGGTATAGGAGTAAAGATATTAGGAGAGATAGGACGGAAGCGGTAGAGCCCTATATACAGCGGCAATATTTGCCGTCGACAAGACAGACAGGCGATAAACTAAAAGTATGTGCAAGAGAGGCGTTAAAATGGATTTCAGATCCTAGCATCCCCGCAATGGAAATACATGAAATGTTTGATGAGTACCCCTTGCCAATGAGAATAGAAGCACTACAAACAATGGTTGAAGTGCTACTCCAGCAAGTGGCGGGACACAATAGAGGAAGAGGAAGTGCTCAAGGCAGAAGTAATTTAAACATGCATGGAGGGCCTCTGGGATTGAATCAGTGTGCATACTGTAGAGAGGAAGGACACTGGCGAGCGCAATGTCCACATCTGCAGAATAGGAATGGGTATGGCCAAAGAAGACAGCATAGGGGGCATCCAGGAACTAATGGGCAAAATAGAAATAGTGTGCAGCAGCACCAGAATGGTCAAGGAAATGGTACCCAAAATCAGAACCTAGCACAGAATTAAACTTCTACTCCGAATCAGAGCCATCAAAACATGCAAAATGGAAATAGAGGTAGGGGCGGGAACATTTTTGATACCCGATCGGGTGCGTACTATACTAATAGTAGTGATTACACATCGGATGATGTGTTGTTTCCCCAATAGGAAAGCCCAGGACAGCGGTCGGAACCAGTATCTATTCCCGTGAATCAGAAAGGACCCTACGTAGAAATGAAAGTTGGGAATGGAGAGCATAGCTTTCTCATAGATACGGGCTGCAAAAGTGCTCAATAGATCATCACTTGGTTCCAGAAATACCACTGTCAGGGCAAAGAAGCATTTCAGTAGGGTTCGCAGGCACCCCAGTGATAAATCCCATGTCCCAACTGGTAGCAGTGACATAAGGCCCATTCACTGAATATTATCCATTTCTTTTAACAGAGAATTGTGGGGAGAACCTTTTGGGGTTAAATCTATTGAAAAAACTGAGTGCAGTTATCCACTGTACACTAGATGGATAATTTTTGACTATATCACCACAAAATGTACCGGTATCTGAATTTGTGTCCAAACCTTTGCCAGGAGAATTGAGTGAAGTGCCAACTTGTATATGGGCGGTGAATGACAATTATGTGGGATGCTTGAAGATAGAGCCAGTGAAAATAGCCCTGAAAGAAGGAGTAGTGTTACCGTGTATACCACAGTACAAAATCTCAGCAGAAGGAGAGAAAGGATTGAAAAAGTATTTTTTCTGATTTGGTAAGATTGGGAGTGATTGAAGAGATTGCAGGCAGTACTGTAACAGTCCCATTCTTCTGGTGTATAAGAAAGGAGGTAATGAGGTACCGTATAATTTCATAATTGATCTGCGTGCACTGAACAAGGTGGTAGATCCTCAGTTCTCATTGGTTCCAGATGTTATCACCATTTTGACAATGATACCTGCCTCGGCTGAGTACTTTAGTGTTATTGACTTGAAGAATGCGTTCTTCTGCATTCCAGTACACAAGGAAAGTAGATATTTATTCGCCTTCACACTAGGAGGACGATCATTCACATTCACACGCATTCCACAAGGCTACACAGAGAGTCTGAGTATTTACAGCAGAGCATTAAAAGAACAACTAGATATGCTAGAATTACCGGCAGGGTGCGTATTGTTACAGTATATAGATGATTTATTGATCGCAGCAGACACAGAGGAGATTTATAAAAAGAGTTCGGTGTTGTTATTGATCCATTTAGCAGCACATGGCCATAAAGCAAGCTTAAAGAAATTCCAATATTGTCGAAAGGAGGTGACTTATTTGGGTTACCTACTTTCGAGAGAAGGGAGAAAACTGACGCCAGAAAGAATAGAGAGCATTTCTGGTATGCCTATTCCAAAGACACAGAAAGGAGTTAGAGCCATAATAGGCATGGCTTCTTATTGTCGGCAGTGGATTGTAAACTTTGCATTGATTGTGAAGCCAATGGTGGAGTTGACAAAGAAGGATGTTGTAGTGCCTTTGCAGTGGAATGAAGAATGTCAGAGAGCATTTCATCTGCTCAAAACTGCATTGTGTTCTGCTCCAGTTTTGGGCACACCAAATTATGAAAAAATGTTCAGATTGTTTGTTCACGAAAGTGAAGGTTGTGCGTTGTCCGTTTTGACACAGGAATAAGGTGGAAGAAATAGGCCATGCGGCTATTTTTCTTCCGAGCTGGAACTTGTAGCGCGCGCACTACCAAGATGTTTGCGAGCTGTTGCAGCGGCTGCTGCGTCAGTGAAACAAACCGAAGGAATGGTATTGGGGCACACCTTAATTTTGATGGTGCCACATGCCATAGACGTTCTACTAAATAGAACGCAGACGCAACACCTCACCTCATCTAGATTGACTAGATATGAAATTGTCCCTTTTACACCACAAATCCAAATTATGAGGTGTAGCGCTTTGAATCCTGCAGAATTAATGCCACTTCCCACGAAAGAACTCGGTGAGAATGATACACCTCCCTATGATTGCTTAATGGTTACTGAGGAAGAAACGAAGGGGAGAATTGATTTAAGAGATACCCCACAAAAAGATCCCGACGGAGAATTGTTTTGTGACGGCTCCTGTTTTAAACTACCTGATGGCACTTGAACTGCTGCCTATGCTATCCCCACGTTGAAGAGCATTGTAGAGAGTAAAAGAATCCCCTACAACTCTGCACAAGCGGCGGAAATGATAGCTTTGACCAGAGCCTGTGAGATTTCTGAGAATCCGAGTGTAAACATATATACTGACAGCCAATACGCCTTTGGCGTGGTTCATAACTTTGGCCGACTCTGGGCTGAGAGAGGTTTCCTGACATCACATGGGGCCAGGATCCAACATGGCCCTTTGATTGTACGATTGCTGTCGCACTTACGTGCCCGAAGCACCTAGCAATAGTGAAATGCGAGGCGCATAAAAACGTAACATGTAAAGTGGGAGAGGGAAACGCATTTGCAGACAGAATTGCGAAGCAAACGGCCACTGACCTGAATACCAAAATGTTAACAGTACAGTCAGAGGAAGTGCCCTGCATGATAGAAAATGGATTTGCTACTGTCAAAGAAATGCAGGCAGAAGCCACTGCTGATGAAATACAAGGGTGGGCTGAGGACTCTGCTGAATTACATCTAGAGGGTTGTTGGGTAGACAAGAACAGTAGAAACTGGATGTTGCCCAATTCCTATGTAACTGCAATGGTCACGATGGCCCACAGCGCTACTCATATCTGTGCCAAAAAGATAGTCCAGCATCTAGCCACAGCTTGGGAGAACACGCACATAAAAAAGAATGCTGAAAGGGGGGTTCAGAACTGCATCACGTGCCTACAACACAATGTGGGGAAGGGAACGGTGACTCCAACAGGCAGTTTTGGCCCTCTCTCTATGCCTTTTGAGGTAATCCATTTTGATTTCATAGAGATGGAGAGATGCCAAAACTTGAAGTATGTCCTAGTAGTTATATGTGCATTCAGTAAATGGGTGGAAGCATATCCACTAAAAGACTGTTCCGCCATGAGCACTGCAAAAGTAATGTTGAAGGAGTACTTCTCCCGTTTTGGTCTGCCCCGTGTCATATGGCCAGACAACGGTCCGCATTTTGTGGGCGCAGTAATATTACAGATTTGCGCAGGTCTCCAGATTGAGAAGCGATTTCATTATTCAAGACACCCCATGAGTGCCGGTGTTATTGAACGCCACAACGGCATCTTGAAGTCCAAAATAAGCAAAATATGCGCAGGAAACAAGTTAAGCTGGGTAGACGCATTACCAATAGCGTTACTGTGCATGCGTACATCTGTGCAGGCAAGAACTGGGCTCTCCCCTTATGAAATCGTGATGGGTGGACCGGCGAATGTTTGGTGTGCACCGCAGCCGAAACGGTTGAGGGAACTCGAATACCCTGTGCTCAGCATTTATTGTAATCTGTTAATACAAAAATTGCATTTGATTCATCAGCAGGTGCAGGAGGCATTACCAATAAGATACACTGGTCCGGGACACGCACTGGAACCCAGAGATTGGGTTCTCATCAAGAACTTTGAGAGAAAAACATTGCTTGCACCCAGGTGGCGTGGACCCTATTTGATCCTCCTAACAACGCAAAAGGCAATTCGTGTGGATGGGAGGAAAGCGTGGATTCATGTGACGCACGGTAAGAAGGTCCCGTCACCATCTGAAAAACTGCCTGATCGAGACGACCAGAAAGAGACAGCGGTCCCAGAAACGAAAGATACGGTTGCCAGTTCTTTGCCACAAAATTTGCCTGATCCTGAAACAAAGCCTGAAAAGATTGCTGTAAAAGAGGAAGGGCAAAGAATGCCCCAACATTGTCCAACAGAATTTGCATCACAGCTGACTGACACAAAACGTGTACCGCTTTGGCGCCCACCATCTATTGTTGCGCCACAGCCTGAAACGACATTTGTATCATCACTTGGGCGCCCGCCATCATCTGTCATTGCGTTACAAGCTGACTCCAAGCTTGAGTCTGAAAGTGCATCTGCACTATTCATCGATCACACGATACCAGGAGCAAGGCAGTATAATCTGCAGAACCGGAAGAAAGAGTGATCAAATCATCATTTCTTTTGATCTTCGTTGCCTCTGTTTCCTATCACGGATGAAATAGGAACCGGAGGCCTAGAGGAGAGCGGCGTGAGGGTTGTGCAAATAGGACAGCCCAAGAACGAGGCTCCTCGGTGCTAACATAAAATCCATGTGTCCTGAACCCGTGCAAACGAACGGGGCGCACATGGCACGAAGGCAATTGATAACTGCTCCGTAGTTCTTTGAGCAATGTGCAAATGCACAGAGATCTTGCCCAACAAATAGCAATCCAGGCTGCTAAGAACTGGCTGAATAGACTGAGGACAATTACCGAACTTATTGACATTCGAACGAGTGCAGTGAGAAGAGATACTCATGACGAATATTGCTGAAGAAGAATCGAGAGAGAAGAATGCCGGAACCAGTTTTTGCCTCTTCTTGCACCACTGCTGATAACGAGTTAAACAAAGCGCACGAAAAGTTACAAAATGAAATTGTTGGAAAAAATTGTATGCTGATCTTAACTATAATAATGTGTATAATGAGTATATTAGCCCCAATTATGACAGTATTAGTATTATGGTACTTGGAAGAAATACACCCATTAGAAGTGCTTTTTTTTGCCTGTTAGAAACATTTCCACTACTGAAAGCCTGGTTCATGTGATCACTTACACCTTGTCCCCGATGGAAGAAAGACACAGGGAAGGTTATGGAAATAACACATTACTACTGCTAATAATGAATATGACACACTCGATATTAAGAAAAAATAACTGTTGGGTCTGTGCCCACTTGCCACAGCATGGTGGTAAAGGAATTGGATGGTATGTGCAGCCCCTGCCATTGAGTTCTGCATGTTATGCTTCTTTGAGTGCCTTATATTATTGGAAATGGAACGAAAGCGAATCTGGTCAACTAGACCGAACAAATATGAATGAATTCGAAGAAATCATTATGATACCAGTAGGTTGCTCCATATTCCACAAAGCACGATTGATTACACCAGTAATGATGCCACAAGATAGATTGTCTGTGCCCTATAAATCATCTGTGATCACGTTTCATATGAACCCAGAAGGAAATAAAGATGCAGTGCCCCCCTCTTATACAGTAAATTATAGTCCACGTTCTGTCCCCTTTTGTTTTTGAAAGAAGGGTTCTTATTCGGTGGGAACATTGACTAGATGCATGAACATAGCATTCCTTAATAAGGAGGTAGAGCCAATTTATGTAGGAGATCCTGTTTATTTTATATGTGGAGAAAAAAGCGTATCCCTGGTTACCTAGAAACTGGGGAGGTACTTGTTACTTAGGATTCCTATTCCCTGGGGTATTCCTCTCAAGAACAGCAGACATAGCCAAATTGGCCAGGTCAAGACCCCGACGAAATAAGGAAGGAGGTTTTATCATAGAGGATATAGCAAAATCATTCATACCTTTTTGGGGTCAAGCAATAAACGCTTATAATATAAGACGACTGTTCAGAATATTAGAGGAAACAATGAATGGAACAACAAATATATTGTATAATATGACATTGGAGGAAAAAGGAATCAGATTAATGTCACTTCAAAACAGAATGGCTCTTGATGTAATTCTGGTTGATCGTGGTGGTGTTTGCAAAATTGTGGGATCAGCATGCTGCGTATTTGTAAGCGACACCTCCCCTACGATTTTCGAAGTGATAAGAAAATTGCACATTTTAAGCTCTGACCTCCACCCTCCTGAAGGCAGTTGGGAATTAAACATAAGTTCCTGGTTCTGGGAGGTATTACGATCATGGGGATGGAAATTATTTGCAATCCTAGTAGCGGTGCTAGGAATATTTATGACATGTTGCTGCTGCATACACTGATTACATATAGTATGCACTGAAATAAGTGAGGGATGTGTACAGATGATCAAAAGGAAAGACACTGCTAAAACAAACACTCATGGTAATGATGAATCGAAGACAGTAAAAGAATTCATGTCAATCAATATTGATGATAATGAAAAAGAGACCAGAGGTGTGCAAGATTCAGAATCTGATTCAGATACTTGGTCAGAGGAGGATGCAATGTATTGATGAGGCGTTTGGCATACGGCCAAAAGGAGGGTTTGTCAGTCCAGAAAAACAGACACCCCTCGATCGTAAGGCAATGTACTTTGTTGGCCGAAGGCCAACCGCCTCATGTGTTTAGCATTAAAAAAATGTAGCCATAAGCTTGACTGAAGTGCAGCCATTTTGAGGTGACTGAAATCGCCATTTTGTTTTCTCTAATGTTTGCCTTTTGCTTCATGTCAAAACTGCTTCGTTGAAAGAGTATTCTGCTCCACTGATGCATAACGCAAGGCCGCGAGAGACATGTTGAAACATAATGCAGTAACCCAGACAGAGATGCCTGGTCTTCTCCCTCACATATCCTTGGGAAGTAAGCATCAAGGCATTCTAATCAGTACAGCAGGTGCCAGCTAGTCTCGGAAACACAGTAGAAATGGTAGAAGCGAACATTAAATGATTTGAATTATGCTCTTCTTTGCTCTTCTTTGCGGCTCCCCTTTCCTGAGCCCTGTAGAACTCTGGGGAGCAAGTTGACCGCCAGCACACAAATAGAAACCAGGAGATAGCAAGGCCTGGAATGTGTGTCTCCCCTACGCACAGCTTGCTTGTAGAAACAGAAGCATTGTGTTCTTTAAACAAAGACTTATGTCTGTAGGTTCGCGAAATTGCAAACTATTGCTAAATTAATGTTTGAAGATGTCATACCCGTCACCATTGTCAATCATTGTGCCCAATTCAAAGGAAATGTATTAGGGGCGAAATTGGATGTGTCACTACTGATTGTAAGATGCTTGCTTTGTATATATGTAACACAAAGAGGAAGGGGGACTGTTACATGGAAAGGTAGGTCACTAGATTAGTTCCTTCAAATCAAATGTCCTAGTGCCACCCAATTAAATTGAATTTAAATCTTCTCATATGAAGAACCGCACAGTGTCAACCAAAGAATTTTTTTTTGTCATATCTTATATTCAACACAATACAATACAACAAAAATATATAGTGTGTAAAAGCATCTAAGTATATAAGTACAAATATATGTGTAGAACAAAACAGAAGAAGTCAACAAAAAATGTTTATAGACAAAATTATTTGTGAGCGAGAAAAAAGAAAACAAACATAATTTTACATTTTGCTTGACACAAATGTATGAACATTATCGGCTATAATTGGCTGTTATTAGTACAAAGCTTATGTCTACAGGAACTATTCCTTTGCTCCTGAAACTTATTCCAAGTTTCTTGATTTCCTCCGGGCAGAGATTGCCTTTGGAGCATGCTTTACAGTGAGAGCAGCCCGTGCCCACTTACATCTCTGGGTCCACTTGAGACGCGGCGTGAATCGAAGCAGGTGATCGTTGAGCAACGTCATTTCTCTTGTTATCAAGGTACCTCAGACTGTTTATAACAACTGGCCATGCATGACGACTCGATCTCCCTGCGTCAGCAGACTCGCATTGCAATGTGCACTTTTCCTTGTGCATCACATGCCGGGTACTTGGATAGTTTATAAGGGTCCTGTTTACCACTGCCCTGATGAAGGCGGATCTTCCTGATCAAGGATTGGAACATATATGTTCATACCGCCAAAACGTATGGCTATGAGAGGGGACTGAAGATCCTTGTACTAGATTCAAACACTTGTTTGGGCCACCAGCAATAACAGGTCCGAACATTTGAGGGTTTTTTTTCCTTTTCTTGCCCCCCTCCCACATTAGAGGACTGATTTATCTTTTTCTCTTTATCTTTAACCCCATGTTTTTTCACTTGAGTGTACAACAATACTTGGGTTCAAGAAACTTCCTGTTTAAGGAGCAAAGGAATAGTTCCTGTAGACATAAGCTTTATGCTATGTGCAAATTTATAACGGCCAATTATAGCCGATGATGTTCATACATTTGTGTCAAGCAAAATGTAAAATTATGTTTGTTTTCTCTTTTCTCGTTCACGAATAATTTTGTCTATAAACATTTTTTCTTGACTTCTTTTGTTTTGTTCTACACATATATTTGTACTTATATACTTAGATGCTTTTACACACTATGGGCCTCATTACACGTTGTGCGGTAAAAATTGGCAATTACCGGCATGGCGCAATTAGCGTGTCCGCCCTCGAAAGAGGCTGCCAATTGCGTGCCATTACGAGTTCGCGGGCACGAGCATAGCGCCATGCCAGTAATGACCTTACCGCCATGCTGTAAAAGTCCCCAAAAAGTCCCTTAACGGCATCGTCGAAAGCACCGATAGCACTTCCGACCTGCCGCCACATGCAAATAGCGGTCACCGCCATTAGCGGTCACCGCTAGTAGCGGTCACCGCTAGTAGCGGTGACCGTTATTTTGCGGAACCGGAAATAGCGTCATCGCACAGGAACGGGAAAGAGCACGGCGGCCATCTTTAAAAACACAATCCATTGCCATCCTACTTATCCAGGACACCTTACCAGGAAACCCGAACAAAACTCCTTCCAGGACAGCCTAAAGATGCCCAAAATCTACAGAGCGGCAAAGCAAGGAGAAATTCTGCAAGGAGGAGCTTGTAATGCTGACTGAGACACTGGCGGCAAATGCACAGGTGGTCTTCTGCAACGACATGCGGTGGGAGGCCATCCTGAAGAAGAAGGTCATCTGGGCAGAGGTTGCCACCAAGGTCAGCGCGGTAGGCACCACCACCCGCACAGTTAAAGACTGTCGAAAGAGGTGGGACAACCTCTTGCTACGTGTGACGAACATCCTGGCCGTAAACCGCAACCTGGCTACGGGCACAGGAGGAGGCAGCGAATCGCCTATTAAGCTCCGTGAGTGGGAGGAGACCAGTGCATCCACAATTGGAGTGGAATCCATAGAGGGAGTAGGAGAAATGGAGCATGGCGTGCCCACTTCGTCCGATGGCGGTGAGTGTTTGCATCCAACAATGCACAGTGAAGTGTGATGGGCCCCCCAATCATGTGTCCATATGAATGTCGTGAATCCAGCCACCAACAGACATGCATGCATCACCACATATCCGTTCAACCCAGATCCATTTATGCATGACCCACCCAACATCCCCATTACCGGCATCCACACTAAAGAGCCCCAAATGCATAGAACGGCATGACGTAATCATTCAGCATAAGGCAGGTCGACCCATGAATGATGAATATCCCCATTTCTCACCCCTACAGGATCACACACAGAAACTGATGAGCCACGCACTGCGACACCTGCTCCCACATCCAGCAAAAAAGCCAGGAGGGATGCCACAGGGGACACCGCCACATCCTCAAGGGGAACCAGGAGGAGTGACCATGACCAGAGGTACAAAGGCAGCAGGGGCACCAGTTCCACACAGCCAGAGGCCATGCCTGCTGCCGTCGTGGCACCCACGGGAGTGTGTCTCCCAGCAAGTGAAGGCAGAATTGAGGGAATGCACTCTGCTGCCACGAGTTCAACGGGTGAGGCAGCAGCCACTGCCTCACTTTCGGATGAGGAGGAGGCACCTGGCATTGTGGATCTAAGCCAGAGCCCCAGACCAACACGCTCCCTACTGGCAAGCCCAAGGTTGTCTTCAGGTCCGCGTAGCCAAGGAGGGTCACCCACCCCCACCCTTGAAGGGTCATGGAGCCCCCAGGTATTCTCACCTGAGGCCAGTGCCATGGAACAAGGCGCATCAGCCATCCCACCAGCACCCACCATGCAACATGACCTCTCAGCCATCATTCAGAGGCAGACGGAGATCACTGGGCTAGTAGGGCAGCATGTGGCTGAGGTAGGCCGTCTGAGGGAGGACCTCATTATTTTTGCACAGCAGACAAGGGAGGGCATGGAGGCATGCACCGAAAGGATCTGCAACGAAATGGCCCAACTCAGGCAGGCCATGCACCGTATAGCAGACGCAATTGAGCACCGATGCCCACTCACAACCCAGGATGAACCGGCCACCACCTCCTCTGGGAGTTCCCGGCAAACTAGCCCCCTACGCCGGTCTCTGCGCAACCTGAGGCGCACCACATCACAACCACCAAATGGCAGGGCAGGAACTGACAATTAGGGCCAGCAAGGACTAGGTGCCACATGTTGAGAAGGACACGTTCACACCATGAGGGGGGTAGGGGTGTTTTTGGGAGTGTTGTGGGGGGAGGGGGGTAGGGTTGTTTTTGGGAGTGTTGTGGGGGGAGTGGGTAGGGGTGTTTTTGGGAGTGTTGTGGGGGAGGGGGGTAGGGGTGTTTTTGGGAGTGTTGTGGGGGGAGGGGGGTAGGGGTGTTTTTGGGAGTGTTGTGGGGGAGGGAGGTAGGGGTGTTTTTGGGAGTGTTGTGGGGGGAGGGGGGTAGGGGTGTTTTCACAGTTGGGGCCATGCACTTATTGTTGTCCTTTGTACACAATACACTGTTGAAAAGTTTACACTGGCTTGGTATTCATCATTGTGTGTGTGTACTGTATTGGGGAGATGGTTCTTTGTGGGACTGACCACATGTAACAGGGCAGTAATACCCATCTTTATGCATAATGGTCATACCTTGGATGTCATGGAATCTGATACATCAGATGCTGACGCACATCGTGTCCCTCCTGGACATTGCCACTTGCATGTCCCTGCGGGCCTTTTCAGCCATCCTCATCATCATCCACATCATCCTCATCTTGCGCTTGCATGTCAGGTGGCATAGGCACATTCCGTCTGATGTAAATTTAGTCCCGCATCACACATGCCATGGTTGTCTTCGGCACTTTGTCATGGCCGTACATGAGGGCTTTGCCCGGCACGCTTAGGGACCGGTGCTGTGTGTTGTAGAGGCCGGATGCCTGGTCCATCACAGCGCTGGTACGGCTATGTGCAATTTTCTTGTCCTCTTCCTGCTGGTTCTGTGGTATTTCTGGGTGCCCTGCTGGTGCTTGCTGCGCCTGTCTTGCCCTACTCCTACTCGTACTCCTCCTGCGTCTCCTCTGTGCTGCCTGTTGTTGATGCTGCCGCACTGCAATCCAACAACTGGAGCGCATAGCATTGTTCCTCCAGGTATTCTTCATTGCTCTGGCTCTCTTCCTCGTCCCAGTACTTTGAGTCAGAAACAAAGGGGGGTATTTAGGAACTTTCCTATTTGTCATGCAAGGATGGTCTTTTTCAACATGAAAATAGGATATGGAGGATTGGGGAGTTGGTTCCTGGGTGTCAGCCTCGGATGCAAAAGGGTGTACCATGTTCTCTCTGGAATATCGTCCCCAAGTACATAGGGGAACTCCATCTTGTGAGGAGTCAGGAATGAAACTCGGACACAAGTTAGACACGGGTTTGGCTAAAGACTTATTGATAAATAAAAGGGGTTGGGAAAATGCCTCACTGTCCCTGCACTAGAAGCGTTTCCCTACCTAAACTTAAAACTAAGGATATGTCAGCATCAGAATGTCCAAAACAAAACCGTCCTGTGTCCAAAGTACTATTCTGATCCTCGCATTCTAAGGAAATTAAGTTTAAAGTGAAAAGGATAATGCCTTTGGCCTTCAGTGTTTTAGAAATGTTCAAATGGGAAAAGCAATAAGTAATGGCAATACAAAGTTTCTCAAGGATATTGCTCCTTAGTCTAGAGGGTGTATCCCTTCCTCTTGGATCCTTGGATCCTTATGCATGGTCTCGTGAAAATATATAATATATTTACACACTTGTAGTTGCCTAGTATACTCTCCTGCCAGGACGTCTTGTATTCACACACTTGAAATTGCCTGGTATGCTCTCTGGCTAGGGATTCTTGTCCTTAGCACTTGTAATTGCCGTTCTCTGCAACTCCACTTTTGATAATTCACCACATTACCCCTTTTGGCTAATTAATTTGGTCCACGGTATATTGTTAGTGTTTTGCTCACACTTCACTCTCTCTCTTTCGGTTTTAGCCACTGGCTCTCTCTCTCTTTCTCTGTTCTGTCTTGTTCAGTTATTAATGTGTGGTGTGCTCACAATACCACCCCAATGTTGTCTTCATACCAGCGTGGACTCACCGGCTCTTCATGGTGTTCCTTGCTGCTCCCATGGCCTGCCGATAACAGTTGTTGGGGTGGTTTCCTCCTTGTGCAATTCGACTTCCCACGTCACTGCTTCCTGCGGTTATAGCTGGCCTTCTCTGATCCAGACGGGTCTCCGTTAAGTGCCTCGCTGCTTCTTTCCACCAGCGAACCGCCAGGAGTCCTGCACTGGCTTCTGGCACTTCCACCACATAATGTCATCCTCCCCCAGCTTTCCTCTTCTCAGCACTTGAGCTGGATGGCTCCACCATCCTTCTCTCCGTCCGTCGGTCTCACAGAGAGGAGGAACCACCTCCCACCAGCAGCATCCTTTGGTTTCTAGTGGTCTAGTTGTAAATATCCCGGGCAGAGGTGCGTTCCTCCAGCCACTAGAGCATTGCCTGTGCTCAGGGCTTTTCCTGCTCTGCACTCCTCCACTCCTCTTCTTCGTTGCAGTGTTAAGGTGTTTCTGGGAACAGTAGTCCCTTTTAGTTAACTTATGTGAAAACATTGGAGGAATGTCTCTAAAAGCTTTTAAGGGCAAGTCAGTGTTTGAAAGTTGGTTTGTAGATAAAGATGAGAGAGATTCAGCACTCTCCTTTGAGGAAGCAGGGAAAGAATCATAATATGCCATTAGAGTACTACAAATGGGAGATTCATACTGCAAGGGGAAAGGGAGATACTATGTCTCATCTGTGGACACTAACACTCCCTCCCAGAGGCTGTCTCTCGCCTGTGATCCTCCTCATATAGCTACCCCCAAGGTCAGGATCAGGTAGCAGCTGCATTCCCCTGGCCACATGGAGGGAGGTCACCTCCAGAAAGGGAGTAATATCACCATATGCATAACATACCTTTCCCCTAATGCTATTGGTTCTCTCAGCACCTTTTGAGAAACGAGAAAGGAAGTCTACATTACCGTGTTCTCTTCCTTTTCGGTGTTCCACCGTAAAGCAATAGGTCTGGAGGTCTAAGAGCCAGTGCATGACTGTGCATTGGTGTCTTTGCGGAGGCTTGCCATGTTAATGGAGAGTGATCTGTGATCAATCTAAAGTTCCGGCCAGTGAGGTAGTATTTAAGATATGACACGGCCCATTTCATTGCCAAAGCCTCCAATTGAATAGTGGTATAGTTCTATTCTCAGGGAAACAGTTGTATACTAATGTAAAGAATGGGGTGTTCTATACCATCATGATCTTGTGAGATCTGCCGCAACCCAACACGTGAAGCGTCTTTCTGAAGAATTAATTCCCTGTTGAAATCTGCCACTTTCAACACCGGTTCACTACACAGAATGCTTTTAAGTTTTTCAAAACAGCGTTGGTCTTCCTCCCCCACTTTATCTTTTGGGGTTCGGCATTCTTAAGTTTGACTATGAGGCAAGATGTGATGTATGAATAACGGGAATACATCACCTACAATACCCCCACTAAGCCTAAAAAGGCACTTCGATCTTTCTTAGTCTTGGGACCTGGAGTTTCCTTGATGAATTTCACTTTTTCATCTTGGCGTTGCACCAGCCCATTGCCAACAAAAATCCAAGATACTTGACTGCTGGCAGTGTCAAGTGACATTTCTTTGGATTTGCTGTGAGCCCGGCTTTTCTCAAGGCCTGGTGACTAGATATAGATGGTGTGCAGTTTCTTCCCATGGTTTACTGTGGATTATGATGTTGTCAATATAAGCCCCACAGAAGGAAGAGTAATGGCGGAGGGCACATGGGGGGAGGTCACCGCCAGAAATGGAGTAATGATATCATTGGATTCATTATGCTCCCCATGTGATCTTCCCTCATATTGCCACCCCCATCCTGGCCACATGAGAAGGAGTTTCCCCTAGGGAAACAGAGACAACATCCTGAGATTCATCACCATATGTAAAGATAACGTGTTCACTAGAGCCCCTCAACTTGATTTGGGCTCAATCAACAAGTCCGTTCGCAGGGTCCAACTCAGTGTGGAATGCATCTTGGCAGGGCAACCAAGAGCAGATTCTGGATTAGTTTCTGAAGGATAAATAGATGCCAGCGAAGAGAAGAGAGCAGTCAAGGCAAGCACACCTGCTTCTGGAGACTGGGGCAGCTGGAGCGCGGTGAAGACTAATCACCATTACAAACATGCGCTGACCCCAAGAGGGTGCATCAGGTATTTGAGCCCTCATATCACCCAGGTGATCCTCCCGCACTGGTCCACCCCCAGGTTCTGGATCCAAAGGCGATAGCCGTGCTCTGGCCACCTGAATAAGAGATCCCAGGGACTAGACAGTGAGACACCCTCTGGTTTCTCACATGCCCTTCCCCCGATGCAATGTGGTTCTTCTCTGAGATTTTACTGTCTTAGGGTCTTAGAAAGAACAGGTGGAAAAAGTATGCAGGGACCATCACATATGTTTTAATTTGTGTGTCTTCTGCTCTGGCGGGGACTGGGGTTTGATGTTAGTTCCCCTTAGACAGCCTATAAATTGGGATTGAGTGGGTGGTTCCTCAGAATCTGTCTCACTGAATTGAGTGATGGGCTTTTGATAACTGGTAGGGCTGTGTGGCTTAACTTCTGTCCAATCTCATACAGGAGAGGTCTGGAAAAAGAAATCAGATTGTCATTGGGTATATGGTAGAAATTCCCTACGTGGAGATTTAAGCTCCTGAAGCTAGGTGGAAAATCCAGGGAAGTCTCTTCCTACAATAACCTCATGGGATAATGGCTGATGAAATGAGCCTTGGTTCTCCTCTGATGTTGATGCACACAGGAACCTTTGTGTATACTTCATTATCTCCATGTACACAATTGACTCTAATCAAGGTTGAGTTCTCAAGATCTTCCGGTGTGACCAGATCAGCTGTTATGGCCGTATGTTTACTGCCAGAGTCAATTAAGGCATTTACCGCTTACTGACTGACCCTGGCCTTTTGGTATGTGAATTCTGTTGGGGATTGTCATAAGCATATGCTAACTGTCTCAATGTCCTCCTCTGGGTCTTCCCACTCTTCCCCTTTTATACATCCTATTTCCATATATGCCTCCTTTGATTAATTGGGCAGTGTCAGGCCAAATGACCAGTTCCCCTACATGAGAAGCAAATAGGTGGTTCCCTTGGGCTCTTCTATGTTTATTTCTTCTTTCATTCTAGGGTCCGATCTTTTTTGTTTCTATCCTATCCTTTAGGGCCCACTCTTTGGGTTTAGCACGTCCTCCTTCTCTGCCCGTTCTGATACATGTGGGGTAGAGCAGCAGGTTGATTTCGGATCCCTTCTACCTTGACCCCTATGTAGAGGGTGGAAATGTCTCACTGCGTCTGAATGATTTTGAGCTGTTTCGATGACCAGGCTAAGGCTGGGTTTGTTTAGCTGTATTACTGCTTTTTGCTAGAAAGGAGGCACAGAGTTAGTGAGCTGCTCTAGAATGATAATTTCGATTAGCTACTCCGGGGTTTTATTAGTCATCCGCAGGAATGCAGTGTTTTGAATTTGTTCACCTAGTTCTAATGGGGTTTCACCTGAATTCAATCGGATGCCTCTAAATTTTTGTCAATAAAAGTTACTAGTTTGCCTCACTCTTTTTAGGAGTCCTTACTTAATAGATAAAATGGTAGCTCCATCTGTGAGATTAAGTAACTGGTAGGTGGTCTGCAATTCTCCCTTTAATAAGGGTCCTAAATAGCAGATTTTAAAATGTTCCCTCCATCCAAATTGCTCCGCCAACCGCTCAAAATTGAAAAAGAATTTTTGAACACTATTGAGTCGACCAAATCCCATTCACCCTATTATTTTGTAGAAGTGAGGACAAGCATAGGTTTTGAGGCGGACAGTATTTTCTTTTGTACTGACAGACTTAGACTTCCCTTAATTCTTTTTCCATTAAGGAACGTTCTCATCTTAGAATTAGGGCAAGTTAGGCGTTACACCATCCTGACCATTGAGGATAAACGTTTTCAAACTGTGTTTCACTTGTCTGTGTCGTCGCTTGATACCATGCCTGATTCACAACCCCTTAAATGCTGGGTTAGTATGCATGTCTATGCAAATAGGACGAGCATACTCGTTCTCAGCACTTAATAAACGGCAGCAGCACAGCATTAGATTCTCGTTACTTTCTAGCACCTGTCTAGAGAGTGCATGCTTTTACGAACCATGTCATGTGTGTGTCTTCAGTTCCTCCTTCCTCACAAGAAGTTCTACTTTTGTTTTACCCTCAGCATATTTTAAACCACAACACAGCAGCTTTTTTAGTGACTAAAAGGGCACTCAACAACCTTTCGTCCCCGAATCTGATAAGGCGTGTGTGCACCAAAAGTGTTATTTTTACTTTTCAACTATACTTTTGTGGTAGAAATCAATTTGAAGTACCACACAACAGCAGATGCAATGAAGGATTCGCACTCAATGAAAAGATGGTTAATGGTGCTTGATCTGAGAGAAGCTGCACATGGGCGTCAGACTGGAATCTGCTGAAGAAAGTTGCCTGGGGACAGGCAAGGACAGAGGAGCTAGCTGCTTGGAACGATTTCTTTCTTTTAGCTGCTTTCCCACCATATACATCAATGGCACACCCTCATTTTTGGCATTGCGTTGAACATTTCCTGACTTTTGAAGTTAAGTGAAGCCTTTTTGCTTCACTTACCTTGCTAAGCTCGTCTGTTTTGGGGGCACTGATCAGTCCCTATGGTTAACAGAGCAGAAGAACCCTGTTCTCCATAGCAACATTCTCTGTTTATTATTCCCGCACATATCACTTGAAGTGAAGTGTATTATGGACACTGTGTCCCTGTAACTTTGCTTCTGGTAATTTTGTGCTTAGTTGCATGATGTGTCCAGGATGGGCTGGTGGCAGCAGATATATTTGAAGCATTTTCTTTTTTATAGTCTTGTGCACGTTTGTGCTTTAAAGCTTAATGCCATTTGGAGTATAATATACTCTCAAATGGCCATCTGGAAGTTTGACCTTCGTGCCCTGGGGTGACCGGATTTTCCATATATGCCAAACAATTCTTTATTTCGGGTATGGCCCCTACGAAGTACAAAAATAGATACATATTAAACATACTACATGAAAGGGCCTGAAAGTAAATAAGTATGTATTAAACAGATGTCATTTGAGATCATGGATTAGCATTACATTTTTTTTTCCTTTCTTTTTTTTGTAGTACACAACATCGACACCAGGCTCTCTGAAGATACTTCGACCCAGCAAAAGTCACATTTTTAGAGAGCGTCGATCTAGCTCAGACAAAGTAACAGACGACTGCAGTTCTTATGAACCACTGTCCCTTATAAATGTGGATGCTAAAATATTACCTAAAGTAATAGCGACCAGACTTTCCACCTTAATGCCGTTCATAGTACTAGTCGGGTTTCATCCTAGGCGGCTCGACAACCCTGAACTTGAGGAGACTGTACAATATCATGCCCCAGGAGCCCTCAGAGGCGCACACTGTTGCAGTATCCCTAAATATGAAAAAGTCGTTCGATACAGTTTCATGGCCATTTCAAGTGCTGACCAACTATGGTTTTGGTCCTACATTGTATCTTGGATTAAGTTGCTTTATGCACAACTGTTTACCAGAGTGCGCATGGATGGGGGACTATCCACCATACTACATCTCCATGGTGGGATGCGACAGGGCTGCCCCTTCTCGCCGCCGCTGTTTGTTATGCTAATAGAACCTTTAGCATCTAATATGGGACAAACATGGCAGAGGGGGTATCAGGCTGGTGGCGGGGGGCGCGTGGAAGTGATCTCCCTATATGGAGGCAATATTCTGCTCTAAATACAGGATCCCGATGTCAATCTAGAAAAAGTAGTAAAAAAGGTGGTAGACTTTGGCAGATACTCATACCTCCATTTGAACAGTACTAAATCAGAAATATTTCCATTAACAGGCACCACACTAGAATCAATGAAATGGTCAGAGCACACTATTCGATATCTGGGGATATCGATATCAGGATCCCTGTACTCCAGAAGTGACGTAAATTATAGTGTACATGGTTGATATGAAAACTAAATTACGACGTTGGGAGAGAATCCTGACGTCGCTAGTTGGGAGAATTTCACTGCTTAAAATGAAAATACTGCCAAAACCGCTATATATATATTTCATAACCTACCAATGTGGCCGGGCCGCGCATTCTTTACAGAACTTTATAGGATATGCACCTCATTTGCCTGGTCTAATGGCCAGGTCTGCATGAAGTGCTCCTGTATAGCTTGACCCTATGAGGCAGCGGGCATTGCTGCTCCAAATTTTGAATTGTACTATCTAGCAGCGCAGGCATACTACTCCATTTACTGGGCAGGGGAAATGTATACCGCAGCACATATTAGGCTGGAACAAATGACACTGGGCCCTACATTGCCTTCCTTTGATGCTATTAGCAGGAGGAACATATAAGCATGTGCATCTGCTAGGTCCGGTGTTGGCAACATGGGACGTGTGGCTAAGGATATTTAAACTACAGGGAATTACTGCACTGTATGATATGAAACTCCCACTATGGGCAAACCCTGCACTATCCCCCACTTTGAATGGTACCATTGGAAGACCTGGAGTGCAGCTTATTTACTAACCATGGGGGACCTGTATCTGGAAGGCGGCTTCATAGACTGGGAACACAAGAAGGCATGTATAGTTGATAACCCTCTACAGTTGTTTATCTACTTTCGCATGAAGGCAGCATTTCAAGCCCATTGGCAACATTTCCCAGAGTAACAACCTCAGTACCCTTGCAGAACATATATAACAAACAATGCCTATAGCAAGAAGAGTATATCCACGCTATGCACAGTAGTGCAAAGCATCGAGGAACAGGCAGCAGTGCCTGTCAGGTCCAACGTAGAATTCACAGATGCACAATGGAAACTTATATACGGACTAACTAGGGGTGTCTCACTTAACCCTAAATATATTCTCATACACTTTAAAGTCCTCAATAGATCCCATAATCCCCCATTCAGAACCCGTCTATTCCAAGCGGACAACGAGAGGGGAATGTACCAGATGGCGCATTGGAAACGCCCAAATATACATACATTTTGGTCCATGGTTTGTCTAACCTTGTCAAATATACTGGGAGAGCAATTACACCTCACTTCGAGAGATTGTATATGAGGTTACATTGGTAAGATGGAGGTAACCAAGTGAAGGTTTTTGAATTTGGGCCTGCTCTTGGCCAAGAGGTGTATAGTAGTGAGATGGAACTGGAAGGAGCCTCCTGTAATGGATATGTGGCTAAATGATGATATTGAGGAACTGTATATAACCCTACTGCCGCATAGAAGTCGACCTAAGGACATAGGGGCTGGTTTTCATGAATATCTAACAAGGTCTATAATGTCATGTGAAGCCGCTGTCAAAATGTGTACTGTATAGTTGTTGTGTAATTGTGCAGGTGTAGCCAGCTCATTTATGTAGATTCATGTTGTATTATAATTACTCCACCAAGTGCCTAGAAAAATTAAAATAAAAAAATAAAAAATCTACCGACTCCCATCCGTGCCTTGTCCATACACTGTAAGCTTGACACTCATCGAAGTGTCTCCTCTTATCTGCTCAGGTGTACTTTCATCTATGTCAGGGATTGACTGTCACACTGCTAGAGCCTGGAAGAGTTATTATCACATGCGGCCCTGCCATTGGTCCTTTTTGGAATTGCGGCACGTAATTCGATGCTAGATTCATGGGGGGTGGGTTCTATACTCTAGTTCTATGAGGCTCTGTGCTATTTCAGCTTCACTGGACTTAATGCAGATGTAATCCCAACTGTTGGATCCTAATGCTGGGAATCTTGAACAGTGTGCAATGTCCTTGTGTATCACTGATAAACATCCCTGAGTTGGGAGGACCACCAGGGGGCGCAGGAAAGATGGATGCCTAAGTGAAAGGCTCAATTCCCGGCCCTAGTGAATGGCGGAGTAGCTGTGGAGTTCGGTCCCAGAGAGCAGCAGTAATAGCTTCCAAGACCCTAGAAGATGTGCAGCACCTGATGACTGCAATTGCGAGTGTCTGAGACCCCGCTGCACAGGAAAAGGCATCTCTGGAAGTTGAGGACAGAGATGGTGCAGCCAGGAAACAGAGAGGCCCCGAATGCGGTCATATGCGTGAGGTGAAGTCAACAGAAGCCCAGAGAATGCACCCGAGGGGTGTCTGCGAGGAGTGACACCCCTCTTCCCCCTCCAAATCCAGGCTGACACCCCCACCCCTGCGGACACAGCCCTGTGACAGGTGGCAGCAGCTTACCTCTGCTCTTGTCCCAGCAGGAGGTGGAGGGGGCCTGAACTTGAAGCAGAGCGGGTGAGGGAGGCACGGGGAGCCTTGAGAGCTTGCCAGTGAGATGCCAGCAAATAGAGGTGCCCCCCATCCAGCACTTGGGGCTGGGGCCCCAACCCCGGCTGGCCGCCATAACGTTACGGCAAGATAGGATTTGAAAGGGAGGGACAGCCTCGTGCCTCCTCCCGTGGCCCAGGAGAGAGAGGCACACCGGATCTCAGAGGAAGACAGCGCAAGGTACTGGCGGTGAGTGACAGCCCCCCTGTCTCCCCCACACAGTGACAGTAAAGGGCTGGGGGAGAGGCTCAACCCGCTGGGTGGCCCGGCAGAAATGGGCACAGTGAGGGGCCCCCAGCGCCGGCAAGCACAGTGACAGCGCCAAGGGAGATCCTGGCTAAAAGCAAAGTGGGGAAGGCTGGATGGTCAGCTAGGACACAAGAACTGCTGTGGAGTCTCCCAAAAGATAGGAGGGGTCCAGGGCTGAGAGTTGCAACCTCCACAAACGGGGATAGCCTTGAAGTGAGGGTGGAAAACGGCGCAAGAGGGCAGATCGCTCTGGGGCCCTCCTTGCACCACGGATACAAGGGAGGAGGGAGTGTAGGGGTGGTCCTGAAGAGTGGAACCCCATGGATGCTGGACCAAGAAGTATAGGTGAAGGGAAAGGGGGTGACGGCCAAGCAGCAATACACTGACCCAGAAGACTTGAGGAGCCGCCCCTGAAGTAGGACCTCGGAGAAAGGGACATCAGTGGAACCCTCCAAGCCTGAACCTATAGAATCTAGTGGCTGTGTGTCAGGTTGGAGAATTGGTGGAAGGTACTCCTAGCACTGCTCAACAAGGATATCCCCTGATTTGCGGTGAAACTGTTTTGGGACCTGGATCATGCAGTCCTCTTTCTGTTTCTATTGAGGAACTTGAACTTGCCTTCATAAGCACCGCACATGCGCGGAGCGCTGCGCGGTGTGCTAGCTGAGTGTCAGGTTGGAGAATTGGTGGAAGGTACTCCTATCACATACTGCATGACTTGACTAGGTCTGACTTTAGCTTAGTTCTTAGTTCTTGATGGCTGTCAGTACAAGTTCCCATCACATAGTCAACTAGTAGACTCACAAACCAGGTTGGGTAGCACTATCACTAGAGTAAATGTTACTGCGAATCAGGAACTAAAATCTCAGCATCTGGTACCCACAGAATCTAAAATCACAGGTGAGATATCCACTTTAAAGTTTACAGACAGTCCAAAAGCATCCAGGGGAACTCCTCTAATAAGAAGAGGAACAGAGGATGTGGACATTGGTCTTAGCCACGAGGATCAACAAGTATTGCTCACAGGAAGGTGTAAGACAGCTAACACTCACATACCAGCTGTTGACATTCCAACAGCTCATATAGCTGACGACGTTGTGGAAAAAGCTGTTGGGGACCATATGAGAGGGCAAATTGCCAAGGCAGTAGAGAATTATATGACCCAAAATATGCCCAAACACCAACTATTTGCAGAGGGAAAAAAAGTCTAGTCTCAATATTGGGGCGAAGAAAGTGCAATTTGAGTCCGAACTTAGACCTTCTAATACCTGTCATGTGCCTCACTCAAAAATTAGTACAAATCCAAGTAGTTGCGCTACTCGACCTAAAGTGACTAACACCCTAAAAACAAAGTGGGATAACTACCATTGTCTCATTCTTAAATGTCGACCTACACCTTTTACAACATATGTTCTCAACAGGACAAGTATTTTGGCCTTTTGTGAAGAAGTAGGCAGCCTGCACGATATTACATCATTAGATATTGAACAAGTAGAATTTGTTAACGATAATGATCTTTCAATTGTCAGGCTGTGGATACAGTCAAATGTGGTCAGAAATGCTTTGTGGCAGGCCCGCATGGACATTTTTGCATTAGGGTTTGTTCTGGCACAAGATCCTGTCTTTATTGACGAGAATGGCGAACAAAAATTGGTAAGCAAAATGGCTCCTTTCGCTCACAACAGACAAAAATCTGTCTTAGAATATGGGGGAGCAAAGAACTCGATACAACCACCAATATATGAGTTACAGAGGAAATCTAATGAAAATAATGTAAAACCAAGAGCACAAAGTGAAAAATGTCTAATATCGCTAATAAGTTGGAATACATGTGGGTTTTCACATTTGATCGGGGCTAGTGCTGATTCTCTCGCACATTTAACATTGTAGTACTACAGGAAACATGGTTACTTAACAAACCCATATGGGAGGATCACACCATCATCTTACATCCAGCTAAGGCGTCTTTTAGAGGTCGCCCTTCCTCCGGTTTAGTAATCTCCTTAAAAAATCAAAGGGGTTGGTGCATATCAGAATGTGCAGCCCCGAACCTCTATTTACTCAGGGGTAAGGTAGCACATCCTGGAGGAGTACTAGCTTTCATTAACATGTATCAGAACCCTAATGGTATTACAGATGATGATTTTTTTCAGATCTGGAACAATTGATGAATATCATATTAATGACTCCCAAAATTACTGGTACCATTTTGACGGGTGATTTAAATATGCGATTGTTACCATCTAATAATGGAAAAATGAATGTGTCTAGTCAACTTTGGCTCTCTTTGATGAGAGAAAGAAATGTTAACATGTGTACTGGTTCTTTGACTGGGGATATACCTGCTGCTTACACCTGGCGAAGAGGTCAGAGTGCTTCCATAATCGACTACATCTATGTTGACTCAAATACATTTAGCGTGGTGACAAGTTTTAAGGTGTTAAACCAACCAAATAGTGACCACAAACTGCTTAGATTGGAGTGGGCGGTGGACAAACCATTGTGTAGTATAGACAATGATGGACTTCAGCGGCCCAAGGTCATTAATAATGCAAAAACAAGATTTAGTTGGAACACACATGCTCTGACGTCCTTTAATATCAATCTTGAGAGTAGCTATAGGGATGGTATATCATAAAGCAAGGTATATACGTCTTATTTGCACATGTATCATAATCTGCAATCTAGATCGACTCAGATACATCAGAAGCCCACACATGAATTTGATGCCCAGGCACAAGCGAGGAAATCTATGTTAAGAAAACAGAAAAAAAGAAATTGCGCTTACTAACATCCCTGACAAGAACAAGCTTATAAGTGCATTAAATTGCAAATATAAAAATTGGTTACGCTCACATAGACTTGTAATGCTACAAGCTGATGGTGAGATGATGTTGCAATCCATTTCTGAATAAAACTCAGCACAAATCTGGGCCCCAATTAATATTGCCACTCATGCTACTCAGAAATCGGTGCAATTAAATGGCGTATATGAGAATGACTGGGTGAATTATTATAGGAACATGTATGCCTTACCGCATTATAACAACCATGTAACTGTGAAAGAGTCATCACATTATGAAGGATTACATTTCCTTGAAGAGCACATTTTGTTTTTCTTTGCCAACCTTACCAACTCACGGGCAAATGGCCCTGATGGCCTTAATAATTTTATGTTTAAACAGCATCCCAATCTTTGGGCTAAAATTTTACATAATATTTTCAGGCAAATTATAGTAACAAACACAATCCCTCCATCATGGCTCTCATCAGTTATAGTTATAGTATCCATTTACAAAAAGGGCGATTGGGCCTGTGCCAGTAATTATAGACCTATTGTACTCCTCGATGTTCCCGGGAAATTATTCTCGAAGTTTATTTTGAGGGATTTCAATAAATGGACCGGTGAATATTGTAAAAGAGATCCATATCAAACCGGATTTATTCCAGGTACTTGTTAACTCTCACGTCAGTCATTTCTCATCATACTACACTGAATCAACCACTCTATCTAGTTTTTGTCGATCTGTGAGCCGCCTTCGACACTGTGTCAAGAGAACTGCTAATAACAAAATTGACTTTACAGGGGTGTCCATCTTACCTCGTTTCTCTCATTAGAGACCTACACACTAGTAATACTATATGTGTAAGACTCACATTGGATGGTAGACTAACCGTACCAATTAACACCTACAGAGGGCTGAGGCAAGGATGCACCCTTTCTTCGGCTCTCTTCAATTTTTTTTATCTCAGACATACGTGGAGCTTTCACAAATATTATTACTGATGCACCGAAACTGGCGATTAGACCTGTACATTTCCTTTTGTACGCGGATGATTTGGTATTCATTTAGAAAACGCCCAAACGGTTACAAAGAGCTCTAGATGCTTTGGCAGAATATGTGGATACAAATCTCTTAACCATAAATCTGGGAAAAACTAAAATTATAAAGTTTAACCAATCTAGAAAGCATCGAAATCAACATCAAACATGGACCCTCAAGGGGCACAGATTGCAATCTGTACAACAGTACACTTATTTGGGCACAGTCATTGCAAATCAGGGAAGGACTGAAAAATACAAGCAAATCTTAAAAGCTAAAATAACAACTCTTCCTCACCAAGCTACTATCATACAAGCTAAGTGTGGTAAATTTACGGTTTGGCCGGCCATCTCCTATTACTCTCAAAAAGCTGTACCTATCCTTCTATATGCTTTGGAAACCAAGCCAACAGTAGAGGACAAGGTCTGGACTAGTTTGGAAGGCAAAAATTGGCATAGTATTCTACATCTTCCATCATGTACTCCGGTAGCTTGGATATTGTATGAACTTAGTTTAATATCCTTGCATGCTCGGTATATGTGGCAAGTTGTTACCCTATTTAGGAAGTGTATTCTGGCTCTTAATACAACTACAGTGCTGGGATTACTGTCTGATTATGTTTTCTCTTCTACAGATGTACCCCTTACCACCTGCCCTCGCAAGAAGCCCCCGCCAGCTAACTAAAGAGAGACTATTACCCTTCCTCGAAGGCCCAGCCTTCAGACCACCCTTCTCCACGGATCCGGAAACCCTAGCACGCTCATACAATGCCGCTATCAAATCAGCCGTCAACGCCATAGCCCCGCTCAAACCTCATAAACAAAAACCCACAAGTCACTCTAATTCTTGGTTCACCCCAGACCTCCTCATACTCCGCACTGAAAAATGAACAGCCCCCACACAATGCCAAACCTCCCACTCAGATAAAGACAAACTCGCCTTCAAAGCACACTCTAAAGACTACAAGAAGGCAATCATCCTTGCCAAAGCAAAATCCAAGAATCTCCAATGCCAACTCCAATATCAAAGAAATCTTCTCCATCTTTAGAGAACTAGAGACCCCTAAGCCCGCCCCCCAAAACCTAACCAAAGATAAGATATGGTGAGACGAAATCCAGAGAGCCATGCGCAACAAACTTAGCACACTCCAAACTAAAATCCTGTCCACTAAGCACCTGCTCCCCACCAAGACCACCCCCACCCGCCTCCCTTGACTCTACCCCTGTCTTCTCATTCAAAGCCATACAGGAACAAGACATGATCAACCTCATGAGGACCCTAAAACCGTCCAACTGTAAGGGTGATTCCTGCCCTGCCTCTATTATTAAAGACTGTGCCAAGACCCTTGCACCATTCCTGATTGCTTTCTTCAACGCCTCATTTGCCGCTGGGAAAGTCCCCTCCTGCCTCAAGGAATCTTGGGTCCGCCCCCTTTTGAAAAAACCCTCTCTCGACCCAACCTCTTCCAATAACTACAGACCCATCAACACCGTCCCCTTCTTGCTCAAGATACTGGACAAAGCAGCCTACTTGCAGGTGCAGCAGTTCATTGAAGAAAACAAGCTCCTAGGGCTACCCCAAACTGGTTTTCGCCCCAGGCAAGGGACAGAAACCGCCTTACTTGACCTGAAAAATCAGATGGATGATGCCAGAGACCAAGGCAAACCAGCACTACTCCTACTCCTTGACCTCTCCGCAGCATTCAACCGCGTAGACCACCATGTCCTATGTCATCACCTTTCCACTACAGCCAGATTCTCCCCCAATGCCACGACCTGGATCACTTCCTTCCTACAAGACAGAACCATGCAAGTATTTTCGGACCTAGCCTCATCCTCACCCACCATCATGCTCTGTGGAGTTCTACAAGACTCCTGCCTCTGCCCCACCCTCTACAACATCTTTACTCGCCCACTCTTTCTCATCCTCGACGCTATGGGTAGCTCCTACACAAACTATGCGGATGATACCCAGATCCTCCTCACCCTCACGGGCAACTATGACACGGACTCCGCTATGCTTAACAGGCCTGGATGGCAGCAAATAGACTGTGCCTCAACTCGGACAAGACAGAACTCCTCCTGGTAGGTTCCCCCGACACATTAAAAAACCTTGACTCACAATGTAGCCACTTCTTTATTGACTCCATCAAAATTTATGTATCAGACTCAGTCAAAACCCTTGGAGTCTATTTGGACTCCAATCTATCCATGAGCAAACAAGTCAATGCTATCGCCTCCTCGGCAGCCTACCATGCCAAACTAATTAACTCAGCTAGGCCATTTCTCTCCAAAGAGAACTGCACCAACATAGCCAGAGTCATCACAGGCTCAGGGTTAGACTACTACAACATCCTCTTCCTTGGAACCTCCACCAAAAACCTGGACAGACTACAAGTCATCCAGAACAACGCACTCCGCGCAGCTAAAGGCATCGCGAAAAGAGAGCACATTACTGCCGCCAGGAAAGCAGCACACTGGCTTCCAATAAAAGAGAGAATCTTATTAAAAACCCTGACACTGACCCACAAGTGCATCTACCACTCTGCACCCAAATACCTCTCACAAAGGATTCATGCTCTGTGTGCCTATGGTAAGAAGAACTAGAGCAGGTGGCTCCAGCTTCCCCTAGCTAGCACCAGCACACAGGAATGCCCTACCTCCCACTATACGGGGCAAGGCCTCCCTCATGACCTTTTGCAAAGCCATGAAAACGGTGCTCTTCACCTAAAGTACGCCACAATCTACAGCCATAATCTACCTGTGTATCACATAAATGTTATTCCACATAGATGATTGACTCATCTATGCCTATATGTATATTATATGTATTCTAATGTATACTTTCTCTTTTTGCTCAATGTACAACTGCTTCTCCCCATGTGCCCTCTCCCTGTAACTAAGCTCCCCTCAAGTAACAGTGCCTCAATGCCCAGGGGCTGTTGTGCGCTATACAAATGTAATAAATAAATAAATACAGATAAATGTATCTCTAGGTGGCAAAAGTTGGTAGTCCATGCTTTGTCATTAGCAGATGTGACTCTATCAGTTCTCATACAAAATCCGATGAGTGTGAAAACAAAACCTTTTCAGAAAGATTGGATCATCACAAGAGAGAAATGCCAGACTTATCATGGTTTCAATGATAACCTGTTTGTCAAAAAGACATATAGTAATCCTGAACAATACACTTTAAAATCTCTGTCTCAGTCGCACAGAAGTGATTTTATGCGACTGAGATTTAATCTGTGGCATACCCGTGAGGTGTTAGCACGACGAAGAATGATTAATAATTCTGAAAGTCATTGTCGTTTCTGCATGAATTGTGATCAGATCGAGACGCTGATACACTTACTAGTGGAGTGCCCAGGTCTGATGGACAAACGGCTTAAATATTTCAAAAAGGCAATGAAGGACTATCGCAAGTGTTCTCCAGACTACCTCTGGAAGTGTATTCATTCTCGGTACCTTACACACATACGAATTAGTGCCATTGGTTTTTTGAATGAACTGAACCTGAAAGAGACATAGCTATAGAAGATCCAAGAGGTGTATATATACTTAATTAAGTGGTAATTTATTAGACTCATGGTATTGTACTTCATTTGACCTTGAACTTGTGTTAAGTGATTTTATATTGTTTTTAGTTGATTTTATTTAACCCTCTTTGGTCTTTATTTCTTTATTTCTTGGTTATTTTTTATTTTATTGTTTTGTTTTTCTTACTCATGTGGATTTCGTTTAAGTGCCTTGAGGGTTTCAATGTTTCAATGTTTATCCAATGCAAAACAATCTTCAATTGTAAATGTACTTGATTGATTGCATTTAATAATGATTATTTAAAATACTTATTTTTTTAAATATTGTAAAGTTGATTTATGCCAGCTAAATCAATTAAAAAAAAAGAAATCTAGTGGCCGCGCGGAAGCCGGCATGAGAAGACTGGACTGAGGCTGGGCGAAAGGTGGTTACCCGGCACGGCATATCACATCCAGATGAGTCGGAAATGGCAGCCGGAAAAGGGGAGAAATCGGCACTATTAAAAGTGACATTCAGGTGATCCTGGAGGAAATATAGGGCATGAGGACTGACATTGGCGCGCAAGTGGCAGACCCTTCAGTAAGAGTCACTACCCTGGAGGACAAGGTGGAAGGCCTGGAGGTGAACCAAACCTCATCTGTGGTCCTCGAGACTCAAGTGGGGGCAGGCCTCCAAGAAATGGAGAAGCGAGAGGAGGAACTTCAGCTGAAGGTGGTGGACAATGAGAACAGGGAGCGGCACAACAACCTCTGTTTCTTTGGCCTATGGGAAAAAGAGGGGGACACCCCGACTAGACTGGAATGTATGATACAGGAGATCATGGGGATGGTCTTTGGCTCCAAGGAAAGAGAGACAGTGCCCCTGGACAGGGTCCACAGGGCTGATGGAGGAGGCAGTGGGCCTTGTTCAATACTAGCCAAGCTGCATTATTGCAGAGACAAGGCAGACGTTCTAGAGAGAGCCAGGTGCATGGGGGACATTGAATATGAAGGCTCCAAAGTGACCGTCTTCCAAGACCCTGCAGCCCAAACACTCTTTCGGCGCAAAAGGTGGGGTCCACTGACCGGATGGCTCAGAGAAAAAGGCATAAAATACAGGGATATCCCTTTGTGCATATCTACGAATGGGAGGGCGAGAGGCACTAGGTGATGATGGAAGATGACATCAAGTGGGCTCTGGAGGAATTTACAGGAAGGGGGCCTGGCAGAGGTGGGATTGAAGAAGAAGGATCCAGCCAATCCAGTGGTGCCACCGGACTGGGAACACTGCAGGGACAACACAAGGTCCAGGGTGCCAAGAAGTTTCAGAAACTTGGCACCTCATCCCTTAGTGGGGACCCCACCTGAAGGTAAGACTGTGCCCCTGGCAACGTTTTTAGACCCCGGTATTGCAAACCAAAGATGGGGTGACACCCCGAGCTGGTTAATTGTTTGTTGTGATGGTTTTGGGGGGAGAGGGGTGAAACTAACGAGGATAGCCTAAGGGAAGGCTATATAGTAACGAGGTTCGCCCAGTTAAATGTTTTACGGGGGGAGGGAAGTTAATTGGTGAACTTATGTTGAAGATAGGGGGATATACACAGAGACTATGGTTAGGGGAAGAAAATTGGGGGGGAGACAGGGAACCTTAGCGCGTTGCAAGCAAAGAGGCGGTAACGCCTAAGAGATCATGACAAGGGATGATTGGGAAACCAGGGCAGGGACGTAGGAACGGGTGGTTCGGTTCATGGCACTGCGATGCAAGTAGTGCAGGACCGGAGGCATGAAGGGAAGTTGGCGGACGGAAGGGGTACCATGTGCAGTCAACTATGCGAAGGGGGGAGGTACGGGCTCCGGCTATACCCAAGGAGTTTCAGGTGGCATAGTGGCAAAGGGGGATGGCCAATTTGAGGATAGCCACGCTGAATGTTAACGATCTGAACTCCCAGAATAAGAGATCACTGATGGGTAATATGTTCCATAAGCAGTGTTTAATGATCCTCTTTCTTCAGGAAACTCATTATAAACGAGGGGCAGAATCCCCAATTAAGGGCAGGGACATGACCACAATGTACTGGGCCTCCTATAAGGACCGCAAGAAAGAAGGGGTAGGTATTCTACTAGCGTAAACATACCGGCTGACAGGGACACAGATTAATAAAGGATTTGGGGGCAGATTCCTGGGGATAAAGGGTTACCATGAGGGAGTACAATACACCCTGGCAACGGTCTACGCATTGAACGCAGGGCAGGTGAAGTTCTTACGCAGGATATTTGAGATGGCGCAGGATATCATGGTCCTGGGAGGAGATTTCAACCTGGTGAGAGACCCACGGACGGACTGTTGGTAACTTAAAGGGGACAGGCAGAGGGCAGAGACCGAAGAAAATATTAATTTTACACACTTGCTGCAAGATTTACCGGACTGATGTATGAATGAAACACCATGCCGGCCCAGGAGGTTACACATTCTTCTTCCCGCCACATCAAACCTACACTAGGATAGATATGCTATTGGCACCCCGGGAACAAGATGCAATAACAGAGGGTCCCAGAGTTGAAGCGAAAACATGGTCAGACCACAAATTACTGGTGGGAATCTGGAAGGTAGAGAGCCCTCCAAGGAGGCAAACACGATGGAAGTGTAACGGTACTTGTTTAGTTATAGGTGTTTAGGGACTTCCTAGGGAAGGAAATAGGTGCATACTTCACTATGAATGACAATGGGGAGGCGGGCATGGCTACCGTATGGGAGGCAGAAAAGGAAACATTCAGGGGACTGCTCATCTCAGAGGGGGCTCAGAATAAAAGGGAAAGGGGCCTAGTAGAAACCAGGCTGTGGAGCGAACTGAAAGCACTCAGAGCGCAGATGGCCCAAGCAGATGCAGATAGGGGAAAGCTCCTGGATGATATGCAGGATAAGAGGCAGGAGCTACACTCGATTCCCATAGGGGAGGTGGTCAAGCGGATGAGGTGCATAAGGCAGAAATATTATGAGCAAGGTGACACGGCTGGGGCCTTCCTGGCAAACATTGTGAGGGGTGATAGGATGGGAAGGAGGATTGTGGGGATACAGAGAGCAAACGGGACGGTGGCAGAGAAGGGGGATAAGATCACGTCCCAATTTGCAGAATACTGTAAGGGGTTATACTCCGAACTGGAGGAGATAGGGAGTGAGGGGATCTGCGGCTATTTAGAGGGTACGCAGCTCCCCAAGCTGGCAACAGAGACACGGGAGGCACTAGACAAGGAAGTGACGAGGAAGGAAGTATTGTTGGATATCCGCAAATTGAAGGCCGGGAAAACCCCAGGGGAGGACGGGTTCACAGCAGATTTTTACAAGCAGTACCAAGATCTGTTAGCAACGTCATTAGCCAAACTGTTCAACTCCATAACAGGAGAAGGATCGATCCCGCCGACGTGACCCTGAAGCCAGGCAAGGATCCATCCTGCTGTGCCTCCTATAGGCCCATCTCATTATTAAACGTAGATGCCAAGATCTTCACCAGGGTGCTGGCATCCCGCTTAGGACCCCACCTCCCGGGTCTGGTACATGCAGATCAAGCAGGCTTTATATTGCATAGGCAGGGGGCTGATAATATGAGGAAGACACTTCACATCCTAAACTACCGGCGGTGGCAAGGGAAGGTGCCATGTTTTTAGCCCTGGATGCTGAGAGGGCGTTCAACAGGGTGAACTGTGCCTTCATGGGGGAGGTCCTCTCTACGATAGGCCTGGGGGGGGAGATGGAGCCAATGGATCGCAGCCCTCTCCTCGAATTCATGGCCATGGATGTGGCCAATGGGAATATTTCACAGTCGTTCCAGCTACAACGAGGAATGCGACAGGGTTGCCCACTCTCACCACTGCTTTACGCGTTGGTGATGGAGCCATGGGCCAGAGAAGTGCGCAGTAATAAGGGGATTAAGGGAGGGAGGGTTGAGGAGCCAACATACAAGATTAGTCTATTTGAGGACGATGCCCTGCTATACATTGCAGGCCCGCTGAACTCGGTTCCCCTCATTATTAACAGCATTAAGCAGTATGGAAGACAGTCAGGTTTCAAGTTTAACTTTGACAAATCTGTGGCTCTGTTGGCGGAGGGACTGTCGGGAACAAAGATAGAGTATGTGAGGGGTCTTCCATTTCAGATAAAACATGACTGCTTTCGATATCTTGGAGTGCAGGTTTATAAACAATTCAGTGACCTATATGAAGGGAACTACCTTATAAAAAATGTTTTTTTTGTTTCCACCCAACCTGTTCTTGAAAGCTTGGAAAATGGCGAATTCAGAAGAGTAAACCATTTGTTCCTAGCTCTTACAAGGAAAAAAACACAGGCTTTTATGTACCTCATTTTATTGGCATTTTCTGAAAAAACATAAAATGGAGTCAGTTTTTTGTTATTTTCTCACACCCCTCTACAGCAAACTAGGAATCGTTGGTGGTGTTATGACTGCCTACGAGTGGGAAGAAAGGGTGCAAATTTGGCTAGGATATCGCTTGATGAAGAATTGGTTCCCACTATTCGAGTAGGATCTGCCCTTGGCGGCAGAGCAAGTGCTAGGGACCGCACGCTATCCCAGTCAAAAGCAAATACCTTTTAAGGGATACTCTTGCGTAAAAAAAAAGATTGGTTGTGCTAGGGGGCCACCGGTGATGCAAGTACTCACCGACCCTCGGCACAGTCCGGACCAAACTTTGCCAGTTTCGGCGAGGTCTCTAGCAGGCTCCAGTCCTGGAGTTTTGCGGCTCTCAGCAGCTGCGGGATAGAACAATCGTCCGTGACGGGACAGTTGCCTTTTCTCAGCTTCCGAAGGAGGTATGAAGAAAAATCTGATGCAGCAGGTTTCAGGGCACAGGGGAGCAGGTTAACAAGACACGTACAGCAATCATCACCAACAGGTAGTGACGCTGGAATCACAGATGTGTGCGGCGTTATGCACTCTCCTAAATCGGGACCCAGAGGAGCTAGGCCTATGAAATCTGCCGGGAGAGGGTACGAGACCACAAGCAAGCAAGGCCCCAAGTCTTGGGTCTCAACTTGAGACGGCAGCGGTTCTGCAGGATACCCTGAGGTAGAGCTGGACAGTTCACTGGATGGCGGCCCAGGATCACTTCTGAAGGGGCTTGTTCGGGGGGTAAGCAGGGGCCACCAAGAGTAGTTGTTCCCACTACTCCAAAGGGGTGAAGCGCCTTGGCAGGCCTTCTTGTATGATGAAGAAAACAGGGGTCAAACGAGACAGCAGAGGGCGAAGGGTGCCAAACCTTCCACCGCGTCCCTGGTGGTTCCACAAGTCTGTTTCTTCATTGCAGGATACTTGGCTCCTTCTGTAGTTCGGAGAGAACTAAGGTGATCAACCTGGAAAGGATGCAGAGCCCCTTCTCTTATCCAAGATTAGCTTTGCGTCAAAATCGGGGACTGCCATTTGAAGATATGCTCTCATGCAGGCATCCCAGCCATGGACCAATCACGGCCCATGGTGGTCCCAGTCATTCAGGCACTCCAGATATGCTAGCACCAGTAGTGTGGATTGAGACTAGACAGTCCTAACCCACTTCCTGGGCACACACACGTGACAGGCAGAAGACAGCTAAAGAGATTGGTTTTCCCAGGAGGCTGCATGCCCAAATAAGGAAAACATGGGTTACTCGAGCTGGGTGAAGGGACAAATGGTCATGGCACAGAACAAAAAACTTTGTGGCTCGGCCATTTTCGGACCTGGCATCAGTCTTGAACCAAACGCGGTAAACGCGATGTTATTCAGTTAAAAGATGTAAAACAGTTATAAAAAGTAACTGCTGCCACCAGTTTATCCCAGGTACAATCACCCAAAATTCTGTGGAGGGTGTCTAGAGCCATAAAACAAAAAGGACCCCAGCGCACGGTACTGGAAGGTACATTGTGCACTGTTAAAAAGTTACCAAGAAATGGCAACAGAGTCAAAGACTTGGAGAACATAGTTTCCCAGTACTGACAGTTTGAAGGATGTATCAGTTTCCCCATAACAAGTGAGCAAAAACCCAGGGGAGCGCAGCTGAAGGCTGTGCTCCACTGGCAAAAGTCAGGATAGGAAAGCCAAACAAAAGCAAAATGTTGGGGGGTGTTAGGGCGAATTCTCATTCTATGGCTAATTTCCCTTACCTATAGAGTCCCCCAGCAGCTTTGCTGGATTTGAAGGGTTTGTTTCTTTTTACCTGCTAAGAGTGAGACTCTTTTTCCCACTCTTAGGCATTTTTGCTATGTGTTTTCTAGGCTATTTTTGTGTTTAATGCCTATGGGATCTTTCTCAACTCCATAGGAACCATCTTTATTCACATGTGTTACACAGCACCCTCAGTGCACTGACACAGGGGTGTCGTAGTGACCCCCAAACATAGACTCCATACCCTGGGACTGACTACTGTCTCCCAGGGCATGTAAATTCCCCATTGACTTGACTTGTCAAATCCTGTGAACTAAACCAGTACAACCCATCTTACTATGGAGGTTCTGGAAGGGGTTAAGAGTTTTTCCCCTATGTTCATTTTGGAGAGTGTACCCTACATTACCTCTCTCAAAATTTTCTGGCTGGTGGCAGTGGTTACTACCATAAATATTAGACCGCGAATATTTCCCTATGGGATTTTCCCATTGTTCGAGGCTACCAATTTTTCTGACAGCCTCTAACATACCGCCAGTGCATTTTAATATTAACTTTGCTCCGGTAGGTTTTATTTACCAGAACTTTAATATAACTTCTTTCTTGTGTCTTTCTCTAAACTCCTAACCCAGGTCAGGGATCCTTTGTTCGTCCTTTTGGCGGGCTTCTGCCGAGAAACCCTCCTTTCGGCGCCACTGAGTCTGGGGTGGGTCCATTGTGTGGGAGGGGAAGTAGGACCTCTGGACAGGGTTGCCTCCGCAACCCATGTCGCACTCTATACTGATAGGTTGGAGGGTCTCCCGCCAAGATGACCACTCCACGGTGTGAGTGACAGCTAGGCTGTATGAATGGGGATCATTTTGCATAAAAGCAGGGTCCTGAGGACTGGAAGAGCAAGACATCGCCACTGGAACTAAGAAGCCGAAGAGGAGAGAAGCCAAAGACATCTGCAACGACTGAACCACCGGTGAAGCCCTGCTGCAGTGTCTCACCACTTTTCTCCACACAACGAGAGAAGATCTTCACCTGCAAGAGCCTTCTTCCCTTGAGCTGGTGGGGCCAACCAGTTTGCCAATCGCATTCCAGGACCTGCCTTGGTCGAATCTCCCGTACCCTGTACTCGGAGGCCGGATAGCCAGGCACTAGTCCACCCGCACAGCGATTTAAAGGAGCGTACCTTTTATTCATCGGGCAGCACGCGGCTGGTTTCATCCCTCGGTAGTACAGTAACTCGAACCTTCCTCCATGACAAGAGCATCTCTTCCTCTGCTGGATCACCCGAACTGTAGGAACTACCAGGAACAACCACCACCGCAGGAGCCACTTCTTCATTTTAAGGTACATTGTTCCGCCAGGCCGCCCTTTCTTTGCGGTAGCGCTAAAGGTGTTTTAAATCCTTTACCTACCTGTTGGGTTGGCCGCCCCTCTCTCTTAACATTGTTTTTTCAACTTCTGCAACCGCCTTTTCAAATTTGTTAACCAAAGACTTGACTGCAGCTACAAGAACATTTTTGCTCCTGGGCCCTTGCCCTGTACCACTGACTCTGGCACAGGCCTACTGACTCTGGTCACATCTGTTAGATCTGCTTTCTTTAGATTGATTCTCACTGAGAACTGTGTGGGTGCACCTATTTCTTTTAACTACCCTTTCCTTCCCATTCTTAAACATTGTGAAATGCCATTTTGCTCAGTTTTCATTTTAAGTATTGCCTATACTGATGCACTGTCTTGCTGAACTGGTTCACAAACTGATGGGAAGTGTTGCTAGGGTGTATAAGAAACTATTTCTAGATAACTTGTGTTTTCCACCCCTTGTGAGGAATTGTTAGAGGATCCCTTGTGTGTAGTTTTCACTGTGCCGTTTTGCTCAGTTTTCACTCTGGTTCACTTGGTCTACAATTCAATTTGGGAGTGTGTATATTTTTCCTTCGACTTAATTTAACTTGCTTGATGACTGTGATACATGTGTTTTATTAGAAGTGTATAAAATAAATATATATCTACTTTTTAAATACAAAACTTTGGTCAGTGTTTCCTTGTTCCATAGTCTAGTGGACCTATTGTGTAAACCCTGAATACTGCTCATCTCCCTCTTGAGATAAGTCTGACTGCTCAGCCACAGCTACCAACTAAATCTTTGTGGTACAGACTGATACCAAAGGGGATTTATTGCTCTCACCTGTAGTCCTAATCTTGTGTAGTGCTCCCTAAGGGAACTGCACAGGATTCTGCCTAACACTGGTGACAGCGGTGGGATAAAAGTGTTGGATTTACATTTTAGAGTTCTGCTAGTGCTTTGGTTCAAATAACCACAAGGCTAACTATCACAAGTTTATTTTAAACAAAAGTCACAATTATGGATAATTACAGCCAGGAGACCCTCCTTACTAATACTGCTGATTATTTAAGGGATCTGTGTAGAAAGAAAGGTCTTCCTGTCAAAGGCAAGAAATTAGAAATGATTGATAGACTGTTAGAGAAACAAAGTCTGGATAGTGATGCTGTAGTGCCCACTACTCCAGCAAATGTAGCAACCAGTAATGAGGATAATGTTGAAGATGTAATTGTTGAGACAAATGAGGAAGAGGAGGATAACAAGGTCGCCCCCTCTGGGCCTCTGCCTGCTCAAAGGCCTCAACCTGTGGCTACTGGACCCTTACCAGGTCCCACATTAAGTCCTGAATTTATCTCTCTAGAAAAAATGGGACTTGAACTTGAATTCAAAAGAATTAGTGCCCAAACTGAACAGAGACCTCAAGAACTAAGGCTCAATGAAATGGAGCTCAACCATGAGCTTGAGATGAAGAAATTGTATTTGGAAAATGCTTCTCTCCCTGAATCCTCTAGATCTTCCAGTCCAAAAAGACCCCGGATGCCTAAAGAGATTGTGGGTATGTATGAACCTAAGTTGGATGTATTAGATTGGCTTGCTATGTTTGAATATAATCATGGGCTCCAGAATATCACAGGGAATCAGTTGATCCCCTGGTTATTCTCTAGGCTCCTCCCTGTTACATCTGATGTGGTAATGGAGTTGGGGGAGGTGGATAGGATGGATTATGAATGTGTAAAGCTAGCTTTGATAGTACCTTAAGAGATTTAGGACCCTCAAAAAGCATGATAGTACCCCTTGGGCTACTTGGGTGAATGAGTGTTTGAAGAACTTAGAGGGATGGATGAAGGGTTATAGAGTTAACACTTATGAAGAAATGAGAAATCTTGTCATGATGGAGTCTATCTATGATGCCTGCTCTCCTGAGCTCAGACAGCACTTGGCTGATTCAAAAGAATTAGATTCTAAGAAACTAGCTAAGGCTGCTGACTTGTGGGTTGCCAACAGGGCCACTCACAAGGATTCAGGGGTAACACAGAAAAAGGATGAGGGAAAGCAACCAAAGAAAGACAACAAAGAGAATTCAAATAATTCCAATTCCAAAGAGGGCCCCAAACAAAATTCTAAGGGTAAGCCACAAGGGAAACCAAATCAGGCTAGTGTACCTTCTGGTCCCAGACCAGAAGGAGGTCAGAACAAGCCACCATTCATAATGACATTTGGGAAATGTTATGTTTGTGGCTCTACTGATCATGTGAAAGGGGATCTCAGATGTAAGGGTAAACCTTCAGGGTTCCACACTGTCTCCTTAGCCTTCGCTCCAGAGGAGGAAGTTCATATGGTCAGTGGAAACTTTCAACTACTAGCTGAAGATCCCATTGGAGACTCAGCTAGTGTATCTTTAGTATATTTAGGGTTGTGGGAACAACAGAATTTAGATGTGTATAATTCTATTCCTCCTAATACTAAAGAGTATTATAAAGACAGTGTCCTAGTCAATGATCTGGAGACCCCTGCCATTAGAGACACTGGGGCCAGCATAACTGTGGTGGATGAATCTTTTTTCAAGGTAGAGGATGTTGCTAAGGCACCCAAACGTCTCATCAAAGTAGCTGGAGGGTCTTTGCAGATGCTTCCCCAATTACCAGCTCTCATCCAGTGCAATGAAATGACTGTCAAGATACCTGTGAGTGTACAATCTGAAGTACCAGGAAGGGTGCTGTTGGGCAATGATCTGAAAGACCTGGGAGTAGTGTCAAGTACTCCCAGACCTCCAAGTAAGAGTTTACAGGAGCTTAATAGACCTGCAAGGGAGAGGACCTTGAGGGGCTCTCCTGAGAAGATGATAGAAAAAGAAATCACTCCTACTCCACTGGAGTTACTAACTGCTATTTCAAAGCAACCAGAAGCAAAGGGGAAACCCAAGACTTCAAAGATGAAACCAGCAGAAGGCACTCCAGTGCTGCCAACCAGAAATTCTCCTAGGTTGTCAAAAATCACACCCGTGATCCCTCCTCCAGCTGAGGCTGTGAGTGAGGTACAACCCTGTGTGGTTGAACTAGAGCCTGAAGATATAGATCTAGTAGGAGGCCAGGAACTCATTGGAGATCTTGACCCTGTGGACCATCCTGAGCTGCAGTCTTTACTGGTAGAAGGTGGACCCCAAAGGGCAGACTTCAGTAAGGGACAAAGAGAATGTTCAACTCTGGAAGGTCTTCGCCAGCTTGAAGGGCAAGAGCCTGGGAAGTACTAGTTACACTGGGAAGAAGGCCTCTTCTATAGTGAACCAACAGAGTCACTCCCTGGGGACTACAAAAGACTTGTAGTACCCCAAGCAAACCGACTCCAATTCTTGCAACTAGCCCATGAGATACCTTTGGCTGGTCACTTGAGCTTCAAGAAGACCAAGGAAAGGCTCTCTCTCTACTTTTATTGGCCTAAAATGGGGGCTGAGGTAGATATGTATTACAAGAGTTGCCACACTTGCCAAACCTCTGGTAAAAGTGGCTCCAAGAACGTGGCACCCCTAGTGCCTCTCCCTGTGGTGTGAGTACCATTTGAGAGGGTAGGAATCGACATTGTTGGTCCCCTTGATCCTCCAACTTCTTCAGGCAACAGGTTTATACTTGTTGTAGTAGACCATGCTACTAGGTTCCCTGAAGTTATTCCTATGAGGACTGTCACAGCCCCGGCTGTAGCTAAGGCCCTCCTTGGTATTTTTACCAGGGTTGGGTTTCGTAAGGAGGTAATATCTAACAGGGGGTCAAATTTTATGTCCCACTACATGAAGGCCATGTGGAAAAACTGTGGAGTTACCTACAAGTTCTCAACAGCATACCACCCTCAGACAAATGGGTTGGTAGAAAGGTTTAACAGAACCATGAAGAGCATGATAGTGTCAAGGATGGCACTCTAATAAGAGTGGCACAAGACACCCAGAAGAGTTTGGGTGCTGAAATAAAGTGGACAGACAAGTACACACACTGCAGAACGGAAAGAGAACGAAGAGTAGGGAAGAGTAGCAAGGGAAAAGGTACAGAGTGAATACCCTCTTGGGGTGTATGCAGAATAGGAAAAGAGTATTCCACGAACCTTGGAAATACTCTAGCCTTCTGCACAGTTTGCTATAACAGAGTCCCACGCTGTTTGCTCATGACTTGGAACAGCAGCTATGGGTGTCTGTAATGTAGAAACAAGACAAAGGAAGGGGCAGAGGTTGACTGATGGGAACCAACAGACAAGCTCTGAAACAAAGGGTCGACAAACGGTACAAGAGATGTTACTACAGACAAATCCAGGAAAGGAGGAGATAGCAAACTAGCAGAAGGTATAGAAGGGAAAGTCAAGTAACAGGAAAGGATAGCAGAGAACAGTAAGGTACAAGGTAGAGAGCTCCGAGGAGCAGGGAAGTAGGGAGTAAGTCCACAGGAGTAGGACGGTAAGGTAGAAAGCCAGAGGAAAAGGGTTTAGGGCAGCCGGAGAGAGGTAGGCTGTAGAGCAGGGAGCCCAGAGGACAAGGGCTAAGACAGCCGGAGTGAGGCAGGCTGTAGAGCAGGGAGCCCAGAGGACAAGGGCTAAGGCAGCCGGAGTGAGGCAGGCTGTAGAGCAGGGAGCCCAGAGGACAAGGGCTAAGACAGCCGGAGAGAGGTAGGCTGTAGAGCAGGGAGCCCAGAGGACAAGGGCTAAAACAGCCGGAGGGAGAGGTAGGCTGTAGAGCAGGGAGCCCAGAGGACAAGGGCTAAGGCAACCGGAGTGAGGCAGGCTGCCGAGCAGGAAGCCCAGAGGACAAGGGCTGAGGCTGGAAAGCAGCAGAGCGAGATCAGCTGCAATGTGGAGAGCCCGCAGGGCAAGGGCGGAGGCTGGAAGGCAGCAGAGCGAGATCCGCTGCAATGTGGAGAGCCCGGCAGGGCAAGGGCGGAGACTGGAAGGCAGCAGAGCGTGATCCGCTGCAATGTGGAGAGCCCGGCAGGGCAAGGGCGGAGACTGGAAGGCAGCAGAGCGTGATCCGCTGCAATGTGGAGAGCCCGGCTGGGCAAGGGCGGAGACTGGAAGACAGCAGAGCGTGATCCGCTGCAAGGTGGAGAGCCCGGCAGGGCAAGGGCGGTGAGGAAGGGAGCCTGGAAGGCTAAGGCGGGAGGCAGCAGGGTGGAGCAAGCAACAAGGCAGGGAGCCCAGAGGAGCTGGACTGTAGCGGAAGCCCAAAAGGCTAGGGCTGTAGGCAGCAGGGTGTAGCAAGCTGCAAGGCAGGGAGCCCAGAGGAGCTGGACTGAGGCAGGAGCCCAAAAGGCTAGGGCTGTAGGCAGCAGGGTGTAGTAAGCTGCAAGGCAGGGTCCAAGCAGGAGTGATGGTAAACCGCATACAAGGATCCGAAGACAGACGCGAAAGGTGGAGGAAGGACTCTTAGATGCAAGAGGCTGAGCCACTGCAGGCAGCAGCCTTTATACTGCCTAGCCCAGCACAGAGGCAGGCTAATTGGTTTCACCTGGCGAATCACACCTGCAGGCAATCGGCCACCTCCCTTTCTGTTCCTGGGCTGGTGGAAGCAGGACCAGACTCTAAGGCTTCTGGGGGGTGTAGTTCCATAGAACACCAATAGGAACGGCCAGGAAACAATGCTTGCGGCAAGGTGCATTATGGTATGCGTAGTTAGTTGACAATAATCATTAAGCAGCAAAGTCCAAATGGAGCATAAATGGATGTGCCCATGGCGCAGGCATGACAGTATGCCCCTCTCCAGGTCCCTCTCCAGGCTCCCTGAAGACCGACCTGTAGGAAGAGTGTCTGTTCCACAGTATAAGAGTCTTACTCCAAAAAGACACATCATGAGGCACCAGAAACGAGTTGTAAGGTGAGAGTCTTGAATGACGGAGCCGGTACCAATGTTCTGAACCTTTGATGTAGAATTCAGAAAAGATGAAGTCTTTGGAACACAGACCCCAACTGTGTGTGCATGAAGAGAGGAACTGCGAAAAACTGCTGCAAGCTCCAAGATAGATTTTGCCTTGACGGGCAACAGTATGATGCTGGAAAGTGGAGCCATAGGTACAGCAGAGTTGGTATCTTTAGGAAGGTTGTCCAAGACATCCGAAGTAGTAATGACAACATTAGGGTTAGCCATAGAGAGTTCAGAGGATACAGCAGCGGTGAGATCTTGGATGGCTGTAGGGGGTATCGAGGCTGTAACAACTAGGTGTGAGGGAGCCATGAGAGAGCCAGCGGGCTGGAAAGCACCTGAGACTGGTAGAGTAGAGTCTGGCAGTCTTAGTGCAATAGATATACCAGCAGGAACCACTGGAGTAGTAGTTTCAGGATACACAATAGCTAAAGCAACCTCAAGATCTGTAGCAGGGACTTCAGGAGTCTCAAATGTGTCCGGGGGTTTAGGAACCACAGCAGCAGGCAGATCATGAATAGCAGTTGGAAGTTCGAGTGCTATAGCAGCTACAGACAGATCAGGTGTTGCAACTACTGGTAGATCGGGTACCACAACCACTGGCGATTCAGGGGGTATCGAAGAAACAGAAGATGTTAATTGCTCGAGAGTGATGTCTGATAGCACAGCCACACTTTGGCAAGCCCCGCTTGCCACTTCAGCATGCTCGGTGTGAACTGTGCCAGTCTCTTCAGCTGCCATTGTCATTGCAGAGGAGGTTGTAGGTGTGAGTACTGGACGATAGGCAAGGGTGAGGGCGGAATCATCCTTTGACTCAGAGGGATTTCCAATCATTAGACAACCCTTGTCTTGTGGTGTAATGACTGTGTGCGTGATTTGAACCACCGGAGGAGTTAATTCTTTTCTGTCAGTACAACAACCTGAGTTTCTGCGGCTGGAAGGGGAAAGAGCTGTGTCAATCTCTAGAAGGGATACATATGCTATATTTAGGTCTTCCATCTGCTTGGTAAAAGTCTGTATACTTTTCTGTATGGCAACTCCAGGCCTTATCATGTCGATCTCTAAAGATAAGATGTCAGGTGTTGGACATATTGTCAGAAGGTCTGGTGACTTGTGTCCCTTCATAAGATTCTTATAATACAAAGAAACAAAGTCGTCATAGAGGTCTTCGGTCTTTCTTTTAAGGCATAGGAGTTGTTCGTGTAGCAGGTAAGTATCATTAGTTTGATCGAAAGCTTCAGAAGCTGGTGTGGCAGAAAATTCGGTTGTAGCAATGGGAAGACTGACCTTAGGGTTATCGTGGTTAGTAGATATAGTGGAAGTATTAAGACAACCGATGGTTAGTATAGGTCTTTTGTACCCAGAACCAGATGCACAAACCTCAGGGTAATGACTGCCGTGTCCTGTCAAATAAGGGTTTCCAGCATTCTGGGGAGCTTGCCAAGCTGAACTTGCGCATATTACACTGGCAACGGCGTATTCTGGTTTAGATTCTCTCACAATGAGTGATATGTCCTTAGCTGTTGCGGTGTTAGAAGGCTTATCAGAAGACGCAGGAGAGTTTTCCACTGTTTGGTCTAACAAGGTCTGTAAGAATTCATTATCTTGCTGTAGCTCTGCAACAGATAAGGACTGCGGATCATAGTCGCAAATGTCATAATAATTGTACATGGAAGAAGGGTCAGCTAGCCAGAGAGTATAGTATCGTGCTTGTAAATCTTTGTTTACTAAGGCGAGTCTGTCCTTTAGAATAGGTTTCTTGTCTGCTGTCTTTAGGGAAACCATAGGTTTATGCAAAGGTTTCTTAACTCGAAAGGGAAGCATCTTAGGTCTGTGTGTGCCTTTCCGGCCAATGAAATAAGAAATTTTTAGCTCTTGCATTCTGTCAAGGATGGCACTCTAATAAGAGTGGCACAAGACACCCAGAAGAGTTTGGGTGCTGAAATAAAGTGGACAGACAAGTACACACACTGCAGAACGGAAAGAGAACGAAGAGTAGGGAAGAGTAGCAAGGGAAAAGGTACAGAGTGAATACCCTCTTGGGGTGTATGCAGAATAGGAAAAGAGTATTCCACGAACCTTGGAAATACTCTAGCCTTCTGCACAGTTTGCTATAACAGAGTCCCACGCTGTTTGCTCATGACTTGGAACAGCAGCTATGGGTGTCTGTAATGTAGAAACAAGACAAAGGAAGGGGCAGAGGTTGACTGATGGGAACCAACAGACAAGCTCTGAAACAAAGGGTCGACAAACGGTACAAGAGATGTTACTACAGACAAATCCAGGAAAGGAGCAGATAGCAAACTAGCAGAAGGTATAGAAGGGAAAGTCAAGTAACAGGAAAGGATAGCAGAGAACAGTAAGGTACAAGGTAGAGAGCTCCGAGGAGCAGGGAAGTAGGGAGTAAGTCCACAGGAGTAGGACGGTAAGGTAGAAAGCCAGAGGAAAAGGGTTTAGGGCAGCCGGAGAGAGGTAGGCTGTAGAGCAGGGAGCCCAGAGGACAAGGGCTAAGACAGCCGGAGTGAGGCAGGCTGTAGAGCAGGGAGCCCAGAGGACAAGGGCTAAGGCAGCCGGAGTGAGGCAGGCTGTAGAGCAGGGAGCCCAGAGGACAAGGGCTAAGACAGCCGGAGAGAGGTAGGCTGTAGAGCAGGGAGCCCAGAGGACAAGGGCTAAAACAGCCGGAGGGAGAGGTAGGCTGTAGAGCAGGGATCCCAGAGGACAAGGGCTAAGGCAACCGGAGTGAGGCAGGCTGCCGAGCAGGAAGCCCAGAGGACAAGGGCTGAGGCTGGAAAGCAGCAGAGCGAGATCAGCTGCAATGTGGAGAGCCCGCAGGGCAAGGGCGGAGGCTGGAAGGCAGCAGAGCGAGATCCGCTGCAATGTGGAGAGCCCGGCAGGGCAAGGGCGGAGACTGGAAGGCAGCAGAGCGTGATCCGCTGCAATGTGGAGAGCCCGGCAGGGCAAGGGCGGAGACTGGAAGGCAGCAGAGCGTGATCCGCTGCAATGTGGAGAGCCCGGCTGGGCAAGGGCGGAGACTGGAAGACAGCAGAGCGTGATCCGCTGCAAGGTGGAGAGCCCGGCAGGGCAAGGGCGGTGAGGAAGGGAGCCTGGAAGGCTAAGGCGGGAGGCAGCAGGGTGGAGCAAGCAACAAGGCAGGGAGCCCAGAGGAGCTGGACTGTAGCGGAAGCCCAAAAGGCTAGGGCTGTAGGCAGCAGGGTGTAGCAAGCTGCAAGGCAGGGAGCCCAGAGGAGCTGGACTGAGGCAGGAGCCCAAAAGGCTAGGGCTGTAGGCAGCAGGGTGTAGCAAGCTGCAAGGCAGGGTCCAAGCAGGAGTGATGGTAAACCGCATACAAGGATCCGAAGACAGACGCGAAAGGTGGAGGAAGGACTCTTAGATGCAAGAGGCTGAGCCACTGCAGGCAGCAGCCTTTATACTGCCTAGCCCAGCACAGAGGCAGGCTAATTGGTTTCACCTGGCGAATCACACCTGCAGGCAATCGGCCACCTCCCTTTCTGTTCCTGGGCTGGTGGAAGCAGGACCAGACTCTAAGGCTTCTGGGGGGTGTAGTTCCATAGAACACCAATAGGACCGGCCAGGAAACAATGCTTGCGGCAAGGTGCATTATGGTATGCGTAGTTAGTTGACAATAATCATTAAGCAGCAAAGTCCAAATGGAGCATAAATGGATGTGCCCATGGCGCAGGCATGACAGATAGGACCTAGCGTCGACCTTGACGGAAACTGGAGCAGGGATGCCGTCAGCCAAGAGCACTGAAGAGCTTTTGCATGCTATAGCACCGCTGAGTGATCAGTCAGCGTTAAACCCGCCAACCTCTCCTGTCCTCTCTTGTCTCCCAGTCTCTTCAGAATCTTTGTGTCCCCCTGTCGAAAATGCTTTGTATAAAAGTAGCACCAGCGAGGTTACGGATACTACCCTGGAATCTTCTTGCTCCACAGGAGACATACAAGTGTCAGCCCACCCCGAACCAAGCATGCAGGTGCCTAATGCCCCCGCTTTGAAATCCTCTGTCAGTGCAAGTCTAAAAGATACTAAGGCAATTCAGGAGAAAACAGTCTCAGTGTCAGCAATGGCATCTGCTCAGTGTTCCGTACTCTCCCAAATTAACTTACGTCAAGCTTATGAACATTTACGCATAACGGGCGAAGTAGGCGAAGACACTGTGGAATCCATGAATCTATCTCATACTTCCTCTTGCCCGAATTCAGATGTGCTATATATATGTTCGAACACCGGTGATCTAATTCAATTACAAGAAGATCACCCCCATAACGACACAATCATACCAGCAAACTGTGCTTCCTCTCCACATCTCAACCAACCCAACTCTGCATTGTCTTTAGCACCAGATAAATCGCAAAACCAAACCATCAATGAATCTCCATCATTTATTGCGCCTACTCCACTGGGCACAAGATTTCAAGAAGATGACCAAATATCGGAATTCTTCATTCATAAACCCCAAGACAAACGTTTTTCTTTTCCTGAGGCCCCTGCACTCAATAATACACTGAGTGCAATGAACACTGCATTACTGACCATTGAAAAATTATATGAGCTGTTAGACCAAAGTATCTCAGCAGACTAAGCTCATAGAACAACTTCTCACCAAAGCTCCTATTGTTGTGCCCATATCCGGCACCAATACCAATCAAAAGTCCCTGGTAATGTCAACATCCAGCGAGGTGAACAAGGTGTCACCTAACAATATGACATTACCCTTGCCATCCACCGCAATCTCTGGAATACTACCTATAGTGCATGAATCACTTGATAATCAAAGCTTTACCCATCCCCAGTCAATTATTGACGAAACCCAACCATAGGTTGAGTCCCAACCATTGATAACTAAAATAACTACTGAAACCCCAATCTATATATTTGAGTTATTTACACATTCATCGTCCACAACATCAAGTAAACTGACAGGCTCTCAACGATCAAGAAAAGAGTGGAAACGGATGAGGAAAGCGAGTCAAAAAAAAAATCACTGTCCTAAATCTAAAGACAATGTTCGTAAATATGTCAAAATTCCAACTCGACTAGAGAAGCCCATAGATGTCCCTCCTCCTGTTAACGCTGTGATCAAGCCTCCTGTTGTGGTTTTACATAAGCCACTTGATGACCTAGTGGCTCTCGCAAATCAGGCTGCCTCGACGAATACCATTCCCCTATCTATGTTTCCAGCTAAAGCAGCAACTGCCTTAACTTCAAACATTTGTGTTCCAGTTAACACCGCCTCAACCACTCCTTTAACCTCCCACCCTGACTCGCGGCAGCATGTCGAGTCCATCATTGCCCAATTGCGAGATGAGATTAGAGCCTCAATTCAGGCCTATACTCTACACTCGCCACCATCTACCCAAGCATTGTTGGTACCTCGAGCAGTGGACAAGTTGATTGCAGCACCCCTGATTACCAAACCCATGGAAGACGCAATCAGAAAGCTACCCGCTGTTTTTATACCACAGACTACTCAGAACAATCTTGCCCAGGCCGATCTATCAGATCCGCCTCAGACGCAAGCAAGTTCTGGGTTGAGTCAAAAAAACGCCCCTATCACTCAAAGTGAACTAAGCTCCCAATTGACGGCTTCGTCACAAGACTTGCAACAATATATTAAATCTTCTATTGATTCCTACCTGTGTGAATTTAAATCCATGGACTGGGAACGCAAAGCTATAGCAGCGCCTCCCCTGCCCAGTATGTGTTCCGTAGTACAGGAGTCTAACATCATAAATGAACAGCAGGCTTGTCGACAAAATATAAACATGACTGGTGACCAGCAGGCACGCAAATCTGTTGCAACTGTACAGCACTTGCGCGCCTCAGGTAAACCGCCACTCTACTCGTTTAACCTAAAGTGTCACGCAGCCCCATTTCCAAGATACGTTCTCAATAGGACAAGTTTCTTGAATATTTGCTCTGATGTGCCACTTTTGAAAGAACTTACCACTATCGACATCGAGTTAGTCGAATTTGCCAATTCAAATGACCTAGCAGAGGTCAGAATATATGTTCGCTCTGGTCTAGTATTTAACCTACTTTGGCAGGCAAGGATGGCATTGTTCGATATGTGCTTCATTCTATCACAGGAAACCAACCCGAGTACTCATAAAACGGAGAAATTTCAAACGCCCATATACCGGTCCCAACAAAGTGACGCAGTTAAAACTGTATCCTTTCCCCAAACCTCCACAATCCTAGGCATGCAGGAGTACGGTATGAAGTCATAACAAGAAGATGAACAAGCCCCCTTAGCCCTTCTCTGCTGGAACACTAGAGGTCATACTCACTTTGTAAATTCTATGGATAGCAATCTGGGACAATATGACCTGGTTGTTCTGCAGGAAACATGGTTTACGGATACTCCATGCTGGGCCTCTCATGCAATTGTTTCGACGCATGCTGTTAAAAAGCTACTGGGGCGATCTTCTGGCGGTCTTCTTATAGCCGTCAAGCATGACAGTGGCTTTAGTGTCGCACAATACCCCTCTCCATCTCCTTATTTCCAGGTAGTGAAACTTACTCGAGATACTCTGAACCTAGCCATTGTCAACATCTATTGGAGTAGACAAAACTTATCAGTTGACTCTTTTTTTACATTCCTTTCGTTTCATCTTGATAATATAGCTTTGGACACCAGCATAACTTGTTCCATTATTCTTGGTGACCTAAATTTACATATTCTGCCAGCTAATAATGATAACCACACCCTTGAAGAACTAACGTGGTGTAAAATCATGCGAGAGAGAGGGCTCATTATGGTCAATGATACAGTGCTGGGTGATGTGCTAGACTGTTCGACCTGGGCAAGTGGCTCACGCCGGGCCACCCTAGATTACATCTACATTTGTAAGAGCTATTTATCCCAGGTAGAGTCCTTGCACATAACACCTTCCTACGTGAGCGATCACCACAAACTAATCATGCTCCTCAGGTTACCTCTCGCCCAGCATACCTTACACAGATCTTCTCATATGCGCTCCCTCCAGGTGAATAATAGTGGCACCCGCCTGTGTTGGGATCCCAGTAAGCTATTGCAGTACAAACGCATACTGATTGATTCCTTTAATTCCTCGCTGGTTAACATCCCCAAATGTTATGTTAACATGATGCAGATTTTCAAGCAAATCAGAATGCCAGACACTACCATCAGTTTTAAACACAAACATATATATAACCCAGATCTTCAACATAAAAAAAGAAGCTTAGACAAGACATTCGCAATCTCAGATTTGAACCATTGGCTAGCAGACCCACGCTAAAAAGAGAGTTGAAAGCCATCTACAGACGCTGGTTGAAAAGCCAGAGGTCTCTCCAATATCAAAAGAATGGAGAAGAAATGTTGAAACAAATACTCACTAAATCCACTAGTGGCATCTGGAATTGCCTAAACGTTGCTACCCTTAAATTCCAAGCAGCTGCATTGACGTCTGCTGTATCAAATGATAAATGGTGCAACCACTTCAAGGCTCTCTATCAATCTCCATTCCCAGATTTTCATTGGAGTTCCCTGAACATGACAACATCTCATGCCTTTCCTCTTGACTATGCAGATATTCTCCTCTGCATTAAAAACTTGAGTCGATCAAGAGCGGTTGGTCCTGATGGTCTACATAATGGTATGCTAAAAGATCACCCCTATGAATGGACATCCATACTTTTTGAAATTCTTTCCCAAATCTTTACTGTAGGTAGAATACCAAATTCATGGAAATGCTCTATTATACTTCCGATCTTCAGAAAGGGCACTAGAGCAGACCCTGCAGCATATCGTCCTATCGCCCTTCTCGATTGCCCAGGCAAAATATTTGCCAGCTTAGTCTTGAAACATTTCAATACATGATTGGATGTGTGCAAGTTGCGTGATCCATTTCAAACAGGATTTCTACCCGGTCTGGGCACTGTGGTAAATATCATCACCCTAAATTCAATCATTCAACATGCCCGTCAGTGAAAACAAGTATTATATTTGGCCTTTATTGACTTTCGTATGGCCTTTGATGCCATTCCCCGGGAGATCTTATATAAAAAACTCATGGACAAAGGTTGCCCCTGGTTTGTCCTGAAGTGGATCATTCAACTGCACACAGACACCTCCATACAAATTAGGTTAGATAATGAAGGTCTATTGTCCACACCGATCAATACTGCCCGTGGCCTAAAACAGGGCTGCTTATTAGCGTTGGCGATATTCAATTTTTTCATTTCAGATATAAGACAAGATCTCGAATCTGCTGTCACAGATTCACCAAAAATCAACAACATCCAGATTAAAAATCTGCTTTATGCAGACGATATGGTGCTTTTCTCAAAGACAGCGAATGGTCTCTGTGTCTTACTGCAAATCCTAGACAGATACAGAGCAATAAACTGTATAACTGTTAACATAATGAAAACGAAAGTTATACAATTTGGAACATCAAAACAACGTCGCACTGAACACCAATGGCCTTTGCAATCAACAACTTTAAGTACAGTGTCGTCCTACATTTATCTAGGTACCTTTGTCACGCACAATTATAGTCTAAATGCTGACGAACTGAGAGTTAAACAAAAAATATTGACAGCAGTGTCAAAGGCTCGTCTAATCAAAATTAAATATTGTAAGTTTTCCGTCCTTCCAATAATAACTTATTACAAACAGAAGTTTGTCCCAGTAATAACGTACGGCTCTGAAGCTGCCCTGAAAAAAATCATACAGTTACTGGTCAGTAATTGAGGGTTGTTATTGGAAGCAAGTCCTGGGCCTTCCGCTATCACAACCGATTTGTATTGTAAGACATGAATTGGGATTGCTGTCCTTATATGCTATGCATAAGTGGAACATTTGTTCCCTTTATAGAAAATGCTTGATGGCGGCCGATAAGATCGGACTCATTAGCATCATTGCGAAGTACCTCTTGTTCTCAAAGGATGTGTTTCCTTTGACTTGGCGAACGAAGGCGCAGGAGATCATCAGCGAGTCAGGTATATCTACATCCCTCTTAATAGAGAACCCAAACAAAGCCAAGACTCGATTATGGGAGTCTGATTGGCTACAAACAAGAATTGCGTGCAATCAATACCGCACATTTACCGACAATCCCCTTCATATGAAACAATATGGCACAATTGAAAAATATCTGATGGTTTTCCCCGACTCACGTTTGCGAAATGACTTCCTGCGCTTTCGGTTAAACATTTGGCCAACGCATGAAATACTGTATAAGCGTAAATTAATAACGGTTCATGAACTCCCATGTAGATTTTGCAAATCAGCCATTGAATCCATGAAACATCTGTGTACAGAATGTCCTTCATTACTTATGCAAATAATCTTACACTTTAAACCCCTGTTACAAGATCATGTTATAACAACAACTGAAAAACTATGGGAGTTACTGTTTCATACTAATATTCAGTCAATTAGATATGCAATGCTGAATTATCTTTACAGTTTGAAACTTTTAGCTACAAGTCCAAACCGCTGTAGAGTGTAAGCATGTTATTTGATTTCAAAATAATGGCTTTCGGTTGTGTTATGCTTATTCTTCTAAATTATTTTTTTTTCGTACTCATGATTATGAGTAATGATTCCTCTTTTTTTTTTTTACCATTTAACTGATTATTGAATCTTTTTTAAGAATGATTACTGACTTTGTCATTTTATGTGCATGTGTTCATATGTTTCCTTGAAGTTATTTTCTTGTTTTAAAGTATTTGTAATGTGTTTGTTGAAAAATCAAGTTCATCTTGATTAAAACAACTTGTTAAATAAAAAAAAAAATTAAAAAAAGATAGGACCTTTAGAAGACCCTCTTAAGAAAAAGTGGGATCTTCTATTGCCATGCCTTCTCTTTGCATATAGAGAAGTCCCTCAGGAGGGAGTGGGTTACAGTCCCTTTGAACTTCTCTATGGCCATCCAGTCAGAGGTCCATTGGCCCTGATCAAGGAGGGGTTGGAGAGTGCTCCTTCCCCCACGCCAGTCAAAGTTACTGACTATGTGATAGGACTCCGGAGGAGAATGTCACACATGATGGCTGAGGCAAGTGATAACTTGAAAGCAGGTCAGGCTCTGGTCAAGCATTGGCATGACCAAAAGGCCAACATGGTTGAGTATGCTCAAGACCAGCTAGTTCATGTTATGGTCCCAACAAGGCAGAGGGCCTTACAGGACAAATGGATGGGACCCTTCAAGGTTGTGGGGAAACTTGTAGAGGTGAACTATATGGTGGACTTAGGCAATCCTAAGGAGGCTCCTAGAGTCTTTCACACCAACCGTCTAAAAGCTTATGTCTCGAGACCAGAACTGGGAGCTCTACTTTTAGCTTCAGCTCAAGAGGAGGAGGAGAGTGACCCTCTACCTGACCTCTTCAGACGCAAACATTTAGATGAGAAAATAGAAGGAGTTAATCTCTCTTCTAATCTGACACCTGAGCAACAGGAGGAGTGCAAAGTTTTGTTAAATCAATTTGCCCCTCTGTTTTCTCTAGCATCAGACTTGACCCCTTGGGGCCAGCATGCTATCCAAACTGGTGGCTGGTTACCTGTCAAAAGCAGGGGCTACAGGATGTCAGAAAATGTAAGAACCCACATCAAAGGAGAGGTCAACAAGATGCTTGATCTCGGGGTAATAGAGCCCTCTCCTAATCCATGGTCTAGCTCAGTTGTGTTAGTACCAAAGGCAGGATCCAAGGAGTTGAGATTCTGTGAGGACTATAGAGCTCTAAATGCAGCCACTAAGACTGATGCCCATCATTTGCCAAGGACAGATGAGCTGGTGGATAGACTTGGTTCAGCCAAGTTCCTCAGCACATTTGATCTAACGTCAAGCTATTGGCAAATAGCCCTGACTGACCATGCCAAGGAGAAAACTGCATTCTCCACCCCATTTGGCTTATACCAATTTAAGGTTATGCCTTTTGGATTAAAGAATGCACCTTCTACATTCCAAAGGATGGTTAATCAGGTTCTGAATGGGATGGAGGATTTCTGCATGGCATACTTGGATGACATTGCAGTGTTCAGCCCTACTTGGAAAGAACATGTTGACCACCTAGGATATGTTTTGCAGGCTCTTGAACAGGCCCATCTGACCATAAAAGCAAGCAAATGCCAAATTGGTCAGAGTAAAGTGGTCTACCTTGGGCATGAGGTAGGAGGTGGTAAAATAAGGCCTTTGCTCAGCAAGATTGAAGCTGTGCAAAATTGGACAACCCCTTCTACTCAAACCCAGGTGAGAGCCTTCCTAGGCCTCACTGGGTATTACAGGAATTTCATTGAGAACTATGGATCCATAGCTTCTCCACTGAATGTAATCACTTCTCCTAAGTTCCCTAAAAAGATCAAATGGAATGAGGCGTGCAATCAGACCTTTGAAAGCCTGAAGAAAGCCCTTTTTCAAGCTCCAGTTCTCAGAGCTCCTGACTACCACCAACCCTTCATTGTACAAACAGATGCTTCCAATATAGGTATAGGTGCAGTACTCAGTCAACTGGATGAGAAAGATAGGGACACCCCATTTGCTTCATCAGTAGGAAAAAGAAGGAACCTGAAACAAGGTGGACAACTATTGAGAGAGAATGTTTTGCCATTGTGTGGGCTTTGAAGAAGTTTAGACCATACTTGTATGGATCTACTTTCATCATTCAAACAGACCACCAACCCTTGAGATGGTTGATGCAAATGAAAGGGGAAAACCCCAAACTGCTAAGATTGTCAATCTGCCTCTAAGGGTTTGATTTGACCATTGAGCACAGGTCAGGATGTCACCACCAAAATGCTGATGGTCTCTCTAGGATGTTTATAACCGACTAGAGGTAAGAGACTCATCCAGGAGTGGATTAGATCCTCCTGTCCCTTAGTCGGGGGGGGGGGGACGAGTGTTAGGGAGAATTCTCATTCTATGGCTAATTTCCCTTACCTATAGAGTCCCCCAGCAGCTTTGCTGGATTTGAAGGGTTTGTTTCTTTTTACCTGCTAAGAGTGAGACTCTTTTTCCCACTCTTAGGCATTTTTGCTATGTGTATTCTAGGCTATTTTTGTGTTTAAAGCCTATGGGATCTTTCTCAACCCCATAGGAACCATCTTTATTCACATGTGTTACACAGCACCTTCAGTGCACTAACACAGGGGTGTCGTAGCAACCCCCAAACATAGACTCCATAGGGACTGACTACTGTCTCCCAGAGCATTTAAAGTCGCCATTGACTTTACTAGTCAAATCCTGTGAACTAAACCAGTACAACCCATCTTACTATGGAGGTACTGGAAGGGGTTAATAGTTTTTCCCCTATGTTCATTTTCGAGAGTGTACCCTACAGTACCTCTCTCAAAAGTTTCTGGCTGGTGGCAGTGGTTCCTACCATAAATATTCGACCGCAAATATTTCCCTAAGGGATTTTCCCATTGTTCGAGGCTACCACTTTTTCTGACAGCCTCTAACATATCGCCGGTGCATTTTAATATTAACTTTGCTCTGGTATGTTTTATTTGCCAGAACATTAATATAACTTCTTTCTCGTGTCTTTCTCTAAACTCCTTACCCAGGTCGGGGATCCTTTGTTCATCCTTTTGGCAGGCTTCTGCCGAGAAGCCCTCCTTTTGGCGCCACTGGGTCTGGGGTGGGTCCATTGTGTGGGAGGGGGAGTAGGACCCCTGGACAGGGTTGCCTCCGCAACCCATGTCACACTCTATCCTGATAGGCTGGAAGGTCTCTCGCCAAGATGACCACTCCACGGTGTGAGTGACAGCTAGGCTGTATGAATGGGGATCTTTTTGCATAAAAGCAGGGTCCTGAGGACTGCAAGAGCAAGACGTCGCCACTGGAACTAAGAAGCCGAAGAGGAGAGAAGCCAAAGACATCTGCAACGACTGAACCACCGGTGAAGCCCTGCTGCAGTGTCTCACCACTTTTCTCCACACGACGAGAGAAGATCTTCACCTGCAAGAGCCTTCTTCCCTTGAGCTGGTGGGGCCAACCAGTTTGCCAATCGCATTCCTGGACCTGCCTTGGTCGAATCTCCTGTACCCTGTACTCGGAGGCCAGATAGCCAGGCACTAGTCCACCCGGACCGCGATTTAAAGGGGCGTAGCTTTTATTCGTCGGGCAGCACCGCGGCTGGTTTCATCCCTGGGTAGTGCAGTAACTCGAATCTTCCTCCACGGCGAAAGCATCTCTTCCTCTGCTGGATCACCCGAACTGCAGGAACTACCAGGAACAACCGCCACCGCAGGAACCACTTCTTCATTTTAAGGTACATTGTTCCGCCAGGCCGCCCTTTCTTCGCGGTAGCGCTAAAGGTGTTTTAAATCCTTTACCTACCTGTTGCGTTGGCCGCCCCCCTCTCTTAACATTGTCTTTTCAACTTCTGCAACCGCCTTTTCAAATTCGGTAACCAAAGACTTGGCTGCAGCTACAAGAACATTTTTGCTCCTGGGCCCTTGCCCTGTGCCACTGACCCTGGCACAGGCCTACTGACTCTGGTCACATCTGTTAGATCTGCTTTCTTTAGATTGATTCTCACTGAGAACTGTGTGGGTGCACCTATTTCTTTTAACTACCCTTTCCTTCCCATTCTTAAACATTGTGAAATGCCATTTTGCTCACTTTTCATTTTAAGTATTGCCTATACTGATGCACTGTCTTGCTGAACTGGTTCACAAACTGATGGGAAGTGTTGCTAGGGTGTATCAGAAACTATTTCTGGACAACTTGTGCCCCCCCCCTTGTGAGGAATGGTTAGAGGATCCCTTGTGTGTAGTTTTCACTGTGCCGTTTCGCTCAGTTTTCACTCTGGTTCACTTGGTCTACAATTCAACTTGGGAGTGTGTATATTTTTCCTTTGACTTAATTTAACTTGCTTGATGACTGTGATACATGTGTTTTATTAGAAGTGTATAAAATAAATATATATCTACTTTTTAAATACAAAACTTTGGTCAGTGTTTCCTTGTTCCATAGTCTAGTGGACCTATTGTGTAAACCCTGAATACTGCTCATCTCCCTCTTGAGATAAGTCTGACTGCTCAGCCACAGCTACCAACTAAATCTTTGTGGTACAGACTGATACCAAATGGGATTTATTGCTCTCACCTCCAGTCCTAATCTTGTGTAGTGCTCCCTAAGGGAACTGCACAGGATTCTGCCTAACAGGGGGGGGGGGGGGGTCCACGAATGGAGGGAAAATTACACATTGATGAAATCTTTCCTAACACTCACCCCTCCCAGACCAAGGACAGGAGGCACTAATCCACCCCTGGATGGGACTCATGTTCAGGTCGGTTAAACATTCTGGACAACCCATCTGCCTTGCTATGTTAAGCACCTGGCCTGTGCTCAATGGTGAAGTCAAACCCTTGCAGGCTTATGGACCACCTGAGCAACTTTGGATTCTCTCCCTTCATGTTCATTAGCCACATTAAGGGCTTATGGTCAGTTTTCACAGTGAAGTGGGTCCCACAGACGTAGGGCCTCAGCTTCCTTAGGGCACACACGACAAAGAAACATTATTTCTCCACTATGGACCACCTGAGCGCTCTGTCCTTAAGCTGGTGACTAACAAATCCAATCGGGTGTTCCTTGACTTTCTCATCTATCTGTGATAGTACAGCACCTATCCCAGTGTCAGAGGCATCTGTTTGCACAATAAAAAGCACGTTTGTAGTCAGGGGCCCAGAGGACAGGGGCCTGGCACTGGGAGTCTTTTAAGCCAATGAAAGCCTTCTAAAACTCCTCAGACCAAGAGACCTTCTTAGGCTTCTTTTGAGTGATGAGAGCTGTCAGAGGGGCAGCTATGGTGCCATAGTCTGCCATAACATATTGATAGTACCCAGTGAGACCTAAGAAGGCTCTCACGTGAGTTTGTGTAGTGGGGGTAGGCCAGTCCTGTACTGCTTGTACTTTACTGGTAGGGGCTGAACCCTCCCTCCACCTACTTCATGTCCAAGGTAGACCACAGATCCTTGTCCAATCTGGCACTTGCTGGCCTTTATGGTTATGTGGGCCTTCTGAAGAGCATGTAACACAATTCTAAGGTGCTCCACATGTTCCTCCCAGGTGGTACACTGAAGACTGCTATATCATTCAGATATGCTAAGCAGAATTCATCCATCCCATTTAGAACATGTTTCACAAGCATCGGATAAGTGGCATGTGCATTTGTCAGCCCAAAGGGCATTATCCTGAACTGGTAAAGGCCTTCTAGACTCAAACATGCTGTCTTCTTCTTGGCATGCTCTGCTAGGGCTATTTGCCAATACCTTGCAGTGAGGTCAAATGTGCTGAGGTACCTGGAGACACCCAAGGTATCCACCAGCTCATCAGTTCTAGTTAAGGGGTGAGCGTTTGTCCTGGTGACAGCATTCAGAGCCCTGTAATCCACATATACCCTGAGTTCAGAAGTACCAGCATTTGGAACTAGAACGCAGGACTGGACCATGGACTTCTGGAAGTCTCAATCACCTCAAATTCCAACATCTTGTTGACCTCAGCCTTGATGTAGGATAGAACCTTATCTGACATTCTGTAACCCCTACTTTTGGTAGGTACACTATCTCCAGTGTCTATCGCATGTTTGCACCAAGGTGGCAAACCTGGAGTTGGTGGACACAAGGAGGAGAACTGCCACAGATAAGTTCTTACTTCCCCTTGTTGGTCAGAAGTCAGGTGAGGGACCACTTGGACACCCTAAATTGAGCCATCTGAAGGACGATTCTGGAATAAATCAGGGAGAGGTTCTGATTCCTCCTCTTCCATATCTGATGCCAGCAGAATTGCAGCTATTTCAACCCTAGGAATGAAAGCCTTCAGTCTATTTATTAGGAAACACTTTTGCGGCCTGTCCAGGCCTTCTATGGTCCACCAAATAGTTGCCCTCACCCAGCTGCTCCACAACTGAGTAAGGGCCTGACCATTTATCCTGTAGAGCTCGAGGCCTTATTGGGTTCATGATCAGGACTTCTTCACCTGGGGTCAAATGAAAAAGTGAAGCTTTCTGATCGTACCAATGATTGACCAATGCCTGACCAGTCTTCAACTTGTCACTGGTCTAGGCCATCAGGGGGACCATTCTCTTCCTTAGCCCCAGCACATAGTCTACTACATTGGTAGTTACAGGAGGAGTGGGGAGGTCCCATCCTTCCTTGACTTTGGCCAGTGGTCCCCTGACAGTGTGACCAAAAATGAGCTCAAAGGGGCTGAAGCCAACCCCCTCTTGAGGTACCTCTCTGTAAGCAAAGAGTAAGCATGGTAACAAGAGATCCCATTTTCTCCTTTGGGATTCTTCCAGAGCCCCAATCAGACTCCTTCCACATGGCGTGCATATACTTAGATATAAAGTTGCTGTCTCTCTCAGACACAACCTGTTTAGGGAAGCCAACCCTAGTAAATATGCCAAGTAAAGCTTTAGCAACTGACTTGGCATGGTCGACCAGCACCAAGATAAATCTATTGCCAGAGGATGTCTGAGAGTCAAGGGGACCAACAATGTCGATCCCTACCCTCTCAAAGGCACTTCCACAACAGGGAGTGGCAGTAATGGAGCCTGGATTGTTGAGCCACTTTTCCTAGAGATCTGGCAAGCGGCACAACTCCTGCACTGGCCTTCTACTTGCACCCCCATCTTGGGCCAGTAGAAATGCATGGATAACCTCTGTTTGGTTCTGTTGATCCCAGGGTGACCAGCAAGGGGGACATCATGCACCAATTGCAGGAGGAAGGGTCTAACTTGAAGGGGGACCACCAATCTCCTATGGTCTCCTTGAGTAGACTTTGTGGGATCACTGTACAGGAGCTCACCTTCCCAATAAATCATATGCTTCCCAGGAGATTTACCCTCAAGCTGGGAGCGGGCCCGTCTCCTTAGGCCTCCTAAAGATGTGCACTCACATAGGCCCTTACTGGACTCTTCCCTATTAGGACCATCTTCAACCAATAAACTTTGGAGTTTAGGATGGTCATGGGGGTTGAGTATTTCAGGCAGCACCTCTTCCCTGTCAGGTTCAGGTGCTTGGCCAACTACCTTCACCTCAGTGGTAGGTGAGTTTGGGGGAATGTTATCTTTCTGTCTCTTTGATTTTTGGACTCCCTTAGCCTTGGGTTTCCCCTTTGGCTTAGCCTTTTTTTAAATGTTTTTATCATAAATGTATACAGCGGCACAGCCTGCAGGCATCAGGGCCCCAACATAAAGACAAAGGACTACATGGATGAAGTGGGACTGCATGAAGAGACAAAAGGAGAGAAAAGAAAAAACAATGCTGTCTCAAAAAGCACATTTGAATAGGAAGGTATACAAAGCTCGGCGTAACTTTAAGATGTTTCTTTCAAGTCTCAGAGCAGTTGGAAGAGTGGCCCATAGCTAAGCGGCTCTAGTGGAGAAAGATCGACCCAATCCATTGCTCCGCTTGTACATTACACAGTTAATCTGACCCTAGTTTCCTGAAGGGAGGGGTCTGCTGGGAACATATGGGTATACCAACCATTGACTTTAAACAGAGAGGAGCATCTCTAAAGAGGGAGTGGTGTACCAATGTGCCGGCTTTGAAATCTCTCCGATCTTTCACCGCCAGCCAGTGAAGATCGCTTCTTCCGGCCGAGATGTCCTCACCTCTTGGAATCATTTTGATAATGTGCACAGCATTGTTTTGAATGGTCTGACCTTTTGTCAGGCAGGCAGTGTTAGCTCCTATCAGAAGCGCGTTGCCATAGTCCAGCCTCGATAGTATAGTGGCTTGAGCAATGGTGGCACAGTTCTTCTCAGTGACCAGGGGCCTGATGTGTCTAAGCAGGCGTAGATGGTACTGGCAGCTCTTAATAATCTGATTATGGATTCCAAAGTGAAAACCAGAGATTTTACTTTGCCAAGCACCTGGATTGTGCTGTTCTTGATTTTAAAGGCAGCAAAATCCATACTCAGCTTGGCGCGAGATTGCCACGAGCCGAAAATGAGTAGTTCCGTCTTGCTGCCTTTCAGGCACATCCAATTCATGGTCATCCAGGCCTCAATCAATTACATCATAGGCGTCTGAGATGTTAATGGAGTCCTTAGCAAAATTACCGCTCAGCTCTAGGACCAGCTGTGGATCGTCGGCATAAATGGTGAAAAATAACACTGGTGTCTTCTAACAGTAAGCAGAGTGGTCAAAGGTGCAAGTTAAAGAGTACATGTGACAAGCTGGCCCCCTGCGGGACTCCGCAATTGAAAGGGGCAAGAGGTGAGAATGTTTTGCCCCAGTGAATTTTGGACAGACGAGGAAGGAGGGTATCTAATCGACGGCCATCGTCGAGCAATTACCTGCCTGTTCTAGACATCTCAATAGTTTGTCATGGTCGAGTAAATCGAACGCTGCGGATAGGTCAAGCAACACCAGCACGCCAGCTTTCCCCTCGTCCGTTATTCTCAGCATGTGGGTCTGCAGGTCGATGAGTGCTGTCTCCGTGCTGTGAGCTTGCCTAAAGCCTGATTCGTGTTTGTGCAATAAGTTCTTCTCCTCCTCAAAGGAATTGTGCCGTTGCACATTTATCAAGGAGTTTCAACAGAAACGGATTGTTTGTGATTGGTCCAAGATGACTTATTTATTTTTATTTATTTAATATACTCACAGCCTTACGGCATTGTATATACACGACAACATATATACATAGAAAGATAAAATACAATACACATTAGACAATCAATTGTCACAATTGATAACAGGCTAACCAAAATTAATCTAAAAAAATCCTAATTTTGAACATCATAAAACAAATACATATTAGACCAATCAAATGAATATAAAAATCACACCTTCAAAACATTAAAACATACTGTTTGTTAAATTATCAAAAATGTCTTTACACTTCCAATACAATGTTACCATAAAAAATATAAAATTTAGTTCATCACCCTCCATAAATTTGGCCCATATCAAAGACACATGGTTAGAGTCGTGTTGGTTATTATAGGATTTTAGAAAACGTATCCTAATGGAGAATATGGACTATAAGGTGTTCTAATGATTCCAATCTGTTTTTCCCGTGTAGGTGACACATTCACTCAACCGTCGGTAAACCCATCCTCGCTGCTTTAATCTCCAAAGCCTCACAGACATTGAACTTCAGTCAAAGATATTGCCTGAAGATATGACAACTAGGATACTCCATGACATATTGATGCTTGTAATACGATCCATTCTATATTGAAGGAAGGGTCCACTATTACTTTTGGTGGACAACTGCACTAAGTTGTTCTCATAACTATAGTTTGTTACTTTCGATTTCAACCAACCTTTGAATCCATGGGCTTGGCTTAGCATTTGTCTATTCACATAGCGCACAGACCATTTGTTATATAAAGACAATATTTTTCCTAGGGTTCCCATATTTTTTTACATCGGTCTATATGCCAAAAAAGTATTTATATAACATACTAGAATTGTTGCATTGTCTAGCGCCCACAGTTTTTCGTAGCACATAACTGTTCTTTTAATGAATTCTGTTACTATGCCCTTCAGATCAAATTCCAAAAATAAGAATTCCACTGCTAAATGTTGTGGCATCCTAAACAGTTTACGTAGGATCTTAGCTTCAAACTTTCTCAATTCAATTGAATAGTTATGGCACTATACCTCTATACAATAATGCAATATAGGGGAACTCTTAGCTGTATACAACAACAAGATCCTATGAGCTGAATAACCCCAATTCTTCCCAATAAAAGCACTTATGGCATTTACCGATTTCATGCATTTTGCTTTCGTTTCTACCCAATGATTTTGCCAGTACAGGTTTTCATCCACATATACTCCAACGTATTTTTAGACTTTCACACTTTCAAACTGGGTTCCCTCAAGAGTCCAAACCGTCCTTTTTTGCACATTTTGTTTCGCTGAGAAAACCATGATCTTACTTTTCTGTATATTCACTTTCAGACCATTGTTTTCAGCATATACACCCAATGCATCTATCATGACTTGTGGGCCCTTCGGTGTGTGGTCGATCAAGAGCAGGTCAGCTGCATACGCGAGCCAGCTCACGGTTTCAGACCCCATTTTTACAGGACAAATATGCAAGTTCTTAAAAGCTCCACTCAGGTCGGTCAAATATAAGTTAAACAATGTTGCTGCCACTATGCAGCCTTGTTTCACCCCACGATACATATGCATAGATGCCGATAACTTGCCCCTGCCATCTGAACAAACCTGTATTGAAATCTCAGTATGAAATAGTATTAGCATTTTTAATAGTCCTTAGAGGTATGTTCCATAATAATAGTTTTTTCCATAACTTATTATGGATTACGGAACCAAAAG